>NC_133388.1:44605543-44919591 GCF_047511655.1 Castor canadensis
AATGTTTAGTTATAAGAGATGTGGAAATCAGAATTCAAAAAATATAAACATGTAAGGTGATATACGAAGGGAGAATAACAACTTGCCAAGCAGATAAAAAAACAAAGAGGGTTATTTTAGAAAGGAGACAAGTTTACAGTGGCCTATGGCCTAAGGAACATGTTGCATTCTGAGTGTGAAATCTGTAGAGCTTTGTGTGCCTTATATTTTTTAAAAACATATCATGGAAACCAGGAACCATGGCATCTTATAGTCCCAGCTACTCAGGAGGATCACTTGTCTTCCGAGACAGGCCTAAAAGACCTAGCAAGGACTCTTTTCCAAAAAAAGCGAATGGGGACAACTATCATTAGCCTGGTTACTAGGGAGGCTGAGATCAGGAGGATCACAACTCAAGGCCAACCCAAGCAAATGGTTTGTGAGACCCCCCCCCATCTCCAAAAACAAGAGAGCAAAATGAACTGGAGGTTTGGGCTCAAGTGGACAGTACATGTTTTACAAGCATGAAGCCCTGAGTTCAAACCTCAGTCCCACCAAAAAAAAAAGATAATGGAGACCAACAAAAAGATGTTTAAATAGGTAAGTAATACACTGTTACTACCCAAATTTTAGAAATTTCTTTATCTTTGTATAAAAGGTAGGTTGAAGAAAGACAAGGTGAAAAAACAGGAAAAGTGAAAGATTATGAGGGCCTTAATGGACTACGAACCTGCAGACTTTAATTGTCCAATTATACATAAGATAGGTAAGAAGAATTAACAACTTTGAGACTTGAACCTGGAAGACTCGTTGGGCTGGGAATTTTCACCAGAAAATGTACAAGAGTTAGATAAGCTGGAACAGGTTTCACAATGAAAATAAGTTCCATCTAGACATAAATAACTGAGGTAGTGGTCACACACGCACGTAGAAAACCAGAAATGTCCAGGATCCATTTAAAATCTGACTTTGAAACAAAGAAAACACATTTATGTGATGACAAATAAATCACTTCTTTTTAACTGATTTTCCCAGAGTCCCTGGGTACTGAACAAGTACAGCTAAGGTACTGTTGAGATAGAATGGGGAAAAGATCTAAGCAGTCAGTGGGAGTTCAAGACATGTCATTCCTGCTGTAACTGCACAGTTCTGCTTTTATAGATTTTATATTTTGGGGTCCTAATAAGATTTGTTTTTAAGGAGTTCTGTGTCTTTAAAAAGCTTGAAAATTATTTGCTATGGACTAAATTGTGACATTCCTTCCTTCCTTCCTCCCCCCATTCCAGTGTTGAAGTCCTAACTCCCAACGTGATGAGTATTTGGAGACTGGGCCTTTGGTAGGCAATCAGGTTTACATGATGTCATGAAAGTGGGGCTCTGATGATGGGATTAGTACTTTGATGAGAAGATAGCAAAATACATACTCTCTGTCCTCCCTGCCATGTGAGGACATAGCCATTGCAGAATGTGAGAGAAGGCAGAGGGCTACATGTCAGGAAAAGAACACTCACCAGCAACAAAATCAGCGGGACTTTCCAGCTCCCAGATTTGTGAAAAATAAATTTCTATTAAGTCACTGAGTCTATGGTATTTTGTTATGGCCGCCCAAATAGACTAATATATTATTACAATATAGCTTTCTATCCCATTAGTAGTGGTCTCAGGAAAACTACATGGTTGTTCAGGGTTGTTATAAGTTATCAAGAACAATGTACTGGGAGTTCCTAAAACAGAGGCTAACAGACACATGGTGGGTCTTGGTGAATGATAGTGGGTGAGAGAAAGCAAAAGGTCAAGGAAAGATCTTATACAATAACAGCTTGAACAGAGGAAGAAGAGTTGGTCAAAAAGATTTAGAGGAAGTCACAGGAAGAAAGAAAAATGAAAGGAAGTGGTGTCAAAGAAAGAAAGGAAGAGAATATGAAGAATAAGAGAGCGCTCTGCATGAAGAAACGCTCACCATCCCTGGCCATAAAGAATATACAAATTAAAACCACATTACGATTCTACCTCACCCCTGTTAGAATGGTTACCATTAAGAACACAAGCAACAACAAATGTTGGCAAGGATGTAGGGGAAAACGAATCCTCATACGTTGTTGGTGAGAATGTAAATTACTACATCCACTATGAAAAACAGTATGGAGACTTCTCAAAAACTAAAAATAGAACTGCCATATTATCCAGCAATACCACTCCTAAAGATACACCCAAAGGAATGTAAGTCAGGTTACAATAAAGACACCTGGACACGCATGTTTATTGTAGCATTATTCACAACAGCTAAGCTATGGAAACAGCATCACTCCCAGCACAAAAGTTTAAAAACAAAACTTAAATAAAAAAAAAAAAGAGAGAGAGAGAGAGAGAGTGCTTCAGAAAAGAGATAAAATAAAGGCCACAAGTTACCCACCAAACTTTGTAATCAAAAAGTCAATGGTGAGGGCTGGTGGTTCAAGTGGTAGAGCACTTACTTAGCAAGTATAAAGTCATGAGTTCAAAGACCAGTACCACCCTCACTCCCCTCCCCCCTTTCTTTTTCTTTTGCCAAAAGACAATGGTAAATTGGCAAAATCAAATTCTAAATCACAGGCAAATCACAGTAGGGTTGGTACATGAATCACAAATGAGGAAGTGAAGACAAGCAAAAGACTTCTTTCAGTAGTTTGACGTTGAGTATAGGAGAAAGGACAGTAATTCGAGAAAGATTAAGGATTGTTTCCAGATAGAAGTTGGAACATGTTCAGGATTTGAAAGAAAGGTTCCAACTAAGAGAAGACATGAAAAGTGAAGACCACTTTGATGATGTAATATCCCTGAGATTAACGGCAAAGAGGGGTATGGAACACACACGGTGGGATCTGCTGCAAGTGGGATTCTGCCTCTACAAATGGACAGGATTTAGCAAGGGAACAAATGTGGGCAACTTTATAGTAAGGTATGGATTTTGAGAGAACGGGCTCAAGAATAAATTTTCTCTGTGAAGTAGATCAAAGGTTAGGAATTGAGAAATTCAGAAGGATAGTAATCTAGGAAAGTCACTGTGGGATGTGAAAAAAGCCAACTATGATTGTGTGTAAAATGATTAATGATAGCACCTATCTCTTCAGCTGTGTGATTTTCTCCAGCTATATTCAGAGCTAATTTAATAATAATTCATATATTTTAGGAAGTATTTCCAATTACTCTGTATGCAGTATCTTATTTTGTCACAATGTAATTAAAACACTAAAAATACTTCTAAGGTCTTGATTCATAAAGAAGAAAATGCTCTTATTAAGGAATTTTTAGAATGTACAACTCCAATCCCTCCCACACACATATACCACAACCAGCCCACAACCAATACCTTTCTTGTCATTACAGAAGAAAATGATCAAATTTATTCACCTGCAGGCCTGGATGCATATTATAATGTTTTTCCTGTAAGGAATCTATTTTTGTATCCAGATTTATTCTAAATAAAGGAAGGAAAATATATACTGTTATAATATTTTCATGTAAAGATCTATCTTTTTCTTAGCAAAACCTCTGTACTGAGATCAAATTACCTGACACCTCTCATAGCAAAAAGGTTTTCATGATATATTATAGATGCAAAAGACAAAAAAAAATTTTTAAGTGCTACCTATCTCTCAGGGAAACATTTCTGAACACAATAAACAGGAAGCCTTACTTTTGGAAATATTCTTTCTCCTAAAGTTTACCGTGAACAAGAAATTACACTACTAAGATTTCTGTGAAAAAGCACTGGAGCCTACATGATGATGGTAAAAGGTTCTTAGTAGCTTTGAAACTCTGATTCATGTCTTCACATTAACTGCTTAATTGCACTGACTGAATTTTTCATTAGCTGACCAAATACTTACTTTATCGGCTTTGGGAAACTGCTAAGTCATATTTACAGTAAAATTTGTCTAAGCATTTATTTCCTCAGAATGAACAAAGATTTAAATCTCCTTAATAACTCTGTTTACATGAGAACTTCTTTAGTATTCATTATTCTTTGTGTGTGTGTGTGTGTGTGGTAGTTAAGGATTGAACTCAGGGCCCTGAATATCCTAGGTAAGCACTCTATCATTTAAGCCACACACCTAAGCTCTCGTTATTTGTTTTTCTGTGAAATAGTATAAAATGTTTTTCAGAAAACCAGAGATTATTTCTCGTAGAAAATTATGAGTTCTAGAAACCAAAATTAAAGTGCCTAGCTTACCAAGACATGGATACCTTTTAGACTTACTTTATGGAATTTTGCTGGTACAAATTCATGTATCCTGCAAACTTAAAAGATGGTGACACATGTTGGCTCTTTAATCAAACATTTTAACTCTATCTAAACAAGAAACTATAGTCACTCATTTGTCATTTTTTAAATGGCATAACATTCCCAAATAAACATTTCTCATATAGAATATATTGAAACATCATACTATTCCCTAGTAAATAATTTCTCTATGTGTATTTTATTTTCTAAGACTGGGTGCCAGATTCATGGGACAATTTTTAATTTATACCTGAAAATATAAATCAATTTTAATTATTATAAAACCACTATAAATATTATTCCTATACTTATATTGGGACCAGCAAGTAAAGTAATAACACAAAAGAGTAAGATTTTGAATATTCCTATCTCTAAATGTCTGTCAATATGGTATAAGTATATATGAAACTCAAATATTTAATAAGCTTTAATACATTAATATATAGGCTAGGAGTTCCTGCAAGAAGATGAATGGCAAAGAATGTCTATGGAACACTTCTGTATTTCCATATATAAAAACATTATTTAAAACAAGACAATGACGGGTCAATTGTTAAAATATAGCAATAATTAATTATTTAATAAGGATTTTTAGTATTATAGAATGACAGTACAGTAAGTAGAGCTGAAAAGAAAAATAGGGATGTATCTTTTTTTCATAAAGTACATCATACCTTTAATTTGCATGTGAGGAGACTTAAATTATAAAAGCAAGAATATGCCATAATCAAAAACTAATTTCATACAAATTACCTAATGCCCATCCCTTCATTACCACTATGTTTTCCTCTAAAAGGAGAATACTTTCAGATGGCTGACAGCGTATCTTTGGGTCTTGTGCCAGGAACACAGAAATTTATTCATGTGTAAAGAAAACAGAAGAATGATCTCTTAAGACACAGAAAACTGATTTTAAAGAAATATATATTTTAATATTATAGGCACAAAAGTACAAGAATGTTATTGGCAATGCTTAAACTCAGATTTGATTACAAAAGATTGAAAGATGTTTGGTTAAGTGTGGGGTTTTTTCTACTTTGTTCTTTCTTGATCAAGGGCAATCATTTCAGACTGCAGTGATCCAAAAAATATGCTTGCTCTGCTGTGACTATAATTTGCTGACAAAATACGTGGACTACTCAGAGTGTAAATTCACAACGCTCCCAGTTTAACTTACTTCTCTTCATAGCTCTTGTTGACTCATATTTTGGTGACAAAAGAAAATAAGACATCAATAAGGTATATCAACAGATTAGATCATTACATTAACATTACAAAATATTTTCATGATCAGTTTCTTGTTTGAGCTTCCTAGGAACCCAATGATTGAGGAAATAAAAGTAAAGGAGAACATTCTTAATCTACAAAGAGTTAAGTCAAGGCTCAGAAGTGACTTGCCCAAATACTGTCACCTCTGGCTACCAGGAAAGGGTAATGGAAATACATGTAATGGTGATCAGGGGACATAACTGGGTTATTAAAAAGAACAAAGAAGAGGGGAGATAGGGAGTAAATAATAAATGGGTATAAAAGTTTAGTTAAGCAAAATGGCTAAGTTCTAGAAATGTGCTAGGCAGTGCTGTACCTATAGGTGACAAAACTGCATGGTACACTTAAAATTTTTAAAGACTTAAATGCATGTTAAATGTTCTTACCACAATAAAATTTTTAAAAAGTGGATAAGGAAGTAGGACCTCAGAAAAATGGTGAAGGTGGCTCTGATCACACCAAAGAAACAGTGAAACACAAATGAGCAGAAATTTTCAGAACTCTGGAAAATAGCTAACAGTTTACAACACAAATGAGCAGAAATTTTCAGAACTCTGGAAAATAGCTAACAGTTTACAACACAAATGAGCAGAAATTTTCAGAACTCTGGAAAATAGCTAACAGTTTACAACAATCAAGTAAATGCTGAATCAAGAAAAAGGTCATTTCAAAATAGCAGAAAAGTTCTGTGGCATTCTTGCTTGCCAATGATCTATACCCTCCCCAAATTAGAAGTCTAATAGCCAGTGTGGGGTCATGGTCTCCGGTCTCTAGTCTGCAGAGCTGACACTAATAGTAAGTAATTCTGTTCGTCATTCTAAATCCTGGGAGGAGAGACTAGGAAAAGAACACACATTTTTCTCAAGTGCACTCTCTGAGATAGAGCATATGTTAGACCACAAAACAAGTCTCCATAAATTTTTAAAACTTGACTTCATACAAAATATCTTCTCCAACCACAATGGAATGAAGCTAGAGATTAATAAAAAAGAAAACTAGAAAATTCATGAATATGTGAAATTTAAACAACATACTATTAAATAAGCAATGTGTCAAAAGAGATAAAATGAGGGAAACTAGAAAACAGAAATGATTAAAAACAAAAACAACATACCAAAAGGTACAGGAAAATTAATTAACTACATTATAATGTAGTTAATACCTACATTAAAAAAAAATCTCACAATATTATTAAGCAATTTGACAAGAAGGATAAAGTAAACCCAAAGCAAGCAAAAGGAAGGCAATAAATTATGAACATAAATGAAAGAGAACAGAAAAAGATTACAGAGAATCAATGAAGCCAAAAGTTGATTCTTTGAAAAGAAATCACAAAACTGACAAACCATCTACCACAGAGTTACCACCTGACCCCCAAATTTTACTCCTTAGTATATATCCAAAAGAAATAAAAAATATTTAATTAAGTACCTATATGGGTATATTTATAGTATTATTATTCACAATAATCAAGAGGCCTAAAGAACTCACATGTCCAGCAATAAATGAAGGGCTAAGCAAATTGTGGAGTATTCATACAATGAAATATTATTTGTACATAAAAGGCAATAAAGTACTGATACATGCTACTACATGGAAGAACCTCAAAAACACGCTATATGAAAAAAGCCAAACACAAAAGAGTACATATTGTATCATTCTATTTATATGACACAATTCAGAGTAAATAAACCCATACAGACAAAGGCAGACTGTTTAAGGGGTAAAGGATGTCACTTTGGAATGATGGAACTGTTTTGAACTAGATGGAGGTGGTGCTTGTATACAATACTGTGAATGTACTGAAAGCCACTAGTTATTCTTTGTGAGATGGATAAATGAGTGTTGCCTCAATACAACTTTAAAAGGAAAAACATTAATGGAAGTACATTTTTATCCCACATTAGGAATTTCTGGGTCCCTTCAACACATATCAGACCTTAAGACTGAAATTACACACTTAAAAAAATTATCATGGTGAGGTAAAACCTTAAGGTAACATGTAAGGGATTCATTATCTCAGGGAAAGCCTTGGATAGCAGGGCAAAAACTGGGAGGGGTAGAAAAAAAACTTGCTGTTGCAACTGGATTCTGCCCCAGATGAAAAGCTGCATTCATAGAGCCTGGTAACCTAGTAGTATGAACCACACTGACTCAGGTCCTGGATTGTGCACTAGTGAGGCTTTCAACTGGAAAAGGATGGCACACTCTACCTAGGATAATCTGAAGGAAGCTGATTCACAAAAGGCCAATTTACAGAAGTGAATGTATAAAGAAATTTAAAGGATAACTTAGTTTAGGGGATAGTAGCAGTCCCACTGCCCTCTGAGGGCAAAAGAAACAAGTACAAAAAGTACAGTTCTGAGAATCCAAAAGAAAGGGAATCAAGGGTTGTCTTGAAAAGAACAGTGACTTTCTGCAAAAGACACAGACATCATATGGCAACTTGACATGAAAACAAACACCCTGGTCTCATTCCTCCCACAATGATTTCCTGCTGAGGCTGTCCACTGCCCACTTTCACTTCAACCCAGAAATCAAAAAGCACCATTCACACAGTCTACAAAACTGAGCATCCCAGGGTACACAGAGGGTAGAAAATGAAGAAGAGTTATGTGGAGGGGTTAACAAAAGAAAGCCATCATGAAAAATACTTTCAAGTCATATGTCCCATACTCAGATCTCCAGTCAACAATCACATGCTATTAACTTAGTTACAGGACAAAGAGGGTCATTCTGTTTACCTTGTTTAGTGAGTAAATGATAATTCTTAGGAGAACTGAACTGAAACTACAGTTGTGACACTTCTATGTAAATTACATGGGTACATACATGGAATCTGCAAGTATTAGAATGTATTGTACATACTGATTTTGTTTTTCTTTTGTAGTCCTGGGGTTTGAAGACCGGGCCTTGTGCTTACCAGGCAAGTGCTCTATGATTTGAGCCTGTCCCCAGCCCTTTGGCTTTTAGTTAGTTGGTAGATAGTTAATTTCAGATAGGGTCTTGTGCCTTATGCCCAGCTAGCCTTGGACTGTGATCTGCCTCCTTATGCCTCCCATGAAGCTGGGATTACAGCTGTACATCACTGGTTACCTTATTTGCTGACATGGGACCTTTCTAACTTTTTTCCCAGGGTGGCCTAAAACAGCAATCCTCTGTCTCTCCACCTCCTAAATACCTGGGATTATAGGTGTGGGCCACCATACTGGCCCCTGACTTTTTAAAAAATGTCTGAAACACTTAAGATAATTTGATTTGTTTAGTTTTGAGTAAGATTTATTCCACTTATAGGAGTTGTTTCAACTCTTGGAAGTTTTTTTTTTTTTTAGATATATAAACTAGCTTTAATAGACCTAATTCTTTATAGGATCACACTTTTAAATCTGTAATTAGTCTGAATAAACTTGAGTTAACTGAACATTAGGAAAAATATTCCTATTTTATATGAAATCACCTGATTCATAAAACAAAATCCATAAATTAAGACTAAAAATCCTAATAAATTAGATTTAAATTTTTAATATATTATTGGTAATTCACATAAAAGTGACCAAATTCCTTTCAATGTTGTCCAATAATATATGTTGTATTGACAAGTGTTATAAAGGAAAACTACACAGAAAAGATGAAAATAAAAAGGTTTAAAAAAAACCCTAACAGAAATCTGATATGTCATATTGCTAATAATACATCTATAAATTTAAAATACAAGTCATTATTAATAGGAATAGAGAGGAAACCAGCCACCACAGAAAGACCAGTCCTGTAAGAAGATCCGATAAATGTGTACGTACCTAAGAGTCTATAAAGAAAAATGTCAATAATATCTGTATTTGTAGTAAGCCAGATAATTTCTTTGGATAACCAATCACTTATGAAACATGGCTTTTTATAAGAGCTCTAAATTAATAAGGTTTTACATTTTCACATATAT
The DNA here is from genome assembly GCF_047511655.1 of Castor canadensis. NCBI lineage: Eukaryota > Metazoa > Chordata > Mammalia > Rodentia > Castoridae > Castor > Castor canadensis. Next base: position 44,614,993 of record NC_133388.1, read on the forward strand.
TTTTAAAGTAGAAAGAAAGAAGAAAAAAGGGAAGAAATCTGGGATCCCTCTTTCTCTCAGATCTCATGGTGTAATCTTCAAAACATGGTTGACATTAAACCTCCCCAAAATGTTTATGACCAGCAAACTAGTACCCCTTGCCTTCAGTTTTCTCACTTACATGTCCAGGTCCTCTGATAGCTCCTCAGTGCTGTACTAGTTATCTTTCAAGAGTAATTTCATCATGCAACTTCCCTAGTTTAACACTCTCTCATCAGTTTCCCATCACCTATATGATCAAACCCAAACTCTTTGGCAGGACATAGAAGTCCCTTCAGTCTGGCCCTATTTTTCCAGCCTTGTCTCACAATGTCTCTCCACCTCTGCCATTCTACTATTTTATATTCCAGCAATAATAACTTGTACTTCCTGAAACACAAGCTATTAGGTCAGCTGAGCCTTTGCATATGTTTTTCTTTCTAGAATGTCTTTCTCCTTCTAGCCATCTGGCAAACATCTAGTTATCCTTTCCACCCTATTTGGGTACCACCTCTTATAAAATTTTTCCCAGATCTGATTTCTACTCTCCCTCCAAGACAAACAGAATATGCTGTTTCTGAGTTCTATCCCATTTTTAACATAGTTTTATTTCTACACTTTTCCTATTTTAAGGTTTCTACAAAATAAGCTTTTGAGAACCCATATGTCAGCTTATACTGTCTATTTCTATTCTAACTCAAAATGGTAAGACTTGCTTCAATCATTAAATAGTGAAGTAAGAAAAACAGGGAAAAAAAACAAATGGGCTGCTCAAGTGGTAGAGTGCCTGCCTCACAAGCATGAGGTCCTGAGTTCAAGCCCCAGTGCTGCCAAAAAAGAAAAAAAAGAAAAGAAAAAAGAAACAAATGGGTTACAAAAGTCAATAGTTTTAAGACTGGACATGATGAAAACAGTCCCAGTGGGGCATATTTTTAAAAATAAATGACAATATATTTTAATACAAATATGAAGAAGGGCTTAATGTACAAAGTGACAAAAATTAAGCCCGAATACTTCTTACATAAATGACTTGTTAAATTTTTCAAATAACTAAGCATTTTTTCTAATATACCCTCTTTCTTAAATTTCTACCAATTTTATAGATGAACACTGAAAATGTACCTTTGGCATAATCAGAAACACTTTTACTAATCAATTTCAAATGGAGTCAAGCATGTTCAGAAGATAAATGTTATTAAATTTGTTATCTTTACTCTGAGAAACTTGTTTTTAAGTATATTAAAGCTTAAATATAAGAATAAAAATTCTTCTGTAATACACAATAAAAATTAATACTCAGTGATTTTTTTAAAATACCTACATCAGACACAGGACATAAAAAACTGTATGACAACAGATCTCTCATACAATACAATTAGTAATGTGAAATTAAATTTTAAGATTTCAAAAGTTCTTATTTCTTAAAAAAATCTGTATCACAGTAAATTCTTCATTTATCTACATACCACTTCCATACAACGGGATTAACAGAAACTGAAAAGTCTGATGAGCAAGGGCACCTGGCTGACCGTTTGTCATTTTCTTCAGGGTTAGAGCCAGTTAACTGTCTACTTTCTCAACAAAATAGAACACATTCTGCCTCCCTCAAAAGTTAATACATTTTCCTTTACTCAAAATCCTAAGTCCAAATCAACAGATGTACTAAGTCATAAGTTAATCACAGAAATGTCAGCAACAACTTCTATAGCTTCTCCATGAGCAGGACACTGAAGAACTGGCTTGAAACCAGCAACAGCTCATTCTGGATGTATAACATGTATGGGTACTTGTTTTAGAAGTAAAATTAGCTTTATAACACTGCAGCTACATTTAGTTTGTGACTAAATCAGGTTTAGTTATATCAGGCTCCACATACGTTTAAACCTTGCTTTAAAACATGTAATAGTCTCCCTTCCCTTTCCTGCCTGACATAAATTTGAAATTTTTAAAAGCTATATTCAGAATATGTATATATTTTAAATTAGATGTGGATGCTCTAGCAATTAGCAACATGGAAGGAAAACTGTATTGAATTTACTTACTTTGGATAATTTTTATATCCCTGGTGGAACTGTTTAAGAATAAAAAGGTAAAGTAGATGAGAAACAACTCTCCCCCATCCTAGTCCAATGCCTGGACACATGATAATAATAATCTTCCTAATGAGAGGACAGGAAAAATAAAAACAAATATGAAAGACTAGCCAAAGGATGAGTTCCTAATTCTGCTGCTTATAAACTGAAGCAAATGACCTTGCTACAGTTTCCAGCCTATAAAATGGAAGCTAATAGACGTACCCTGTTTAGTATCACAGGATTGTAGTTAGGTATCAATGAAATTACAAACTGCAATTGTGAAGCACTTGAAATTTTATAATAACATTAATGAAAGCACATTTACTCAGCTGATTTACAATTATAGCTTTGAAATATTTAGAAATTTGACTTGTTACAAATCTATGAGTTAAACCTGAAAGGTAAATAATTAATTCAAAATGCATCAAAAAACCACACTTCATTTACAAACACACATATTTCTAATTCAATTAACCTAAATTTATGGAAATTCAAATAACAACACAACTGAAAAACACTACCAGCAGGTATGTGTGTATGGTGTGTGTGGGGGTGAATTATGACTTAATTCTACTGACAACTGCATTGTGTTTGTCAGGATAGGCTCAATTTTGCTGTAATAATACCAAATTTTCCATGACTTACTTAACAAAGATTTTTATCTATAAGTCTGAAGTGAGTTAGGAAGGAAGCACCAGTTATCATCACTACTCAGACCCAGGCTGAAAGAGACTCCATATCAACTGCTTCCATGATCAGTGAGACAGGAAGAAGAGAATGTACAATCTTACACAGTCATAACTTCTGAAAACTTCATATTTCAGTGGCTAAAACAACAATAACGTGAAGTGTTTAATGATAAAGCTAAACAGTGATCTGAGACATGACAATATATACTATATAATGCCTCATCGTTTCAGTTGAGATTATTTTCCGGGGGTGGGGGGAATACCAATAATGACCTATGTCTCTTACTCTTATACATATAGAAAGTTTGCTAATAATGAAACGAAATTTCTATGACCATCCATAAAGAAGCTCTGCTATGGTGGTGGTTTCCACCCTCAGAGAACCTCCTCCCCGATGTCTCGGTCACTGGCTTTATACAAAATAACTGGGTTTTTTTCTCTACTGTGCTCCCTTAATGACTTGAGAAAGATTTTCCAATATTAACATGAGGAGAACAAACAGATCATAATTACTTGGTTTATTCTTCTCTCTACATCCAAGGAGACTAAAAAGAGAGCATGTACCCATTTGTGTTTCATGATGCTATAAACAGTGACCTTTTATCTGCTACCAAAAACTCATTTCAAATCTGACTGAGATACTTTTCCCCTTGATACAACATATATGTTAAAGAAGTTTTACATATGATTTTTAAAATAAATTGTAATAGGTATAAATCAGTCATTTCTTATGTTACAAACTTGTCTATTTTTATTCATAAAAATGAAATGAATTTTACAAATTTAATACAAATACCACTACAAAAAAAATCAGAGACTCTTAAACATATAAAGTCAAGGGAAGCTTTATTATTTTGATAATTGTTACTGATTGTCTAGGCACTACTGGTATAGAAACAAATGTCAGTAATGTAGTAGTAGTGCAGGACTACTAGCTGAATAGAAGTATTTTTAAAAAACTAAAAGAATCCAGGTTTGTTTGATTTTTTTTAAGGTGAGTAATTAAACACGGGGCCCTACTTCTTATGTCACTACAATTGTAAGGTCAACATGAGATTTTTGACATTATAGATAAACCTTAGAAATTCTCATCTAGTTAGCATTTGGTACTGGGCACAGTTTGAAGATGAGATGGGAAAAGTTCAGAATAACAAGTTTTCTATGCTATAAATACTGAAATAAGAAACAATTACTGGAGGGATTTGTTTGTTTGTTTAATTTTGGCAGCCCAGGTGTTTGAACTCAGTGCCTCAGGCTTGCTAAGCAGACACTCTTACAACTTGAGCCACTCCACTAGTAAGAAATAATTGTTAAGTGAAAGTAGATGTGGGTTTTTTTGGCTGAACTCTTTATGAAAACAACTTAATGATAATCACTTCAATCACAAAGACCATTCCATATGAGTCTGTTACTCTAAAAGTATTGTCATTGGCTTAAAATTTTTTATTAGTATGGGAAAATAAAATTTGAACCAACTCCCCTACCTTTGAATATAGTTATTATGCCTGTTCTTCTAAATCAACCTAAGGAATACCTAAGCAATATGGATAATGCTTTTAGCTCTTATTAGAATCTATTTTTAACAATGCAAATATTTAAGGAGTACCAAGTTCTGCTTTATCATTCTTACTATAAAACATAACTTTACATTTTAAATTATTTTATCAAAAGCATCCTATTTAGTCATATTCATTTTCTTTAATCACAGGGACTAAAAGATAAAGGGAAAATGGAAATATTTTCATATGAGAAACGAAGCAGTTATACAACTGAATGAACTTTTGATTTGTTAAATTCACCACTGCTTGTCAAACAATCACTAAATATAATAAAAACCAGAAGTTAAACATATATCTTATTTGAGAAACTGGAATATCATTAAACTACCAGTACTTAACAAAGCTATTCCCTGTAAACTTTTCAAGAAATAATTCAAATATTAACACTAGGTGGCAGAAGTCTATGTCATGCTATGAATAATGCTTGATTTCAAAATTTTCAACAGAAACAATAAACTACTAAAGTTCAAAACTCAGTCTAAAAAATTTGAAAGACTGAGCTTCTCAGAACTATATATTCTAAATTTTTTCTTTCTTTCTTTCTTTCTTTTTTTTTGCAGCACTGGGGCTTCAACTTAGGGCCTACAACTTGAGCCACTCACTGCACCAGCCTTTTTTTTTGTGGAGGATTTTCTAGATAGAGTCTCGCAAACTATTTGCCCAGGCTGGCTTTGAACTGTGATCCTCCTGATCTCCGCCTCCTGAGTAGCTAGGATTACAGGCGTGAGCCACTGGTGCATATATTCTAATTTTGAGCCTTAAAAAATTTTTTATATTACTGAAGAGATTTACAAGAAAGAGTAAGGAAATATGGAGTTTAAAGCCCATCCTTTTAGAGATCATATCATAAGTCTATGTAATCACTAAATTCAGAAAAATAATAAAGCTTAATAGTAGACTTTTTACCTACAATGGCTTTCAAATCCAATGGTGAACCTTATATACCACAGTATATAAATATACTCTTTTTATATACAGTATAAAAAGAGTAGCATCTATGAAGGCCAACATCTTTGTGTATGGAATATATTGCTTCTTATTTCTCCTCCTACCCCACTTTGCTATTCTATTCCTATCAGGACCCTATCATTTGTCATTTTTTCTTTCAACCCATTTCAGTTTTGACATCCAGTCTTGACAACCCAGTATATTTGTTCAGGCTTTTTTTTAAAACAAAGAAAAATATAATCAAACTGAACAGTTATAAACAACACAAAAAATAGCTTTTGGGGTTTTGCTTACTTAGCTTTGTTTTTCCTTTACTACTCCTCTTCCATGCTATAGTGTATGTACAGAGAAGGAACTTGTGAATTATAAAAGGGATAGTGGTAACACAAGAGTAAATCAAATAAATTTACATCTTCTTTCTAGATTCTCCCTTAAAATAATCAACAAATGAACTATCACAACAAACTGTGTATGTGTTATCAACTTTTCAGATTAACAAGTAAAGCAAATTGCACTATGCCTACTTTAATTCGATTAACCTTTTTTTGAGATTCCATTTTCTTGACCTATCTTACCTGTTTCTAAATTTTTCATCCTAACGATAGAATTTAATATTATGCTTATTTATCCCTACCTTTAGATACAAGTTAATTTTTAATATAAGATCTTCACAAATCACAATATTTGGGACTCCACATTTCTTCATCTCTAAAGTAACTATGCTGAACAAGACAATATCTAAAGTACCAATTTTTTGCAAAATTGTATACTTTACTCCTTGAGTCACTGTATTTTCTGTATCTTCCACTAAGCAGTATGAAACACGTACGAGATGCCTTATAACTAAATTATAAAGCAGGGCTAATAAAACATGAAAGGCATCCATAAGTTTGTACGTGTTCCAACTACTACTGAAGAGATTTAAATTCCTCAACCTGCTACAATCTAATTTCAGCCTTCCTTTTCAACTTTATCTTTCACTATTCCTTCCAATTTATGCAAGTAATTCTTAACTCAAGGTTCAATACTCATTATTTTTCCTCCATGTCCCACTGCTTTCCCCTAACTCCTTGCCTGCTCATGCTCTATAATAAGAGGATTATTCTTCATTTTTACACATGAAAAATCCTACCTAAGCTCAGATGAAATTCTTGGAAAAAAATATTTTCCTAGATCTCTTCCAAAGAGTAGAAAAGCATATATACACTTTGGAGTCAGAAAGTTCTAAGTTAAAAATCATACTTCCAAAGCTTTGTGGTTTTAGAAAGTTATTTAGCCTCTTTAAATCCTATCTTTCCTATCCATAAATATTGTTATAAATAATATATCCTAGGTTGTTGTGAAATCAATTAATACAAATGTTTAATCCAGTAGTTGGCAAAGAGTGGGTACATAATACTTTGTGTCACATAGCTAGGACTGTATATGCTCAATGTCAATACTCCTCAAGAACACCACCACCACTCTGTAACTACTTACTTACAGTTCTATTCACTTTCTACTTTACCTGGTATATTTTTCACAATGTCAAACACATCATATGCCCATAATGTATTCAAAACATTTATTCAATTAATTTAAAATACATGAAAATAAGAAAAGATATGACCTATAGATTAATAATAATACCTCTGGAAGTTAAAATAAGTATCAATAAGAATCAGCATGCCAACTTTTGTCAATGTCAAACCTAAGTACATTCTTGTATCTTAAAATATTTCAGCATTAATTAAAAATGCTATTAGGAACAAGGGGAGATGATCTATATAATAAAAATGGTCCCTTCTCTTTAAGAAAAAAAATTGCTACATATGGTAGTCCTAATTAACAGCAACAGAAATGGAAAGCACAGTTTTTTAGGTGATTTCTGAAGTTCATTTGAAATTCTCTAAATTTAAAACCTCTCTAAAACTAGAGAAGTTAACCAACTTGTGATGTTATATAGCCAATATGTGATGGAGTGCTAATTAGAACCTACCTAAGCATGGTAACCACTGCTTCCCCAAAATTTATTCCTTAATTTTCAACAAAGAAAAATAATGTGAAAAATATTAATTAAAATGTACTAAGATACAGAAAAATCTACTTCACCAGAATTCCTGTTAGGAAAAGCACTTCGATACAGATCGCATCCAACTTACCATGCTTTGATTCACATTTCTCAACTTTATGATGATGCAAGAGCAATACACATTCAAAGAAATCCATACTTCAAATTTTGATCTTTCCCTGGGCTATGACTCTTTTGATGCTGGGGTGGCAGCAAACAGTAGCTTCTAATCAGTCATAGTACCATGACAGTAAACAACCAATACACCACAGTGCCACATGTTGCTAGCATTTTCTGAATTCAGGTATTCAATAAATTACACGATATATTCAATTCTTTGCTATAAAACAGGCTTGGTGTTAGATGATTTTGCCCAACTGCAAGATACTCTAAGTGTTGTGAACAGTCTGAGGTAGGCAAGGTTAAGCTATAATGTTTGGTAGTCTGGTAGTCTAGTTGGATTAAAAGAATTTCCACTTAAAAAATTTTTTAAGCATTCTGGCAATACAGTAAGTTGTCTAAATGGTCAACAATGTTACGGGTGAAAACTGATAAATTTTCTTAAGTAGCTAATACTCATTTCATGCAGGAAGTTTCAGGTGAGACATTTCAAGAACATTCTGTTGTCAGCTTCATGTCAAGTCACTTTTATGAGCTGATGATTATGATAATTTGTTAGTGTTTTCAAAGTGATGCTACAAAGGTGTTGGCTACTGACAGCTTCAGACACTCATGATAGGAATTAGTACTTCAGCTTTCTCTACACTTAAAGAATAAAGTGAAAGAAGCAATTTATTTCTCTGCAGAGAGGTAATATGATCCTTCTTTATAACCCCTAAATCTTTACGAAAATGTGAATAGATTTTCTTGGGAATCCATTTAAGTGACAAAGTTCTATACCCAAGGTAGCACAGGATAAGACAGAGCCTCTTGAAATTTGTTTGGCGGTTCTACAGGGGAGCTCAGATACTCATATACCCTTGACCAAAGAATGGTCTTCCTATATCAGGGAAAGGACATCCTCTTCCACCAAGCACACAGCTTCAAGGCAGGATGAACGTGGAGCAGTGAGGGAAGAAGAGGACATCTACCTAGCTAGCCACACCAATGCTGGTGATCAAGGGAGTGACAGATGTCACAGCCAGATCACCCTCACTTCCAAGGGACACAGCATCTTAACAGAATACCACAGCATAAAACTAGAGCAGGGAGGTGTACAAGAGAAAGAAATAAAATTATGCCTAGAGTTGCAGACTGTCAACAGCTATAGAATTGTTGAGATCCACTTTTAGATGTAATTCATATATATATATGAATTTGAATATATGTTATATATTCAAATAACATAGCAAGGGCATCTCATTTTCTTCTTTAATAACTAAAAGTATCATTAAATAAATAAATAAATGAATGAAAATTAGTCATGACTCCCCTTTTTATTTTAATTTGGGAGGGGCAGTAAAGGGGCTTGAACTCAGAGCCTTGCACTGACTAAGCAGGCATTTCAGACACTTCAGATAACTATGGTTATTTTTCAAATAGGATTTGCACTTTTGTCCAAGAGGCCTAGACCTCCTATGTATGCTGCTCTCTTAGCTGGGATACCAAATATGCACTACCATGCCCAGTTATTTGTTGAGATGGGATTTCCTGAATTTTTTGCCCCCAGTGGCCTCGAACCAAGATCCTCTGAATATCTGCCTCCTCAGTAGCTAGGACTACAGTTGTGAGCAACTACATCACCCTCTGTTTTAAATTCATGTTGTTCCTTAAATTCTTACCAGTGATTTTCCTGTAGTTTTATTAGGCATACAAATGAAATCACTGGGGAAAACTTATCACCTGCTACTTTGTTCAGTTTTAAACACTAGAAAACCATGGTAGTCTCCTCAAAGATAAACTAAATTTTATTTTAATATTTGAAAATAAAAATGATACTTAATGCCAAAAGTATAAGGAAGAATAGCAATATAACCATTTATCATTAAGTTGATACACCTAATTGATCAAATTAGGGAGTGAGAGAGAGAAGGAAGTAGGGGAGGATGGGGGAGGGGGAGAATGGAAAATAAGAGGAGATGGCAGGAAATTTGAAAAGAATTAAAACAATATAATAAATAATTTGTTTCAAAGGAACTATACTTTCCATATTCTACCAGTCACTGTTCTAGGTCCTTACATACATAAACTTACTTAGTACTCAAAATAACCCTAGACAGATGTTATTATTATCAACTCTATTTTATAAAGGAGGAAACAAAGAAACAAAATGGTTAGGTAACCTTCCCAGGATGATAAATCAAGCAAGGGCACAGCCAAGATTTGAACCCATACAATGGAACTCCAAAAGTCCTCCTCTCAATTTCTAAATTGCATTACATCTTATTACTATTTATGAAGTGATTTATATATATTCGAGGTTTTGGGGTTTTTTTAAGAGTACTGTTTTACTTACCAAATCAGATTTCCTGAAAACATTTAGACTGTAACATGGTGTAGGGAATTATGGTTTGATAAGACTAACATTTAGCTACTTGGAAACAAGTAGGACTTGTGACACATGGCATTAAAGATGATAAATAATACAATACAGGATAGGAAGTAGTTAAAACAGCAACTGTCTGGTCACCTATCATGCTTGACTGTCTTTGGGAATTAATGCCAGTAATGCAGATAAAATTAAGTAGGTAGGTAAAACTAAATGTTAGATATATACACATACATTTAATCCTTAAAGTAATGGGTTAAAGTGGTAAACTAAAGTACATCTAACATTTAAAGAAGAATGAAAACTAAAAAAATAGCTGAAATGCCTGCACAATCTGATATTTCCTTAAAGTATATTAATCATTACTCAATCATGTCTATAAGAAAGAAAAAAATCTTTTCTTCTTTTTAAAGATGAAATGCTATACTAAGTGAAATTACCGCCCTGGGATACAAGCCAATTTATGATGCACCAGCACTGAACACTTATGGCATAATTTAAAATTGCTGCAGCTTTGCAAGGAAAAGGAAAAATTAAATACTGTTCTCTAAAAAAAGCAAGTTTTTTTCTATTAAAAATGAAACACATTTAAGAAATATGAATGTATAAAAATAATTCTGTCAATCTAATTTTAGACTATACTTACATAAGAAAAAAGATAATAAGACTTTATTAAAACTTGTTTGAAAGAAATCATTTCCAAAAAGTTAGTAATAATAAATTCCTGATGTTGTTGGGTGGCAAAGTACTAGGACAAAAAAAAAAACAAAGTGCCTTCATGCTTTTGGTAAGAAAAGCTCTTCCCTTCCACCCCCAGTATGCAACTGGAACCAACATCATGCCAATTTGAAAGTATCTGTCTTTCATAAAGCTATAAAGCAGGAAACATGAAAAAATGCATTTGAATCCATGAAATGAAAATGATTCTCCTGTTTTTTTACTTGATATTCTCTATCAAATAAGTTACAGAAAACCAAACAGTAAAAGAAGGATGGTAATTAAAACTCAATCTACTGGTCATCAGAAAGGTAACATTAACATGAAAGTAACTACTAGAAGTTTGACTGCGTTTTTATTTTATTTATTTCAGTGGACTAGGTTTCAGTGGATTCAGGGTTTCATGCTTGCAAAGCCAGCACTCTACCACTTGAGCCACACCTTCAATCTATTTTGCTCTGGTTATTTTGAAGATGGGGTCTGAAGGACTATGTGCTTGGGCTGGTCTCAAACGAGAATCCTCCCAATCTCAGTCTCCCAAGTAGTGATGATTACAGACTTGAGCCACCAGCACCCGGCTTGATTCCTTGTTTTAAAAAAAACGAAGCTGTGGTTTCAAGCACTAAAGTAAGTTAATACAGGTAGAAATACATCAAATGATGGCAACAAATTTTCCATACATAAATATGGTGGGGATGGGCTCTAATCACCCAATTCAGATTTCACATATCATCACAAATTATGAAAACGAAAGCAAAAGGGTAATGGGCACCTAAGGAAGGATAATCTGATACAATATTTTATGCTACCGACTATATTGCAAAAGTGACATTTATATCTTAGATCACCAACAAGCATAAACAAATACAGTGATTAACTCCCTCAACATGACAATTACCAGTCTCTGTCTGCCCATCAGCAAGATCATCATCTGTACAAAGACAGTCTTTGAAAGAATTGCTACGCTTCTCAGACACATCAGCAACTGTAAAATCAAGAACAAGATGAAGAAAAAGGCAAAAAAGGAAAAATTATTAGAACGTCTAAACAGGAAAGACCAATGGGTTTGTACAAAGCAAAAATAAAGACACATACTTGAGGGGGGCCCTCTAATTAAATTATTTTTATAAGATGAAGTTTGTAGCAGAGAAAAATTAGCAGTATGAATATTCTTGAAATAGTAAATGTATCAGTACAAACTACCCAAAGGACAAATAGCATGCTTAATTCACAAAATGATTAAACAAAAATTTTAAGTAGCTTGCTGGGTATCTAAGGAAGTATACAACTAATTCACTATTGTTTGGAAAAACTGACCCTGGTAGTGTTTAAAAATCTTTTCTATAGACAACTAAGCATCTCTTCTCAGAGTATAACAATTCCATACTTAATAATACTTTAAACACACATACACATTTTAAAGCAGGTTGTACTATTCACCCTACTGAGTAAATAATGGACATTAAGGCTTTTATCATACTAAATGTGCCATCAGGTCTAAGATATATATCTATAGGCAGATTTTTAAAATAAAAGTCCCTAAGAAAAAAGTAGAAGAAATACAATTTTAAAAATGTAAATTATATCCAGTGGTGCAAATGGGCTTTGATATGGCACGATCTTTCATGGTCTGCTTATTTTGGTGCAGCCCAGCAGCTGCAGCAAGTGGTAGTGGTGAATCAGAAGGAAGCAGCAGCTGCACATACTCTCTGGCAGCAGAACAAATGCAGTACTTGTCACCACTGACTTCTCTCCTTGGGCCTCCCTGGACACATAGGCAACAAGGGTGAGCAGTGAGAAAGCAAGCCTCAGCAGCTGCCATAGTCATTCAGATGTTTACTGCAGTTTTCTCACACAGACTATCCACTACTGAGAGAGGAACCACGCAGAAAGGTCTTCATAGTTCTCAGAGGCAGCATGACTATGCTAAATATACTTCAGAAGGGAGAAGAATCTTGGCCCTTAGCACTACCATACATCTCTTAAATTCTCTTCAGTTTAAAAAGCCATATCCAAATCATCTGTGCCTTCGAGATACTGTGGAGTGAAGTGAGGTAGGGTAGAGAAACAAAAATGAGTAAGAGACATTCTCAGACTGAGAAAGGTATTGGGGAAACAGACTCAATATGACAAGGAAGGAAGATGAATCTTCAGTAGTAGGGATCTTGAAAGAGGATGACTTCTAAAGCAAATATTGTGGAACAGACTGATAATAATGTCTGTAGCACATCCAAAACTAAACACTGCTTTAATGACCTTTACTTTTTAACCTGGAAAAGTAATTAAGGGAACCAGTTTTGCTTTACTAAAGCAAGTTATATTTTTCTAACCTCTGAAGGCAAACATTTTGAGTTTAAAGAGTGAAACAAAATTTAGACCTTTTGGCATTTGAAAGTTAGGTGTGTGTTTTAGTTTGAAAGAGTGTGGTTCCTGTCAAAATGTTTCATGGCTTGAGAATAAGAGAAGCTACCTACTTCAAAATTTAATTATAAATTGACAGGAAAGATATGAAATGTTTCCTTATATTTTTCACATTTAAAATTAGAAATAACTAGCCAGGTGGGTGATGCACACCTATAGTCCAGCTACTTGGGAGGCTGAGGCAGGAGGATCACTTGAGCCCATGAGGTCGAGACCAGTCTGAGCAATATATATAGAGAGACTTTATCTTAAAAAAAAATCCAAAAAGCAAATAAAAAGTACCTAAAACTAGAAATTCCTCAGACTCAATGTATACTTGTAACACTCGCTATTACTACTACAGATAGGCTCCAAGCAAGCTACAACTGTAATTCAGAAAAGAAAAGGCAATATTCCCTGCACCAGGGAACAGTTCAGAACCCAGTAAGTTTTGCTAACATGTACTGAAATTACTGGGGATGAGAGGCAAAACATATCAGTCTATAAAGGGAGGTTGAGGGAAAGGATATGCTTTACACTAAATGGTGCTGAGACAATTGGATACATGTGGGGAAAAGATTAACTTGGACCTTTACCATCACACCAAGCACAAAAATTAAATCAACATGGGTCAAAGCCCTAAATGTAAGAGCCAAAGTATAAAACTTAGAGTAAAACAGAGGAAATCTTTATGATCCTCAGTTAGGTAAAAATGTCTTAGATATATTAAAAGTATAACCCACAAAAGAAAAAAAATCAGTAAGCTGGATTTCAACAAAATTCAACGTTTACACTTTAAAAGATACTATTAATAAATAAAATGACAAAGCACATTCTGATAAAAATAATTATAAATTATATATCTAATAAAGAGCTTGTATCCAGAATATATTTTTTTAACTCTTACAACTTGATACTGAGACAATTGACACCATTTTTAAATGGGCAAAAGATTTGAACAGACATTTCACCAAAGAAGATACATGAATGGGTACTAAGCATATAAAAATGCTCAACATCATTAGTCATTAGGGAAATGCAAATTAATTATATGATGAGACAGCAATTTTCACCCACTAAAACAGTTATAATCAAAATAACCGCTAATTATAAATGTTTCCAATGTTGGGAAAAATGGGAACTCTTAATCTTGTGGGAATATGAAATAACATAGCCATTTTGGCAAAGTTTGGCAGTTTTTAAAGTTAAACACAAGCTGAGCACCAGTGGCTCATGCCTATAATCCTAGCTACTCAGGAGGCAGAGATCAGGAGGATCGCAGTTCAAAGCCAGCCCAGGCAAATAGTTTGTGAGACCCTATTCAAAAAATCCCTTTATAAAAAAGGGTTAATGGAGTGGCTCAGGGTGTAGGTTCTGAGTTCAAACCCCAATACTGCAAAAACAAAAAAAAAGTTAAACATAAATTTGTTACATGAGCCAAGAATTCATTCCTAAATATATACCCAAAAGAAAAGAAAACATACATGTAAATAATGTGGATATATTCATTACAAAATTATTTGTACTTGGCAGGGAGAGGTGACACTGGGGTTTGAACTCAGGGCCTCACTCTTGGCCAGGCAGGTGCTCTACTACTTGGTCCACACCACCAGTCCTTTTTTCTGTTGGGTATTTTCTAAATAGGGTCTCGTGAACTATTTGCCCAAGCTGGCTTCAAGCCGTGATCCTTCTTATCACTGCCTCCCAAGTAGCTAGGCTTACAGGCATCAGCCATCAGCAGCACTCTTAAATAAGCAAGTATAATATATCCAAACAATGGAATATTACTCAGTAACAAATGAAATATGAACATGAAAGTAAAAAAACAAATGAAATATGAACATGAAAGGAGTTAGGCATGAAGAGCACATATGCATGATTCCATTTAGAATAGGTAACTCTACAGAGACAAAAAAGGGTTGCCCAAATTTGGGGATGGAAAACGATGGTTAATTGTAAATTAGCATGATGGAGCTTTTGGGGGTGATGGAAAGGTTGGTTCAAAAGTCAACTGTGGTCAGGCTCAGTAGAAAATAAAAATTGTGGGCATTATGTTTGATACTTTTTATTTGGCACTTAATGGTGTCCTCCTTTAAGCATGAAGATACGGAATGAGGCAGACCCTCACAGATACACAGGGCACATACACATCCAGCTCAGATTTTACCTGTGTCCACAGCCCCTCTGTGGGTAGAGGCAGCCTCAGTAACTGAGCAGAACAAGGACTAAATGGCCAAGAACTTGCTAACAGGAGGTAAGAACATATGCTTTAAGATCCTAAGGAATATGCTCCATTGTCCATAAGACTTTAATTACAGAAAAAAAATTAAACACACACTCATTAAGAGTTTGGCTGGCAGAGTAGCTCATGTGATAGGAGTGCCTGCCTAGCAAGGGTTAGGGCCTGAGTTCAAACCCCAGTACTGCCCCTCCCCCAAAAAATGAAACAGTTTGAAATGACAAGCATAGAGCAGGGTCCCCTTCTGAATGTAGGACTCCCTTCTGTATGACCACAGTTATCACACATTCACGAGGCTAGCCCTAATGGTAATGATGATTGCACAACTTAGTAAATACACCAAAAAAAATCACAGAATCAGACATTTTAAATGGCTAATTCTGTGGTATATAAATTATACTATGATGAAGTTTTTGTTGTTGTTTGGGGGTTTTATTGGCTGGGGGGGTGGCGAGGAGAAGGGACTGGGGATTGAACTCAGGACCTCATGTTTGTAGGCAAGCACTCTTGAACCACACCCCAATCTTTTTTGGTTTTAGCTTATTTTTCAGGTAACTTCTTAAATTTTTACAGGAGCTGACCTCAGGCCATGATCCTCCTATTTCTGCCATCCAAGTAGTTGGGCTTACTTGTGTGTATCACCATGACTAGCTTGTTTTTGAGATAGGGTCTCGCTGACTATTCCCGGGACTGGCCTTGAATTGTAATCCTCCTGTCTTCACCTGCTGAGTAGCTGAGATTAGAGGCCTGAACCACTACACCTGGTCTGTTTATTTTTTAAATGGCTTTAAGTCTTTGGTGGCAGCTTATTAAAATTTACCAAACAGGGTAAAGCATCATAGAGTCTTCACATGTGTGTCCTTTGTGTCTAAGCCTAAATCAGTATCTCAGCCTGAGTATCTTCTCCAGAGCTAAATAAATGAAAGATTTCAAAGCACGAACCTTTTGATAAAGGAGTTGTACCTTAGAAAGAGCTACATCAAGTCAAATATCCAGTTATTTTGAATATGTAAACTGATAAATGAAATAGTAAGAAATATATACTGGTCTCTGCCTCCAGTCCTTGGTACAGAGCTTTAATTACCCTTGTAGGAAGGAGTGCTAGGAGAATCTTTGGTTCTAATATTTGGTCTTTGTGCCTAGTTCCTGGCACAGACTTCACAAACTCCCTGGAATTTCCTGGGTGATAGGAACATTTTTTGGTTCTAATGAGTAAACTCTTGGTGGGCTCCCAAATAACCTCACGATGCAGGCTGGTTGCCAGGGGAACCAACCATGTGATTAGAAAGTTGGAACTTTCGGTCTCACCCCCTCCTCCCGATCTCCAGAGGCCTGTGGAATGAAGGTTGAGTTAATCACCAATGGCCAATGATTAATCCATCATACTTACAAGAAGTCTCCATAAAAACCCAAAAGGAGCTGAGTATGGTGGTACACACCTGTAATCCCTGCATTCCAGAGGCTAAGGCAAGAGAACTGTGAGTTTGAGGTCAGCATGGGCTATACAGCAAGACCCTGTCTCAAAATAAAAAAAAAAAAAAAGGAAAGAAAAGAAAAGAACAAAGGTAGGGGGTCAGGGGCACAATAAAATACAGGGTTCAGATGAACTTCCCTATAGGTATACACATGGAGATACCTAGAAGGTGGCACATACAGAACGGACAAGGAAGTTCTGTACCCCTGATGCTAAGAATCTCTATCTTTAGCATGTTTTGGTTTTGGTTTTGGTGGTACTGGAGTTTGAATGCAGGACCTCATGCTTGTTAGGCACTGGAGCCACTCCTCCAACCCCTTATGAATCTCTTTCATTTGATTGTTAATCTGCATCCTTTATAATAAATGAGTAAACACAAGTGAGGTACTTCCCTGAGTTAGTGAACCAATCTAGCAAATTAATATAACCTGAGGAGGCGGTTGTTTTAGCCAACAGGTAAGAAGTACTGGTGACCAACTACTGCTTGTGAGTGGCGTGTGAAGTAGAGGCAGGCACTCTTGTGGGACTGAAGCCTCAGTCTATGGGATCTGATGCTATCTTCAGGTAGAAAATGTCAGAATTGATTCCAATTAGAGGACACTCAATTGGCATTCACTGGAGAACTGCTTTCATGTGTGGAGAAGACATACCTAGTGTCAGAAGCATTGTACCTAGTGGTGTTGGAGAGTAGGAAAAGCACTTTAGTTTTAAGAAAGTTGTGAGTAGAAGAAGGGTGATTTCTGAGGTAATTACTTTATCTCCTATGTGGAGAAGACATCTTAATTGCTAGAGATTTCTAACCAGAAAGTAAGGTCAAACGAACAACACTGTGACAAGATCCACAATCAAGATTGAATCTCCATTAAAAATCTTTGACACTGAACAATTCCAAAGAGCTAAATTGTTTCTAAATGTTTCTAAATTGTTTCTAAATTTCTACTCTAAGAAGGAGAGTCCTGTAACTATTTGGTATTTCTGTGTAATTATTCAGAAACATCTGACATTCTGCCAAAATGTATACTTAAAAGTTATTACTAGGAGACAATCCATATAAAACCTACAGTATGAATCTGAAAACCGTGAGAGAAACCATCTAGAAAAGACCACATCACCAGAATGCCAACAAAACCATTAACAATCTTGTTCAACAGTGTTAATAAAGCTTATTTTAAAAGGTGAGCTAAATTCCAAATAAATAGGTAATGCAGTAAACGTAGATTTTATAATAAAGGAATAAAAAAGAATGTAATCTGATGGAAAGAGTTGTAAGAAAGGGACATGATTGCCAAGTTACAAAAACAAGAGCAAAATGCATAAAAATTAAGTAGAACTACAAAAGGTAGACTGCATGGAAAATCTGAGTCACAAAGAACAAAGTATATCTATACATTTGAGTTCAGCTGCCATTATTTAGTAATGTAACACATTTACCTATTGGCAGAAATCATACTTAAACTGAAACAATTTTCATATTATACAACTCAATATTTACAATTCACATGTGAGCTAATTTGTTACAATTATATTTTCTAGAAATGGGCAATGTAACAGGACAGACTGAATTTGATCTACTTCCTGCTTCAATGGGTACCCCAGTTGTCAACACTGTTGCTCACCCATTCCCTTCCTTCCTTTATTCAATATCCCTTTCATTGGATACTTTTCTATGTCCACATCTGTGGGTCTCTCATTCAGAGTAGTTATCTCTGTATGAGCTTAGTATCTTATCCTGAGAGTCAGGGAAATGGATGCTGTTTGTCTGGCTGGTTTTACAGTACAGTAAAAAGATTTAACATACATTCTTGCTTCTTAATTTCAAAGTAGATGAATGAATGTTTCATTTCTTTTACAAATTCAAAAACAACTGATGGAATGGCTCCAGTAGAGTCATTGACTAGCAAGTAGATTGCCTGACTAGCAAGCATGAGGCCCTGAGTTCAAACCCCAGCACTGCCAAAAAAAGAAAAAATTCAAAAACAATGTCTCAATTTAGCTTTTCCTACTACAACTGTAGACAGGGGGAAAACTGCTCTCCCATCTTAATCTATACCAGTGTTTCTGCTTTCAAGGCACAGTCAAATAGTTTGTAAAAAACGAGCACTGAATGTGAGTAACTTTGATACTGACACAAACCTAGTAAAATAAATTGGGAGGCAAACTTTAACTCCGTAGGTAAGTTAAACAATACTAAAGCACATGGCAAATATCTCAAAAGCAAAGAATAAGCCATTATTACCCCCTAGAAGTTTCCTTACTGTTACAAAGATTAAAGTTAAGTGTTTTAAATTTACAAAATCTACTGGCCTAACAAGATTTCATCATTAAAAACATGAAAGCTATTTAAACCAATAATAGATAAAACACTTTGTTTCCTCTAGTTAGTTTTTTAATTTTTAAAACATCTGTTTCTTTTAAAATGCAGTCATTATATTCATTAGTGTATAAGTTCCAGCTATTAAAAGTCAGGCCTCAAACAGGCCTTAAAAATATATCAAATATATCCTTCAATACAGGGATTTTTACAAATTTGAAGATGATAATCTTCAAATTATTGGCAAGTATCTTTCTCTATAAGCATCAAATAGAAAAGGGTCTAAATGTCTAAAAGAAAACTAAGTTAGGTAAATCACAACATGGAAACTGTAAATGATTCAATGGCTATAGTAAGAGAGATACCAACACAGCAATATTAAATGTTTTCTAGTTTAAAACAATACACATGAAAATAGGAACAGATCTAGAAGCTACTTAGCAAGAGTACTCCAGTGATTCTTAAGTGTTTTCCCTACTCAGCAGCAGCAGCAGCAGGACTTGGGAACTTGTTAGAAATTAAAACTCTGGGCCTCACTCCAGTCCTTCTGAATCAGGAACTCTGAAGGTGGAGCCGAGGAATCAGTGTTTCAGTAAACCCTCCAAGTGATTCCTACACATGCTGAAGTCTGGGAGCCACTAATCTAGATTCTTTATTGGGATCCAGGATCCCTTTGATACTCTGATGAAAAAATATGAACTTTCTTTCTAGAAAAGGGCACACTGGACAAATGCTTGGATTTTATGCACAAATATAGGCAGAAGGTATCTGCAGTAGAACAGTATGATTCCCAAATGGAATGGCTAAACCTAGGACTCTTCACCTATAAATAACAATTACATATTACATAAAAATTACAAAAAAAAAAAAAAGTAAGTTGCAAACCAAACCTTCAATTCTGGCACACCGGTATTTCTTTGAGTCTGTCTTCACTTACTCAGAATTCCAAGGATGGCACAAAATCTACTAGGTTTAACTTTCCAAATACCACAACTTTCTTGAGTTCATAGGTTGAAAGTGTGGTTGTTGCAATGGAGATTCTCACATGACCATCTAATTTTCAATCTGTATTCCATGCCTTAAGAGAAAGAAAGACCCTTTTTAGAGGGTCTTTTAACTTGGTATTTTAGAAACAATGTGGCATAGAATGCACAGATCCTAAACCATGAACCTTAAGCACATCCCTTACTCCCTTATACTTTATACTAAAAACCTAATTCAAACTGCAGAGCCCTCAAATTATAGCTTCATACAAAAATAGTCTAGAAATTAAAAGATTTAATTAGAACATCAATAATCATCTAATTTTATTTTTTCAAATCAATTTTAGGTTTCTGTGGATGGATATATGTATGTGTGTATATATATATCCTATGATAATGGATTTTAACCATATAAACATAATAATGTTATTCTAAGAAAAATATTCCCACTCTTTTTTTAAAACATTGTATGTACACCTGCTATTCTCCTATCAATTCGAGCAGGAAACCATTTCTCCTCTACATCGTGAGCAATAGAAAAGTACTTATTAAAACATTAATCACAGTCCATTATATTCTGACTCACTGCCAAAAGTTCCCATTACATCACTGAAAATATCTATTAACCAAAACCTGCTTCTGACAAGTTACAGGAGTACACTGTTCAGAATTTAGTAATGTAAAAGTCAGTTTAAAAAGAACCATTACACAATTGATTTTGCAGTGGCAGCAAAAATAATTAATTTTTCCAACATTTATTATGAAAACGCTGATTTAACTGGTATTCTAATGTAAAATTATTTTTTAAATTACTTCAAACTGTACGTACTGTTATTAGACACATTTATTATTAAAGTATCACATATCAACAACTAAGATGTGAAATGAAAGAGTTTTAAGTGTGCTGGATACACTACTATATATAAAACTATACTGACTTGTGTAAATATGGGCCTTGTTTAGAGCCATGTCTCACAGGAAATTGTCGCAAATGAAAACCATCCCTGTTTTCCACTCCCACTCTTTAGGATTTATGTTTTTACATTTAAAGCTAGTTATATAAAGAAACAAAGAGAAAAAAAATGGCAACATTACCTGCAAGTCAAAATAATGACTACTTTGGGGATTCTGAGCATGTTTAAGTAATTTAATATTATTGGAAGCAAAGCTTAAATATATTTTGATTTTGTATCAACAGAACCAATTAGCTAGTTTTCATTTCTTGGACTGTCTGTTTGGAGAATGGCAACACTGGCTTCCTAACTTAAGACAGTATCACTCCAAACCAGCAGGAAGGGAGATGATATTTAGCACTAAAGAGCTGAGAAGAAAGCACAGGGTTTAGAAGCAATTATTTCCTAAGAACAGAAACCACTTATGACTTACAATTTTTATATACTGAAAAATTAGTAATTTAATAGCAAAAATGTGGGCAATGTTTCTACTATTTACTTATATGTGAAAGTTTTTCTATAATGAGTATATATTACATTTAGTAGGGGGAAATCCAATGAACTTATTTAACAAATGTTAAGACAGCCACATGTGACTCCAAGAGGATTGAGGGAGATTATTGGAGAAAAGGTTTATTTGTCCTAACACATTATATCATCTTGTTTCTTTCAAATTTAAAATTTCATAATCTCTATTTCTGGAAATATGACTGAATGACAATTTCTAAAATCTAATCTTTCTCATGTTTATATTATTTTAACATTTCTTTGTTTAATTTAGTTGGAAACTCATGGTAAAAGGATTTACAGAAATCTTAGTTAATAAGGAGACAATAAAAGAATATAGACTTAGGTCATAATCACAGAACAAGATAACTATAAATTAACAAGCACTTTAATGCAAGAACCTGCATGTTTTACATTTGAAATGTTAAGAGCTTCACCAAGTTACACATCTAATAATATCCTATCTACTCAATCTCCAAGTTATTTTTTTTGTTAGCCCCTCTAAAAGGAAATACAATTTCTACATACCTAATAAAAATAAAGTTATCTCTACTTGAAAGTGGTTCTTTCAAGAAGAAGAACCACTGAATATGAATCTTTCAGGGCACAAGTCAAATAGTTACCTAAATTCTGGTTTCTGGTCCTGAGTACTCAACTAGGACATGAAGAATGAGTGATTGCACACTTTATAGTACCATCAATTAACAGGCTAACAGACATATAACTAAAAAAGAGTCTAGGGCTGGAGGTGTGGCACAAGTGGTCAAGCATGAGCACTTGTCTCACAAGCACAAGGCCCTGTGTTCAAATCCCTGTCCTAAATAGACAGGGAGGAGAGACAGAGAGAGAGAAAGAGAAAGAGGGAGAATGCTTCATATTCTGTGATTGGAACCTATGTCTGTTTTCTTTTTACTAAGATATGATTCATGCTTCTAATTTCTCTGAAGAAAGGTAATAATAACTATGGATTCTATAAATTCTAAAAATGAAAATAAGAATATTTGTTAAGATAATATCATAAGTTTACATTTTAAATTTAGATGAAATGGATGAATTTCCTTAAAGATATAAACTATCAAAGTTTACTCAGGTAAAAACAGGTAACCTGAATAGCTTTAATGGTAAAGACTAAATGTTTTCTGCCTAAGATGGGGAACAAGGTAACAATGCCTAGTTTCACAATTCCATGCAATAGTGTACTAGAAATTCAGAAGAAAACAATAAAGAAAGAAAACAAAACAAAAGCAAAAAAACTGGAAATTAAAAAGTGTGACTGTGGGACTGCTGGAGTAGCTCAAGTGGTAGAGTGCCTGCCTATCAAGAGTGAGGCCCTGATTTCACACCCCATTACTATAAAAAAAAAAAGTATTTTCAGATAGCATGACTGTCTACACAAAAATATTCAATGGACTCTACAAAACAGTACTAGAATGAATGAGCTAAACAAGATTTCAGGCTACAAGAGCAATATACAAAATGTAATTATATCGTCCTACTCCAGAAATAAGTAATCACAAATTGAAATTTAAAAATATCATTAACAATAACATTTAAAAATACAGACCATTTAGGAATACATCTAGCAAAATATGTGAAAGACCTATAGTCTGAAAAGCTATATATAGCTATATATATATTATTTTTCTCACTGTTGGGAGAAAAATACTTAAGTAAATGGATAGATACAGCTATTCAAGAGTTAGAAAACTCTACTTATAAGATGACAATTCACCCCAGTAAATTCAATATAATCAATATAATCTGTCAAATCTTACTGACATTCCAGTAGCACTAAGCACAGTAGGAGTCCAGATGCTAGTTCTCAAACCATTCCTCAACAAAGAAACGAGGGCTCCTTGAAGAAATGGCTCATTCTAGGAGTTGATAAGGAAATGTGTAAAATGAGCCTTGAGCATCATATAGTACCAGAAAATAAGGAAGTGATAAAAATTATTTAAAAAATTAAAAAAGCATAATGATGAGGCAATGTCAAATGAATATCAGAGACAACAGTCAAAAATTGGATTATAACCCAAAATGTAAAATAAATACCATGAGTCTTTCATGACAGAAAATGTTTGAATAAATAGATAGGTAGAGAAAGGCAGACAGACATGAAACAAACTTCCCCTGCAAAATTCCAAATAATTTAGATAAATAGTATGCTCTCAAGGAAGTGCAGAATAACTGCCAACTTCTGAAGTGTAGCTAGGTATATATATAATGACTTCTTTCCAAAGAGCACAATATAGAAAGGATTCTGGAGCTGAGGGATTAAAAGTAATTTTACAGTAGTGAAACCTTATTAGTACTACCTCAGCCATGTGATCAAGTTAATACTAACAATGGTGAGACAAGCTGACAGTATATTTTCTTGATGTGATAAAAATGGTACTTTATTTCTGTGATAAAGAGATAAAGTGCTTCATGAAGAATGTATAACCCTAGTCTTATTTATGAGATGAAAAAATTGAGACAAATTACAATAAAAGGATATTCTAGAATATACATGACCAAGAATATTCAAAGTTTCAAGATCATCAAACACAAGTTTGAAAAACTGGAAAGTCAAGTGTAGTTTAAGAAGACATGACTACTAAACATAATGTTGTACCCTTGGTGGGCCCTGGAATGAAAAAAGACATAGAACATTAGGTAAAAACTAAGGAAATCTAAATGGGGTAGGGCTTTTAGTTAATAAAAATATATTAATATTAGTTTGTTAATTGTTACAAATACACCACACTGTTAGGTGTCGATCGGAGAACTCAAATGAGATATATGAACATTCTCCATATTAGCAATTGTTTTATAAATCCGAAACTGCTTCTAGATAAAAGGTTTATTTTTAAGAAAAAAAAACAACTCAGCACTGAGTTATAGAAATGGACAATATAACAATTTTTGTACCATGATCAACAAACACTGCAGAAGATTAGGTCAAGGTATAGATACACACATATGTGGTTAACTGATTTTTTATAAATGCAAAAAGGTGATTTAACTGAAGAAAGGATAGTCTTCAACAAATGATACATACACAACTCAGTATTCCTATACCATTCTAAAAAATCAGACCACACCACTCACCATATATAAAATGAACTACAAATAGATGGCAGACCTAAATTATTTTAAACTCCACCCTAAAATTAAAATTTTCTAAAAGAAAACACAGGAAAAATTATTCTGACCTTGAGTTTCATAGGTATAATACCTAAGACATTATCCATAAAAAATATATAGATAAATTGGACTTCATCAAAATTAAAACTTCTCTTCTAAAAAACACTGAGACTATCGAAAAGATAAGCCATACACTGAGAGAATATATTTGCAAATCACATAGCAGACAACTGAATCCAGAAAAAAGGGAAAGAAAAAAAAAAACCTTTTGAAACTCAGAAAGCAAACAACCCAATAAAGAATGGCAAACAAGCACATGCACAAATTCTGTGTGCCACCAATCACTAGGGAAATATATGTATCACTATACAACTATTAGAACAGCTAAAATCAAAAACACTGGTCTTACCAAGCATTGGCAAGAATATGGAGCACCTGAAACTTTCATATGCAATAGTGGGGACATAAAATGGGGTAACCTCCTTGGAAAACAATGTCAGCTTCTTAAAAACTTAAACATATACTTATATATGATATAGTCATTCTACTACTAGATATCTACTCCAAAATAAAAAAAGCATATGTGCAGAGAGTTTTATATGAATGCTCATATTAGCTTTAAAGATAAAACCTGAGAGAAAAAACTGGAAACAATTCAAATGTCCATAAATAAGTGATTAGAAAATCAACATAGAAAAATCATTAGCATTTCTATACACTAACAATGAGCAAACTGAAAAAGAATGTATGAAAACAATTCCATTTACAATAGCCTCAAACAAAATCAAATACCTAGGTGTAAACCTAACAAAAGATGTGAAAGACCTCTACAAGGAAAACTATACACTTCTGAAGAAAGAGATTGAGGAAGACTATAGAAAGTGGAGAGATCTCCCATGCTCATGGATTGGTAGAATCAACATAGTAAAAATGTCTATACACCCAAAAGTAATCTACATGTTTAATGCAATTCCCATCAAAATTCCAATGACATTCATTAAAGAGATTGAAAAATCTACTGTGAAATTTATATGGAAACACAAGAGACTGCTAATAGCCAAGGCAATACTCAGCAAAGAGAGAAAAACTGGAGGTATCTCAATACCTGACTTCAAACTACATTACAAAGCAACAGCAATAAAAACAGCATGGTACTGGCACAAAAACAGACATGAAGACCAGCAGAACAGAATAGAGGGCCCAGATATGAAGCCACACAACTATAACCAACTTGTCTTTGACAAAGGAGCTAAAAATATACGATGGAGAAATAGCAGCCTCTTCAACAAAAACTGCTGGGAAAACTGGTTAGCTGTTTGCAAAAAACTGAAACTAGATCCATATATATCACTCTATACCAATATTAACTCAAAATGGATCAAGGATCTTAATATCAGACCACAAACTCTAAAGTTGATACAGGAAACAGCAGGAAATACTCTGGAGTTAGTAGGGATAGGTAAGAACTTTCTCAACGAAACCCCAGCAGCACAGCAGCTAAGAGATAGCATAGATAAATGGGACTTCATAAAGCTAAAAAGCTTCTGTTCATCAAAAGAAATGGTCTCTAAACTGAAGAGAACACCCACAGAGTGGGAGAAAATATTTGCCAACTACACATCAGACAAAGGACTGATAACCAGAATATATAGGGAACTTAAAAAACTAAATTCTCCCAAAACTAATGAACCAATAAAGAAATGGGCAAGTGAACTAAACAGAACTTTCTCAAAAGAAGAAATTCAAATGGCCAAAAAACACACAAAAAGATGCTCACCATCTCTAGCAATAAAGGAAATGCAAATGAAAACCACACTAAGATTCCACCTCCCCCCTGTTAGAATAGCCATCATCAGCAACACCACCAACAACAGGTGTTGGCGAGGATGCGGAGAAAAAGGAACCCTCTTACACTGTTGGTGGGAATGTAGACTAGTACAACCACTCTGGAAAACAATTTGGAGGCTACTTAAAAAGCTGGACATCGATCTACCATTTGATCCAGCAATACCACTCTTGGGGATATACCCAAAAGACTGTTACTCCAGAGGCACCTGCACATCCATGTTTATTGCGGCACTATTCACAATAGCCAAGTTATGGAAACAGCCAAGATGCCCCACCACTGACGAATGGATTAAGAAAATGTGGTATCTATACACAATGGAATTTTATGCAGCCATGAAGAAGAACGAAATGTTATCATTCGCTGGTAAATGGATGGAATTGGAGAACATCATTCTGAGTGAGGTTAGCCTGGCTCAAAAAACCAAAAATCATATGTTCTCCCTCATATGTGGACATTAGATCAAGGGCAAACACAACAAGGGGATTGGACTATGAGCACATGATAAAAGCGAGAGCACACAAGGGAGGGGTGAGGATAGGTAAGACACCTAAAAAACTAGCTAGCATTTGTTGCCCTTAACGCAGAGAAACTAAAGCAGATACCTTAAAGCAACTGAGGCCAATAGGAAAAGGGGACCAGGAACTAGAGAAAAGGTTAGATCAAGAAGAATTAACCTAGAAGGTAACACACACGCACAGGAAATTAATGTGAGTCAACGCCCTGTATAGCTATCCTTATCTCAACCAGCAAAAACACTTGTTCCTTCCTATTATTGCTTATACTCTCTCTACAACAAAATTAGAGATAAGGGCAAAATAGTTTCTACTGGGTATTGAGGGGGTGGGGGGGAGAGGGAGGGGTGGTGTGGGTGGTAAGGGAGGGGGTGGGGGCAGGAGGGAGAAATGACCCAAGCCTTGTATGCACATATGAATAATAAAACAATAAAAAAATAAATAAATAAGTGATTGGAAAAACAAACTGTAGTATATGTAGATACAATGGAATGCTACTCTGTAATAAAAAGGAATGAACCATTGACACAGCCTACAGCATGGATGGATCATAAACTACATTAAGTGAAAAAAATCAGGCAAAAAAGAATGCACCTTACAAAAAATACATCTTGTATGATTTCATTTATGTAAATCTCTTAAAATAGTAAACTACAGTTAGAGAAAGCATATGGCTTCTTGGTGGAGAACTGAGAAATAGGAAGCAGAAATTGCAAACTGACAGCAAGTAAATTTGGAGGTGGTAAATATGCTTATTTTCTTGATTATTATTGCAAAAGCTCATCAAACTTTGGACTTTAAATATATCCAATTAAGGATACAAGTTTATTGTTATGTCAATTATACCTAAGTAAAGTTATTTTAAATAGACTGACACTTGTTCTATTTTAAATTATCATATAGGTTCACTGACACTTGTTCTATTTTAAATTATCATATAGGTTCACTGGACTTTTCATCAATACAAGAAACATTATGGGGTCTTAATGATCTTATTTTTACTATAGCTTGAAACATGTTATTGTTTTATCATCCTACAAATTATTTTAATTGTATAGATGCAAAACAAAACCCTAAAATAGTAAGCATAAACAAATGATTAAATCACTTGAAAGATGATGAATCACAAATATTATACCAATTGTCAGAGTTCTTAGAAAACTATTACCAAAATTATTGCATCATCTTTTAAGAGGGTATGAAATAAAATTGGGCATACTTTCTGTATTAGTTACTTCTGCGTTGCCGTGACCAAAATAGTAGAGGACAACCTAAAGGGAGAAATTACGTATTTTGGCTCATGGTTTCCATGGTTCCTTGACCATATGCACTTGGGCAGAACATCATGGAAGTGGAACAGGTAGCAGAGCCTGTTCGTCAGTTCTTGATGGACAGGAAGCAGAGGGCAAGACAAGAAGCAAGAGCCAAGGCCTCTCCCTATAACCTACTTCCTCCAGCTAGGCCCACTTCTAAATTTTCCACAATCTCCCCAAACAGCACCCCCAAATCTCCCTGAACCACCAACTTAAGACCAGTCACACACATGAGTATGTGGGGAGACATTTCATATTCAAACCATAACACTATCTTTGAAGTCTTATTTAAGCTTTCAGAAAACACACTTAAAATTCAGAATGTTTTTGTTTTAAACTTTAGAGCATTGTGCAACCATCACCACAATCCAATTTCAGAACATTTTCCTCACTCCAAAACAGATCCCTGATGCTCATCTGCAATCAGTGAAGTATAGTTTTTAAGGACAAAAAGAAACCAATATAATATCCTTTGTAGTTCACAGTCTGCACAGTCTATAAGTGATGGTCATTTTAAAAGGTTGAGTTTATTCCACAATAATTTGAAAGAACAGTGATTATCCATTTTTGTAGAAGAATGTAGAACAATATTCTTTCATCTTTTATGATGTTTGTACACCAGAAAGTACTTGATTCTGTTTTTAAGTGAATAAATGTATAGGGAAATGTATATTTATGGACATCTGGCAGAAAGAAGATAATATAAAACTGAACAATTAACTGGACTGATCGTTCTGATGTTCACAAACCTAAAAATGAGAATCTTTTACAATTATGGAACAAGAGATGGTGGTTGTCTCTTCAACCAAATTAAAAGCCATCAAAGTTTCAGAAGCACTGAACTTTAATGATATAAACACAAAAAGAATAAAATATAATGATAAGCATGGAGTTACTATTGACATATTTGAAATCCTGACTCTAAACTGCATCTTGATGATACAGAAATATAAGAGGAAATCATAAGTGAAGAAAAGCTCCAATTTTTAGAAATGTATTTGAAGTCTGAACTCAACATAGATAGCATACATACGTTCATGTTCATGTGTGACCACTGATCAGTGGTTAGTTGCATTCAAAGGACGTTGTCAATTTTGGGTACACGTTCCAGAATAAGAACATATGAAACAAAAATTTATGCTATGAATCTGTTAAATTGTCCTATAAAACTGTTTTTCACTATTCACTTGTTCATAAAATACCTTAACTTTAAAAAAAAAGATTTATTGGATCTAGAAGATAAACAAGGATAAGAACTCCCCTGTTAAAATGATTAGCGACTAAACATTCCATAAAACATTATATTCATTATATGATAGAAGAAAATCAGAAATCCTCTCTATTTGCCTAAAGCTATGCTCACAAGAGCAGCTCACCTGCTCATACAAAATTTCCCTTAAATCTTAAAAGTATATTCTCTAGACATTAAAAACAATTTGAATTCTACTCTATGCTTTGTGTTTAAAACATTTCTTAAACTTTACTTTAGCAATATACTTTACATAAAAACCCACTACAATGGTTATACACACACACTTCACAAAACAACAGTCATATTAAGTATACCATCCTTGACAACTTTTTTTCTATTTTAGTCCATTAAAAAACTGAATATACAAAGACCACATATTTTCATTCATATGTGAAAGAAAGATCCAAAAGATAAATGTTTACACAAAAACAAACATGAGCATATATACATTTATATACACATGTTTATAATAGTGGAACTACTCCATGGAACTCACATAAGAGGGAAAGGAAAGAGAATGATAGTAATATCAAAATACATTGCATCTGTGCAGGTAGGTAACACGATGATACATACTGAAAGTTGTTGAATAAAGGGGTAGGGAGGAAAGGGTAAAGGAGAGTAATAGAGGGGGCTAATCTGAGCAATGTACAGTATATTCACAGCTGAGATACATTAAGAAACCCCTTTGAACACTGTTTTTGGAATTAAAAATGAAGGATAAGTCTGTAAAAAAAAGTCCTGGAAAGGGGAAGGGTAAATGGAAGAAATAAAGGAGGGTGAATATGGTCAATGTGCTCTGTATACATATATGAAATAGACCAATGAAACCTTGTGCAATTATTTTTGGTGAGGTGGGGAAGGGAATGAGGGAGAGATGGTGGAGAAAAACCTAACTAATGCTCAATGTAAAGCTATTCAGAAAATGAATTCCCCCTATGCAATTAACGTATGCTAATAAAATTGGAAAAAGAAGAAAATCTGGATATAATCTACATTCTATGAACAGACACTTAAACAAGGAAGGAAAGGAATATAAAAGTCATGTTAAGAGGAGAGTACTAGTGGGAAGGGAGGGTAAATGAACAGGGTTAAGAAGAGTGAAATGGTGAAGCTATTTTCTATACATGTATGAATATGGAACACTGAAACCTATCCAAGTAATTTTAAGAAGGGGGAGGAAAAAGAGGAAGAAAATTGAGGGGATGAACCAAACCGGGATATATAACACACACATTTGGAAATGTTACATAGACACCCATGTACAACTATTATATACTAATAAAAATGTTTTTTAAAAAGTTAATAGTAGCTGGGCGCTGGTGGCTGACACCTATAATCCTAGTTACTCAGGAGGCAGAGATCAGGAGGATCATGGTTTGAAGCCAATCCAGGCAAGTAGTTCCAGAAGACCCTATCTCGAAAAATCCTTCACAAAAAAAAGGGCTAGTGGACTGGCTCAAGGTAAAGGCCCTGAGAGTTCAAACGCCAGGACGGCCAGAAAAAAAAAAAAAAAAAAAACCAAGCTAATAATAAATTCCTTCAACTTATTATTTTGAAATATTGTAATACTGTATAAATTCAAGGTTTAAAATCACACTGGATAACAAATGAAAACCACTTTGAAAGCAAAGACCGATAGGCAAGCTATAAAACAGATGGAAGTGATAGAGCCACTATCAGGGGTAAACATGTTAATTTCAACAATTGAGAGATAAAGCCCCTCCCTAAGCCTCCCTAAGGAAGAATGGCAGCTTTATGGAAACTTACCACAGAGCTCCAAGAGGTTATTAACAGGGATACCAGAATTATTTAAGTATGTCCCACAACTGGAAAGATTCCTGCTTCTCACTAGCAAACCCAAGTCATTGAATCTCTCCTCCTCTCCCTTTCCAGGATTGCAGGGGTGGGAAAAGAAGAATAAAATAAATACTAAGAATATCATTGCTTTTGCCTCCTTTACTTTCAATTTTTTCTAAATTACACTGAAAGTAAAATTCAAGGCAAGAGACCTAAAATTTGACTGAATTTTTTCTAAATCTAATGATTTCTTTCAAAATATTTTTTAAACATTTAGAAAGTAGCGATTCCACAAGTGCTGATGCTAAATTCATCATAAATTGGCAAAGCAGCTATACTTCATGCCTTTAACACAAGGCAAACATAAGGAAAGGAGAGACTAAGTTACTGATAAAACTAGCACAGAAGTGGCATCTACATTAGGTAAAAAGGCTGAAACAAAGTAGAAGGAGCAAATGGTGGCTATCTATTTTGTTTTAATAAAAATCTACATAGATAAATAAGATTTAGGGTTTGATGAGGTGGGCAAGGTGCTGATTAAAGCCAAAGCAAAAATTTAAAGGCAAACAACAAGGAAATCATTAATGGGGTATCTAAAGAAATGCAATCATTAAATGGTTTAGCTGAAAATATTTACGTGCTCATCATGAAAACAGTGAATACTGAAGGGGAAGGGAGGGGAACAAAAGGAGAGGGAAGAGAAAGTAGTTGCATACTGCATACTGGACAGCCAGAGCAAACTGTTATTATCACACTTGTGTATCTATACAACAAAATTATTTTCTGTAATAATCATGAAACTAGAAAATAATAACAATGCAGAAAAGATACACAGTGACATTTTTCTTTTACTGGACTTTTGACAATGGCAGTAAATTTTTAATGTAAGCTAAAAACAAAATTTATATTACAAAAGGAAAAACTCAAAATACTTGATTGATTTTTTTAAAATAAGGAAACATTTATAAGTACATAATAGATTGTCATAATATAATTTGTTTTAAGATTTGACTTTTTATAGGGCTGGGAGTGTGACTCAAACAGTAGAATGCCTGACTATCAAGTGCAAGGCCCTGAGTTCAAACCCCAGTACTGCCAAAAATAAATTTGACTTTTTGCAAATTTGTCAATGAACTCATTAAAATTGAATATTTTTGTATACTCATGCTTAACAGGTAATATAGTCAAGATCTGCCTATTTATCATTGCTTAGTTCATTGAGGAATATTTTTGTTAATCTTATTTTCAAAAGTTACTTTCATGAATCAACAGCTATCCAAACAACTAGGAAGTATCTTCCTGATAAAAAGGAATTTGGTAGGCTTGCTAAAATTTCTATTTCATAATAAATTCCAGAAACTACAATACTATTCATGGCTTGGTTAATATTGGTTCTAGCAACTTTCAAATGTTCTCCACAGTTGAAAATTTTTAAACACAAAAGTTCCAAGAGTTTCTTCGTCTTTATAATTGCTGGTGTATTACTGTTTAGTTCAAGTCTATTGTTTAAATCCAGGAACATGTATACCACAGGGGAATTAGAAATTTTGCCAAGAAAGAGTTAAAGACATTTCAAAACCTCACAAATTCACTCTTGAGTTAGGACGAATGTAGTTGAGTTTACGGAATATAGGGTGGGTAGGAGGAGCCTGGAGCTGACTGTAAATCTGGGAACTCGCTAAATTAACTTCTTGTGCACAATACTTGTTATTAAAGAAAAAAAAAATAAAGATGTGCTAATTGGGAGTTTACATGTGACTGGCCTGTGGCTCACTCCTGTCACCCAAATACGCAGGAAGCAAAACTAGGAGGTTTGAGATCCAGGCAGGCCAGGTCATAAATGCAAGTCCCTATTCATAAAACATGTAAAACAAAAGGGATCTGGGAGCATGGATCATGTGGTAAAGCACCTGCCTGGAAACCACAAGGCCCTGAGTTCAAACCCCAGTACCATTAAAAAATAAAAATAAAACCCACAGCAATTGTTTAGAGCTTAAGCCAACAAAAGAAACTTATCAGAAAACAGAACTTGAAGACATTGTTCAGAATTGCCAGTAAATAGTGATTTTAAAACACAGACTTACTTTTAATTGATTTTACTATTTTCAAAGTCTCTACAGCTAATACAACCTCTTATTGCCTGCACAATAGGGAGCAGACTTGTTAATTAGTTAAAACCCTGGAAGCAACTAGTTGCTCAGATAAGAACCTCAGAAGTCATCCTCTTTCCAACCCATAACCAACCCATCAAAAATCCTTTTGTCTCTGTCAAAATTATATCCCTAAATGAATGCTTTCTTGGCAACTATATTACTGCCAGACCAGAGCAAGCCTTCTCCATCCTGATCAAAGCTGCTATACACTTTCTTACTTTCACCATTATCCCCTACCCATCTTTAACTCTCCTACAATAGACCTTTCCAGATCATGGCAAACTTCTCTTCATAATTCTCCTATGGCTTCCCAATCTCCTTCAAAGTAGAATGCAAAATCTTTACCATGGTCTAAAAATAAACTAGGTCCAGACTGCCTTACATAAAAACCTGTAACCTCTCTGACCTCTTCTCCTACCATTCCCCATATTATCTTCTGCTCCAGGCAGAACTCCTTCCGTGTCCTCAAATACGTTGCCACCTCAGAGTCTCTGTACTTGGGGCTCCTTCTGACTCTCTTCAGGATAATTCATATCCTTACATAATTCATGTTGCTAAAACACCATCTTACAAAAGATACCACCACAAACTACCTGAGTATTCCAATCACTGTTCAACTCTTTATCCTGCTGAATTTGTCTTCAAATTACTAATTATCACCTTCAATGGCTAATTTCATGTGTCATCTTGACTGGGCTCAAACAATTGATAAAACATTGTATCTGTGTGTTTCTGTGAGAAAGTTTCCAGAAGAGATTAGCATTTGCATCAGTAGAGTAAGTAAAGAAGATTTACTCTCACCAGTGTGTACAGGCATCATCAAAATCAGTAGAGGGCCTAAACAGAAGGCAAATGCAAAGGAAGTGCAAATTTACTTCTCTTCTGCAACTAAGACACTCTCTTCTACCCTCAGACAACAGGAACTTCAAGTCGGGTCTTTAGACTCTGGGACTTATAATTCCCTCCACGATCCCTACCCCTGTGCCTATACTGCAAGTTCATCTCCAGGCCTTTTGGCTCACACTGAGTCACATCACTGGCTTTGAAACTCAGAATGAATTATACCACTGGCTCTTCTGGCTCTCCAACTTGTAGACAGCAGCATATCATGGAACTTAGCTGTCTCCACGATCATGTGAGTCAATCCCCAAAATAAATCTCCACTTATATCTCAGCATACACTATCAGCTCTGTTTCAACTGGGAAACTGACTGAATCACCAAATAAGAGACTCAATAAAGTACTTTCATTGTTCATCTTAACCAAAAGAATATGAGCTTCGTGATAGTGGGTATCTTATTCTTTGTGTTTTGGTCACTGCTGTTTTCTCAGCACCCAGGAGAGTAACTGGCCCACAGTAGGTACTTCATAAATGTTTGCTGGTGATAAGCAAATGAATAATGAAAGTAAAGTAACTGCTAAAGAACTGATCGTTTCCACAGTTAACCTAAGCTAAATGCTATACAGTTTCATTTCCCAATGGAGACAATTATATATAAAGTCTACAGAGTCTAATAAATTTTATAGTGATTTGTGAGGAATAACCAAATTCCAACAATAAATCAAATTTGCTTTTTTTGGGATTTTGTAAAAAAAAAATCTAAGTTAGAATTATATTTCACTGTGATAATTTATTACATTTAGTGTTGCTTTTCTTTCTCAGATTAACTTTAGAATATATCTCATAATATATAATTAGTACTATGATTTAATATTCTTAAAATCGTAACTACAAAAAGCGACTCTGGAATCAACTGCACAATTACATTTCCTCAGTGACCTTGCAATCTCATGAGCATTTACTCTAGACTAAACAGCCTCATTCAGCTGCCCTGTGTCTGACTGTTGATGAAAGAAACTTGTTTGACAACTGCTTCAAGCTGAAACATACTTTTTCATGATTACATAAAAAAAGAATTTAAAACTTACCAGACTACAACTTTAAGCAAAGTTCATGTTGATATGAGTTGATTTCTGATTCAAATACCAACAAAAACTAAAGCTATTTTACTATCATGCCCAGCAAAAAGTTAATTTAGCAATACTTTCATAATTAAAACCAAGTATAATATAAATTATATGTTATATATACATACACAGTGCTGTCTCCTTTATAACTTTTGTGTTTTTCCATATTCTTTGATTTATGATGCTTCTGAGACCTTTTGTAAATCCAATATGTAAGCTTAAATGAGCAGCATAAAATAAAACAAAATAAACATTTTTAATCCATTAAACAAGCAGTATATTATCATCAATAAGTAAGGACCTTGACCCAAAAAACAGTATACAAAACACCACATTCTCTCATGAAAATTTTAGAATATAAGTAGCAGTTTCCTATCTTAAAAGTTCTAATTTATCTCTAGTAACAAGCATAATCACAGTGAAAGCAGATGATGGAAATAGTCCACATTGTGACTCTGGAGGTGGTCATACCCTGTTTGCTTTTGTCAAAACTCAGAGAACCATACAAATAAAGTAGGTATTTTACCACATGTAAATTATACTTTAATAAAGCTAAGTAAATAAATTCTTATTTCTTCAGACACTAAGATTTTTTTTTTCATTTTTCTTTTATTATTCATATGTGCATACAAGGCTTAGTTTATTTCTCCCCCCTGCCCCCACCCCCTCCCTTACCACCCACTCCACCCCCTCCCACTCCCCCCCTCAATACCCAGCAGAAACTATTTTGCCCTTATCTCTAATTTTGTTGTAGAGAGAGTATAAGCAATAATAGGAAGGAACAAGGGGTTTTGCTGGTTGAGATAAGGATAGCTATACAGGGCATTGACTCACATTGATTTCCTGTGCGTGGGTGTTACCTTCTAGGTTAATTCTTTTTAATCTAACCTTTTCTCTAGTTCCTGGTCCCCTTTTCCTATTGGCCTCAGTTGCTTTAAGGTATCTGCTTTAGTTTCTCTGCATTAAGGGCAACAAATGCTAGCTAGTTTTTTAGGTGTCTTACCTATCCTCACCCCTCCCTTGTGTGCTCTCGCTTTTATCATGTGCTCATAGTCCAATCCCCTTGTTGTGTTTGCCCTTGATCTAATGTCCACATATGAGGGAGAACATACGATTTTTGGTCTTTTGAGCCAGGCTAACCTCACTCAGAATGATGTTCTCCAATTCCATCCATTTACCAGCAAATGATAACATTTCGTTCTTCTTCATGGCTGCATAAAATTCCATTGTGTATAGATACCACATTTTCTTAATCCATTCGTCAGTGGTGGGACATCTTGGCTGTTTCCATAACTTGGCTATTGTGAATAGTGCCGCAATAAGCATGGATGTGCAGGTGCCTCTGGAGTAACAGTCTTTTGGGTATATCCCCAAGAGTGGTATTGCTGGATCAAATGGTAGATCGATGTCCAGCTTTTTAAGTAGCCTCCAAATTTTTTTCCAGAGTGGTTGTACTAGTCTACATTCCCACCAACAGTGTAAGAGGGTTCCTTTTTCCCCGCATCCTCGCCAACACCTGTTGTTGGTGGTGTTGCTGATGATGGCTATTCTAACAGGGGTGAGGTGGAATCTTAGTGTGGTTTTAATTTGCATTTCCTTTATTGCTAGAGATGGTGAGCATTTTTTCATGTGTTTTCTGGCCATTTGAATTTCTTCTTTTGAGAAAGTTCTGTTTAGTTCACATGCCCATTTCTTTATTGGTTCATTAGTTTTGGGAGAATTTAGTTTTTTAAGTTCCCTGTATATTCTGGTTATCAGTCCTTTGTCTGATGTATAGTTGGCAAATATTTTCTCCCACTCTGTGGGTGTTCTCTTCAGTTTAGAGACCATTTCTTTTGATGAACAGAAGCTTTTTAGTTTTATGAGGTCCCATTTATCTATGCTATCTCTTAGTTGCTGTGCTGCTGGGGTTTCATTGAGAAAGTTCTTACCTATACCTACTAACTCCAGAGTATTTCCTACTCTTTCTTGTATCAACTTAAGAGTTTGGGGTCTGATATTAAGATCCTTGATCCATTTTGAGTTAATCTTGGTATAGGGTGATATACATGGATCTAGTTTCAGTTTTTTGCAGACTGCTAACCAGTTTTCCCAGCAGTTTTTGTTGAAGAGGCTGCTATTTCTCCATCGTATATTTTTAGCTCCTTTGTCAAAGATAAGTTGCTTATAGTTGTGTGGCTTCATATCTGGATCCTCTATTCTGTTCCACTGGTCTTCATGTCTGTTTTTGCAGACACTAAGATTTTCAAGGCAGTATAGATTGCCTTCAATTGTCCCATTCATAGAAACATGAACTAATTCATTTAAAATAAGTTTTCTGATCTAGCTAATGTTCAGACTTTCCTAAATACTACTATTTTAAGTAACTTAACTATATAGGAAAAGAAAGAATATTTGTCATTGAAAAAAATTAAATAATAGGCTCAACAAGTACACTGATGGATAAAAAATACTCTTTCATAAAAATTAAATGTAAAGAACAGAATATTTAACATCTATTTGTGATAAAAAAAATTTTCAATGTAATATTTAAAATGCTTTTACAATGTGATAAGAAGACTTAAACACTTGACGTGATCAATGAAATACCTGAAGCATTCACAGAAAAATCAGAAACAAGAAATCCCAGTTACCAGAATTATATTATACTAGGTCTAGAAGTTCTAGTCAGATGTAATAAAGTATGGAACTGAAGCCAGAAATACAGAATGTAAAATAGTACAATTTTCCAAATTGACTCCCAGATTAAACCCTAAAGATTCATCTAATATAGCTAATAAACCTATTAGAGTTCAGAAAAGCTATTAGATACAAAATAAAAATATATTTAATGTCATGTATACAGATGAAAAACCCAGTTAGAAAGAATAATGAAAACAATTTTACACAACAGCATCAAAAGTATGAGGTAACAAATTTAATTTCCACAAAATGTGATGGATAAAATTTAAATAATTTTAAATGTCCATTCTTTTCTAATCAGTTTATAAGTTTAAAGCAATTTAAAACAAAATCACAAAAGGAGTGGTATTTGGTTACCATTTATAGGGGAGGGGAGATAGTTGTGTCTTAATTAAGCTGTTGCTGGTTCTTGGTTTGTTTTATTTCATTACACTTCACAGTATTTCAGTACAAAAATGCACAAATGCACAGAACTTAAAAGAACTATACAGTGCTTTGATGGTTTTGCCAACCATGTTTACTTAGAAGAATAAATGTATAAAATTGTGAAAAAAAAATATTTAAAAAGGTAACAAAGGGAGATTATTTCATGTATAGTAGGAAGAATATTCACACAGCCCACAAGATTCCGACCCCTTTCTGTGCAAGCCTTGCAAATTTTCACTCCTTGAGTGTAAGTAGAACCATGAATGAAAGATTTTTCTCCTGTGATTATATTACTACAGCAAAAGGGAGTTTGCAGATATAATTAAGATCCCATATTAGTTGATTGTTAGTTAAAAAAAAAACAAAAAACAGAAGTTATATCTGGGAGCTGTAGTTTGGAACTGAAGTGTCCCCCAAAGACTCATGTGTGAAAAGCTTGGTCACCAGCCTCTGGTGCTCTTTGGCAGGTGATGAAACCTTTTGGAGGGGGAGCTTGGTGGAAGGAAGTTAGGTCATTAGGGTCATTATGCCTTTGAAGGGCATACTGGAACTCCAGTTCATTCCCCCCCACACACTGCTTTTCTCTTCTCCCTCCCTCCCTCTCCTCACTGCCCCCACCCCCCCCAAATCTCTCAGCCACCATGAGGTGAGAAGCTTGGTTCCACCATGCATTCCCCACCATGATATTTTCTGCCTTGCTTCACAGCCAAAGTTTTGATCCGAAATCATGAGCCAAAATAAATCTTCCCTACTTATTAGTCAGTTATCTCAGGTATTTTGCCACCATGAGGGAAAACTGCCTAACACACTGGGTGAACCTGCCATATCAAGTAGAACACTTCAAAACAAGACATTTGGACAGATTTTTCTCATGCGCATGGAAGAAGATGTAAGTCACCATGACATCTACATCTGAAAAGAAACTAATTTTGCCAACAATATGAGCTTGAAGAAAGATGCAGAACTTTGCTCAGATAGGACCTCATGACCTTCCAGACACCTTTGTTACAGCCATGTGTAAACTGAGTACAGGATGCAGATTCCCATGCCGAGACTCCTGATCCACAGAAACAGATAGTAACTGAGGTATTAAATGGATGTTGTTTTAACTTCTGAATTTGTGATGTGATATACAGAAATAGAAAATAAATGCACAAAGATGAATGTGGTGGCTCACACCTATAATACTAGCACTCGGGAGGCTGAGGCAGGAAAATGCAAGTTTGAGGCTCTCCTGTACAACATAATGAGTTCCAAGCCAGCCTGTGCTACATAGTGAGACTCTGTCTCCAAAACACAAAAGCAAAAAAACCACTTAACATTAAAATAGCTCATGAATTAAAAGGAGTAATAACATGATACTATAAAAATTAGGGCAGATTAATGGAAAGAAAGAGCAGAGTAGAAAAAATACTTGTATATTTAAGATTTCATATGTGGCAGAATGATAAGACGCCAATGAAGAAAGGAAGGATCATCAAATTACTCTGAGCCAGTTGACTTACTATATTGAAAAAACAGAGTACAGATTCTTTTGTCTCTTTACAACAAATTAAATTCCAGATGGATTAAGGGATTAAATGTAAAAATTGAAGCTATAAAATAACATAAATATATAGAGAATTTTGTATTAGGTTAGGACTTTCTAAGTAGAAGAACAATGGAAAATTAACAGGACTTTGTCAATATATTTTACAGCTCAGAGATTTAAAACTTTCACAATAGAAGCAGAATAAAAAAATAAAATTTCAAGGGTTTTTAATGCTTGTACTATATGGCTGCTTTATAGAAATAAATAAGGAAATTACTACCAAAACTGAAAGGGAGACAAGGGGCACAAACAAGTCTTGCAAGGGTAGGAAAAGAAATTACTGGGAGGATGGTGCAATAAAGAGAAAGAGCTTCCTAAGAAATGACATAACATGGGCAATGGCACAAAAATGTGTGAAACACCATGAGTTTGTTAGCAAACACCAAATATAAGACAATACAGATCTATAGTTATGAACAAAGGGTCAGAATATGATCCCTAAAGATGAGACATTGGAAATGTGTGTAATACACGATCAGACTGACGTATGAGAAAGATTTCTCTGGCAATATTGAGGAAGGGCTTAAGAAGGGGGGCAAGAAAATCAACTGTTATAACAAAAGTTCTGTTAAAATATGTTCTATGTATCATCTCAAATTCCTAACTGACATATGAAGTTCCAATTTATAAGATTTTTAGGAGCAAAAGAACAATCATGAAAATTGCCTTGCAAGGTCACTGGGAAGGTAGTTCTTCTACTTTGTGGATTATATTCTTCTCTACTCTCTCAACATCTGACACTTTTAATTACTTTGCTAATAATAGTATGGAATTGCAATAGTTAACTTCGCTTAACAAGTTGGTTTTTTAATCAGTGTTGTCTATGGTGTCATAAGAACACAAAATTGATAGGTGCTAATGAAGAGTAAATAAGAAACTTGCTTCTAATTACCATCAGGTTTTAGTTAATTGTGTTAATTCAAAACTAAGATAATTACCACAATTTCTCTCACTATTGATTACAAAGAATTTAATAATCTTATCATTTAGTGAATCAAGATATTAAACAATCAGAGTTTATTTTGCAGTGCTAGGGATCAACCTAAGACACCAGGTAAAAGCTCTACCATTTGGCTACATCCACAGCCCCCATGACAGTTTAAGTCAATTTTTTAAAGCTATTCATGATTGATAGCATAGAAGTATGTCAGATGAAGACAAAAATGAGTGTGTACATTTTGCTATATTACACAATGAGGAAATATACAGATGAGTTACATGAAATGAACACTGGAATTTCATTACACCAAATTTAGATAACAAATAGCTTTGCTTAAATTCATTCATAAAGGCTATTGGTGATTAAGTGCATACTTAGCATGTACAAGTCTCTGGTTTTTCAATTACCTTAAGATCAAAGACTAGGATGTTGGAGTGTCTCAAGGGGTAGAGTGCCTGTGTAGCAGGCCTAGCAAGCATGAGGCCCTGAGTTCAAGCCCCAGAATCACCAAAAAAAAGAAATCAATTGAGACACCTCTTTGAACATCAACTCAAATACTAATAATGAAAACCAGAATTGTAAAATAGGCACAGTGGGGGAGGAGGGGGAGGGAAGAAGATTAAGGTGACGGTATGTGGTTGATGGATTTTATATACCTATATGAAACAGAACTAAGAAACCTCTTGCAATTGCTTTAAGTGGGGTGGGGAGGGGGCCGAGGGGAAGAGACGATGGGGACAATGTAACTAATGTACAATATAAGACAAATTGGAATTGTCACTATGAATCCCCCCACATAATGAATATATCCTCATAAAATAATTATAATAAAAAATCAAAGATCGTATTTTATCATAAAATTTTACAGACCAAACACAAAATGAAAATAAGATATTCTGATAAAACTGAGAAAAGAATTTTAAGATATTCTCACTTTTCAGCTTGACTAATACTATGAGTAGAAAGAAACTAAAACAATGTCAAATATAAATTAGCAGTATATTTCATAAAATTATACTCATACAAACCTACTTAAATATATCACCATGTAACATTTTCATGGTATGAAAGATTGTCTTAAACTTTAGACGTGATGCACACAAATTCATTATCCATTTAATAAATTATAAATTAAATTATTATTAATAAATAGTGAATTATGTTTCACTATTCATATATTTGAGTAAAATGGAAATTATTCATAAAGCATTCATTAAAATGTATTATGAACTTTTGTATAAAATCATGCTGACACAATTAATATTTTCAAACAATTTTTAAATTTCTTATTTACAACTCTCATCTGTCAACTGATGCTTTAGTAATTGCAGAAGTAACATTACTTAATGGAATCCAGGAAGATATTTAAAAAGCAATAATAAAGTTGTCTATTTTTTTTGCTAGTACTGGAGTTTGAACTCAGGGCCTCATGCTTGTTAGACAGGTGCTCTACCACTTAAGCCACTCCAAAAGCCCTCTACTCAGCACTTTAACAAGCATTTGTTTTCTTATTTCTGTAACAGCTCACAAATGAACAGCTTATATTAAATGTACCATTTGTAGTTATTTAAATTATTAGTTATATTTTACAAATAACTTGAGTAAATTGTGCTGCTACACATGCTCATAATTTGTATGAGTTAAAGAAATAAATTCTTTGGGTGAAAAACAGTGAACTATTATCTAGAAAGCCAGCTGAATATTAAAAAGATAGTCTCATGTTACCAATCCATGAGACCTTCCTAAATTCTAAGGCCTTGGTCTAGGGAATTCCTATTAGCAATTAAGTTTTCCCAATGCATGCTCCCATTGGCACAGAATTAATAAAATAAGTTTACATGTTGCCTTGAGCAAACCAGAGGATACTGTCAATGCAATTTGAACCATAATTACATATTCGTAATACCCCGTGACAAGTGGGCATGGCCAAATAGACTGTGTGCTAAAGCAATTAGCATGGATATAAGGGAGTGGTGCGTTTATGGGCAATACTATGAGAGAAAAGCATAGAGGTCATTTCGGAAATCTCTGAGATCACCCATCCTGTTACGTGTCCAGAGGCATGGAAGGACACAATTGCTTCAGGAAAACCTGGGGCATCCTTTATTGGCTTGCTGCCTATGGCCACCTCAGGACTCTACAGCTTTTTTTCCTGCTGTAGCAACAACTACAGCCACCTTGGTTACAGCCACCTTGATGTATAATAGTCATTTTGCCCACCAGGTAAACCTGGAACGTATCAGTCAGCCAAGCGTGTTTTGCTGGCCACTGACACACTGGGCTGCTTCTTAAATGACACTAGACATGTTAATAATTTTTTATAAAGGCCAGTTACATTCTGTTTGCCATGGCCCACTTTTGTCTAACTTAGCATCTAAACTTGTTCCTGCGTTAGGATGCAGAGATCCTCCTGATTTGTTGCTGCCCAAGATATATGCCTGTCCATAAATTATACTTTGTAAAATCCTGGATCTGTATGCACAAAAGACTTCAGTCTTTTGTCACCTTCTGCCTTTTGTGTCTAGTTCTCAAACAATGGGACCAGGCTTTTCTGAAACATCATGAACTTTTCAAGAGGGCCTAGGTATAACATGTGCCCATGATAAACCTTTGTGGCATGCACATGGTGCTGATTCTGCCAGTGTAAAAAATACAAGAGTTATGGGGCCATGGTAGCTGCCACCAAGATTTCAAGAAAAGCCTGGAAAGTCAGGCAGAAGGTTGTCCTAGGGTTAGAACCCTTATGAAAAGTGCCTGATGGGGCACCGACTAGTAGAGTTAAGAAACTGAAGCCACAATGGGGACCTCAGAAAGGTAGAGCTTGAACCACTCACTGGGAAAGCCACAGAAACCACAAGAGTAGCCACATGAACCACCAAAGCCTTAGAGGTAGGGCTGCCCACAGCATTTGAGCCCATTTCCCACTGCAGTGCATAAAAGATGCTGGATGGGAAGATTTAATGTCTGAAGCCAGATGTGGTGGTACATAATCCTATAATCCTAGCACCCAGGAGACTGAAATTGTTAGTTCAAGGGCAACCTGGGTTACCCAGTGAAACTGGCTCAAAAAAAAAAAAATGTAATGTTTGCCTTGCAAGGTTTCAATCTTGCTTTCGTCCAAATTAGTCCTTTCTGTTTGTCTATTTCTCCCTTTGAGGAGAGGGATGTCTACCCTGTACCCTTCCTGCCATTATATTTAAAAGCATATACAGTGTCTAGATTTTTAAAAGGACTCACAGCTGAGTTTGCCTTGAGTGGAGACCTTGGACTTGACTTCTAAGCACTACTGCAATGAGTTAAAACTTTGAGACTACTGGCAATGGAATGAATGTACTTTGCATTGGAAGAAGGACATGAATGCTGGGGGTGAGAAATGGAATGCTGTGATTTGAATGTGATTTGTCCCCAAGAATTCATGTATTAGAGACGTGGTCCTTAGTGTGGCAGTGCTGAGATGATAGGCCTTTAAAAGATGGAGCCTAGGTCCCTGGAGCCACTGCTCTTAGAAAAGATTAACATTGCTCTATGGGACCACTGAGCTTTCATGGAGCAAGATGTTATAAGAGTGAGCCCAACTTGTGAACTGCTCTCTGGCTTCTCTCACAATGCTCCCACCATGATTCTACCTGTCATGATGTGACACCGCCAGTAAGGGTCTCATCAAAGGATATCATAGTGGGCTGCCTGATCTTGGACTTTCAGCCTCCAAAACACTAAGCTAAATAATCCTTTATAAAGCAACCCTACCACAAATATTTCATTATACTGATGCAAAATGTATATTTCAATTAGCAAACAAATTCAGGAAAGCAGCAAGATAGAGAATCAACACAGAGAACTCAATTGTGCTTCTTTACACTAATAGCAATCTATCCAAAGAGAGGAAAACTGTAAGACATTGAAGAACGAATTTGAAGAAGACAAAAATAAGTGTTCATATAATTGGAAGAGTTAATATTGTTAAAATATCATTAC
The DNA here is from genome assembly GCF_047511655.1 of Castor canadensis. Lineage (NCBI taxonomy): Eukaryota > Metazoa > Chordata > Mammalia > Rodentia > Castoridae > Castor > Castor canadensis. The sequence goes on from NC_133388.1 coordinate 44,659,991, forward strand.
TATCAAAAGCAATATACAGATTGAACACAATCATTTTCAAAGTTCCAATCGCATTTTTCACAGAAATAGAAAAATAGTCTACAGCCATATCACCCTAAATGCACCTGATTGTTGGAGACCAGGCATAAATCCTAGACTGGGTTATAATGGAGTATGCACAGCCTCTCCTACTATATTTTTCCCAGCACCTGGTGTCTTGACCTTTCTTCTCACATCTCCTTGAAGAATACAACCTGCTGTATCCACATACGAGCCCCATGATGCAAAACTAAAATATCAGAACTGTTAGGAGACTCCCTGATGCCAGATTAATCAATACCTTAGATAAGGTGTCCTGCATGCCTTGATGATTCCAGAAATGATGTGCTGTAACCTTAGATCTAAGAATTGTTGAAGTTTGATTTTTACCTGAGTCTTTTCCTTGTACTGACCTATAGAATAAACACTCTGGCTCAGGTAGGCGCTCACGATTTCCATCAGGAACATGCAGCTCTCCCAATCCCAGCTTTCTGTTTTATGTTTATGTTTGTCTCTGTCTGTGTATGTCTTATTTCTTATTCCTACCTCTCTTAGTCAGGTTCACGCAGCACACCCACACAGGTAGCAGGCACTTGATCTCTTCTAAAATATCCCTATAATTTGCACGGAATAACAAGTCAACAAATAGACAAAGCAATCTTGAGAAAGAAAAACCAACTTCCCAATTTCAGATTATATTATAAAGCTATAGTAATAAAAACAATATGGTACAGAAACCAATGCAACAGTGTAGAAAGCCCAAAAGTAAACCTAAACATACATGGTCAACTAATTTTTGACAAGAGGACCAAGAATACGCAAACGGGAAGGAACAATCTCTTTTACAAATTATATTGAGAAAACTGGATATCCTCTTGCAAAAGAATGAAATTGGACTCTTACCTTATGTCAGATACCAAAATCATCAAATGGATGAAGACTTAAAAACCTGAAGCTCTAAAATTCATAGAAGACCGATCTTTAAAATGATTTTTGTGATGTGACATCAAAGGCTCAGGCAAGCCAGGCTCAGTGGCTCACCTGTAATCCTAGCTACTCAAGAGGCAGGCAATCAGGATGATCATGGTTCAAGGCCAGAACAGGCAAAAGCTCACAAGACCGCATCTCAACCAATAAAGGTGGTGTGTGCCTGTTATCCCAGCTATGTGGGAAGTATAAATAGGTGGATGTGGTCCAGGTCAGCCAGGCATAAACCTGATCCCCTATTTGAAAAATAACTAAAGCAAAAAAATAAAAAGGCTGGGGGTATAGCTGAAATGGCATTTCCTGAAATGGCAGGAAATATAAGTTCCTGACTTCAACTTCAAACCCCAATACTGTCCTGCCCCACACAAAAAGGCAACCAACAGATGGAAGAAAATATTTGCAAACCACATATCTAATAGGGGGTTAATATCCAAAATATATAAGAAATTGCACAACTCAGTAGCAAAAACAAATAATAATCTAATTAAAAACGGTTAAAAAACCTAAATAGATACTTGTCCAAAATGACATGAATACACAACATGTATGTGAAAAGGAGCTCCATGTCATTAACTACTAGCAAAATGCAAATCATAATCAGAATGTGGTATCACCTCATCCCTTACAAAGGCAACAGATATAAGGATTGGCAAGGGTGTAGGGAACAAGGAATCCTAGTATACTGTTAGAGAGAATGTAAATTTGTATGGCCTATTTGGAAAAAAATTGAAAGTAGAGCCTCCAGATGACCCAGCAATAGCTTGTTCCATGTGTATACTGAACAAAGGAAATGAAATCAATACCTCAAAAGACATACTTGTATTCAGATGTTCATTGCAGCATTATTCACAATAACCAAAACATGGAGGAATCCTAAGTGTCCATCAAAGGATGAATGAGTAAATAGTGGTGTGTATACATCCACTATATACTATAGTATATATATATATATATATACTATATAATTAAGCTTCAAATAAGGAGAGTCTGCCACTTGTAAAACATGGATGAATTTGAAGAACATTTTGGTAAGTGAAAAAAGCCAGACACAAAAAGAAAACTGCTGCATGATCTTATACGTGGAATTTTAAAAAGTTGAATAAATACAAATAGGACGATAATGATAACAATAACAATAACAATAGTTATCAATGGTCAGGGAGTTGAGGAAATGGGTTTCTTAGTCAAAACTTGTAGTTATAGGAAAAGTTCTAGAGACATAATGTATAATCTATGGTGCCTGCAGTTAATACATCATATATTTGAAATCTACTATCTTTTTTTCTTCTTTTTAGAGAATAGATCTTAAGTATTCTCATGACCAAAAAAAAAGTAAAAGAAATAAGGAACTATGTGAAGTGATGGATTTCTCAGTTACCTTGATTATGATAACCATTTCGCAATATGTGCCTATCAAAATATGACATTGTATACCTACAATTTTTATATGTTAATTATACCTCAATAAAGGTGGAAAAAACACTACGACTGATATCTGTCATGAATATTAATAGGAAAATCTTCAACAAAGTATTAGGAAACCAAACTCAGCAACATATTAAAAGGATGACACACCATATCCAAGTAGAATTTATTCCTAAACAGCAAAGGTAGCTCAACATGCAAAAAATCAATTATTGCAATGTACCACATTAGCACCATTAAGGGGAAAAATACATGATCATTTCAATCAAGGCAGAAAGGACATTTGACAAAACTTATCACTATTTCATTATTAAAAACAAAGACAATCAACAAGCTAGAAATAGAAGAGAACAACCTCAACATAATAAAAGACATATGTGAAAAACCCTCAGCAAATATCACAATCAATGGTGAAAGACTAGAAGCTTTTTACTCTCTAATCTGGAACAAAGTAGGATGACTACTTTAATCTGCCATTCTACGGACCATTGGAAATACCAGCTAGGGCAATTAAACAATGAAAGTTAAGACCCCACACTGGGAAAGAAAAAAGAAGTAAAATTATCTGCTCCCAAAAGATATGATCATATATGTAGAAAATTTTAAGGACGGAACAAAACAGTCACAACCAAAATTCAGCAATATACCAGGACACAAAGTAAAAAAATCAGCAGATTCTTACACACCGATAATGAACAATTCAAAAGGGAAATTAAGAAAACAGTTCCATTTACATAGAATAAAAAAGAACAAAATATTTACAAATTAGCCATGAAAGTGAAAGACTTACACAATAGAAGCTCTAAAACATTTCTAAATGAAGTTAAAGAACACATAAATAAGTGGAAAGACCATGTTTGTGGGCTAGAAGACAATATTAAGATTTCAATACTTTCCAAAATGAGTTATAGATTTGATTTGATCTCTATCAAACCTCAATGATGTTTCATTATAGGTATAAACAAATTCTTCCTAAAATTCTTATGGACTCTCGAAGGACTCCAAGTACACAAAACAATCCTGAAAAAGAAGAACAAAGCTGGAGGACCTACACTTCCTGATTTCAAAATTACTACAGAATACTATGTAATTGCATGGAGACAGACGTAGAGAACAACAAAGCAGAATACAGAATCTAAGAATAACCCCTAGCACATATGGCCAAATGATTTTTGTCAACAGGTGCCAAGCTAATTCAATGAGGACAAAACTGTCTTTTCAATAAATGGTGCTGGGAAAATGGGACATCCACATTAAAAAGAAAGAAGATGGACCCTTTATCTAACATGATGGATAGACACAGATATAGATATATTTATATTATAGATATATTTATATATAAATATATAGTTTATAGGTATAAACCTTAAATATGTTTATTTATAAACTATATATATAAACTTTATGTTATACTTTTATAACTTTATATAAATATATATAAACTATATGTAAACTCTAAACAGATCCACGAGGGCTGGAGGTGTTGCTTCAGTGGCATAGTGCTTGCAACAAAAAAAAACCCGAACAAACCTACAACCTAAATTTAATACATAAAACTCTTAGAGAAAAACATAATACAAATGTTTAATGATTGTGGATCTGGTAACATGGCACTAATGGCATAAGTGACAAAAAAATAGAAAAATTCAACGTCAATGAAAATTTTTAACTTTGTACATCAAAACACACTCTTGACAGAGCAAAAGGGTAGCCCATGAATGGGAGAGAATGTTTGAAAATCATATTCCAGACAATAGATTAGTCCATTTGGGCTGCTATAACAAAATTCCATAAGCCAGATAACTGATAAAAAGTAGTCATTAATTTCTCACAGTTCTTGAGAATGGGAAATCCAAGGCCAAGGCACTGGCAGACCTTGTGTCTAATGTGAGAGTTCACGCTCTCCCTATGTCCTCATGTGGTAGAAAAGGGCAAACAAGCTCTTCTGGGTCTCTTTAAAATGACATTAAACCCAATCATAAGGGTTCTACTCTTATGATCTATCATCTCCTAAAGGTCCCACCTCTTAATATTATCACTTTGAGGATTAGGCTTCAACATTTGAATTTTCAAGGAATACACTCAGACCACATAAGAGATTAATGTCCAAAATATACAAAGAACTCTTAAAGGTCAAAAAAAAAAAAAACAACTCAATAATGGGTAAAGGATTTGAATGAACATTTCTCTAAAGAAGATAAATAAATATGCTTTCTTTCTTCACATCTACAAGGCCCTTCAATCCCTGGTAATGGAAAAAAAATCTCTATATAGAGCTAGATAGACAGATGACAGATGATGAACACATGAAAAGATATTCACCATCACTAATCATTTGGGAAATGTCAATCAAAACTATAATGAGGAGAGGGTGGGGGCAGGGGACAGGGGGAGAAATGACCCAAACAATGTATGCACATGTGAATAAATGAATAAAAAAAAAGACAAAACTATAATGAGATATTCCCAAGCACATTGAATGGTTATCATTTAAAAAGACAGAAAATAAGTGTTGGTGACCATACGGAGAAATTGAAACCTTTGCATGCTATTCATAAAATGGTTCAGATTCTGGAGAATAGTGAAGGTTCCTTAAAAAAAACAAAACACAGAATACAAAGTGATCCTACCTCTGGATATATATCAAAAAAAAAACTGAAAGTAGGATCCCAAAGAGATATGTGGATGCCCATGTTCATGGCAGCATTATTCACAAGAGATAGAAGTAATCTAAATATCCGTAAGAATGAATGCAAGTGATACATACATACAACATATTATTCAGCCCTAAAAAGCCTCACATATAATTCAATATGGTTGACCTTAGAGAGCATTATACTACTTGAAACAAGCCATTCACAAAAGACAAATGCTGTATTATTCCATTTACATGAGGAACTTAGAGTAAAATTACAGAGACAAAAAGTAGAACAGTTGTTGCCAAGCACTGGCAAGAAAAAGGAATGTAGGGAAATGTTTAATGGGTTTACAGCTTCAGTTTTGCAAGATGAAAATTTCTGGAGATTGATGGTGGTGATGGCTACACAACAGTATGAATCTACTTAATATCACTGAATTGCATACTTAAAATTGTTAAAATAGTTTATTTTGTGTATATTTTACCACAATAAAAAGGTTAAAAAAGATTTTTTAAAAGGTGAAATCAGAGCTGCAAAATGATAAAAGAAATGAAGATGAAATATTTGAAAAGATAATGGTTGAGGTATATATAAAATTGAAACAACAAAATGTAGATCCGAGAAGCCCAAAGAAACTGTGAACACACCTATGTTACACCAGGTACCCACAGAAACAAATTCAAACTTTTGCCTCATTTTTTAATCTAATCTTGCAATCTCTATTATTTGAATTATTTAGCCCTATGCTGTCCAATATGATTGTCAGTAGCAACATCTGGCCATTTAAATTTAATAAAATTTGAAATTCAGTTCTCCAATTATACTAAGCACATTTAAAATACTCAGTGGAAACATGTGACTGGTGGACAGTGCAGATATGAAACATTTATATCGTTATAGAAATTTCTGGTGACCATGCTAGATTACAGCATTTATATTTAACTCTTCATATGGTTAAGATTAAATCTATAATCAGAGTATTTGTTTTCTAATTGTCTCAGTTTTTCTTTGTCTTTGTTTTCCTATCTTCCTTTTCATGAATTAAGCATCTTTCTGGTCCTATCATTTTCTCATGGCTTATTGACCATGTCTTCTTGTTTTACTTTTTTGGGCAGTTGCTCTGGGGTTTGTACTAAATATCTTTAACTCATCACAGTCTACTTCCAGATAATATCATACTTCACTGACAATGTAAAAACATTATAATAACATATTTCCTTGTCTTTCTTCCTGTCTTTTGCACTGCTGCCATACAGTTCTGTTATAAAACAATGCAGTTATGATGCATGATTCCAAGATCTCTCTCAAATGTAATTGCTATGACAAAATTATTAGAAAATACAAAAACACTGTAACAGAGGAATGACTACTTTAAATAAATTATCTTTACTGACATTAAAAATAAGTGTTTTAAGCTGGGCACTGGTGGCTTACACCTATAATCCTACCTACTCAGGAAGCAGAAATCAGAAGGATTGCAGCTCGCAGCCAGCCCATCCAAACAGTTCATGGGACCCTATCTCAAAAAAACCCATCACAAAAAAAGAGGGGTGCTGAAGTGGCTCAAGATATAGGCCCTGAGTTCAAACTCCAGCACCACAAAAAAAAAAAGTGTTTTAAGAAATGTTTATTGTAGAGAGAGAATAATCTAGTAAGAAATTTTAAAAATCAATGTCTATACCATGTAATTTTTTTTACATCATAAAATACAATATTCTTTACCTCCTCAACCTTTAATTTTAGCATATAGGGCAATTATTTGATAAATTTGTTACTTTATGGGAGATTTTAGGTTTTGTTTCACATCCTATTGGGTTCATGGCTGGAGGCTGTAAGACTTATGTTGACAGTATTGAACTAAAAATCTAGCATTAAGAGCTCTCCAACAATGAATAATTAAATAATATCATTTTAATTATACATTAAACCTTTGAGCCTCAGTAATCAAATGTAGAATACCATGCATCATATTCAAGATTTTGCTTTTGCTTTTGAAATCTTGTTTCATCTTGTTTTTTGTTTGTTTCATCTTGTTTTTTGTTTGTTTCTACTGTTGTAGTCTTTAATTTTTTTTTAATTACTTGGCCTTATTGTATGCATTATTTTTTTTTCTCATTACATTCTTTACATTATTTTCTTTTGTTAAGAAACATGGTTTCTGGATCAGCCTCCTATTCAATAGTTTATGTTGACAAAACAGACCAAGAAATGATTTGCTCCATTCAGAAACATCTGCATCAATAATTTCCAACTACACAGATACCCACTTGCTCTTGTGAGACAGACTGTGACCATCTCCATCATTCACAAAAGCCACAATCCCAAGTTCATTTCTAAAATGGATACATACAATATGACTGCTGAGCCACTGAGCCAACACTACGTTATACCTTCTGACAAAATACATTTTGTGGTTCAAGTCTCGTAAATGTAGTTTCACTGTAGAGAGCAGGCAGTGAATAAATCTGCCCATTTTTTATGGCAAGAAGTCAAACTCATATTTTTGCTTGGCTTACTACTGACTAAGTCAAGCCCCAATTAAAAAAACAAAAATACATGGTAAGCTGAAAATCAACAGCCACTTCAATTGACTACCAAGGACAGTCTTAAAAGGGAACTCTTGCATTTCAGTCTCAATCTCAAGAAACGTAGAAAGTCTATTGAAAAATTAATGTACTAAATAAAACAACTTAGTATTAAGCATTGCTTATTTTATTTTAAAAAAGTTAAGATCTATAAATTAAAAACATAAGAACACTAAAATGTCAATTTAAAATAGCAGCAAAAACCCCTATACATCAGCTTCTCAATGTGAAGTTCTTTGGACACTTACCCAAGTCTTCCTAGCATCTCAAGCTCAGGAACTTGCGGTCCACATGTCTCTATCTGCAGTGGCTGATATTCATATAGTGCTTCTTCAAGCTTATGAATAGGTGCTAATGAAATATGTTGACTCTGTTAGAAAAATGAGGGGAATTTCTTTTAATATTACTTTTATATTGTTAGTTATTTGCAGTCATTTTAAAAGATGACCTAAACTCCTCATGTTAAAAATAACAGACATTAGGTCTGCAATCCTATGGGTTTGGTTCATTATATTACTGAACCCCACATTATATGATTAATATATAGCCATTGATTTAAAGAAGGGAATTCAAATCTATCATAAGTATGAATTTAGTCTTAATCAGTGCAAGTGCTTGATGTCAATAGAACTCATCAGAAATATAAGCTTAGTCCTTCCTCACATTTTTCTATTTTTATTTAAAATCTTTCACTGTTTTGGTAATCGATGTTTTTGTGAAAGCCCTAATTAGGGAAAGAAGCTAATAAAATTATTTTCTGCAAAGCTCTGCAGCATAACTGTCGATTTTCTTAAGCCTTTATAATAAAATCAAGCCTACCAAATATGTATAGATTTCATATGCACATATTATACAAAGTAAGAAAATGTTATGCTAAAAACTAAATTGAATCGAAACATCCAGGTATTTTTCTGAGAAGAAAGAGTTACTTGGTAACTATAATAAAAGGACCTAAGGACCATATGTGAACACAAGTATACAAAATAAAATGCCACTCAGCCATCTAGCTGAGGTTTACATATTTATCATACATCTGAACAAAGAATTCTAATTTATAAAAAAAAATCCCTATTTTTCAGCTGAGCACAGTGCTCAAACTTGTAATTCTAACTAATAGGGAGGCAGAGATTGAGAGAATCATGGTTCAAGATCAGCCCAGGCAAAAAGGTTCACAAGACCCCATCTCAACACCAATGGCTGGGCATGGTTGTATGCACCTGTCATCCTAGCTAAGCAGGGAGGCACAAATAGGAGGATCACAGTCCAGACTGGTCTAGAAATGAAGCACCTATCTCAAGAATAACCAACATAAAAAGGCTAGTGGAATGGCTCAAGTGGTAGAGCACCTGCCTAGCAAGCATGAAGCCCTAAGTTCAATACCACACCCCCTCACCCCAAAAAAGTCCTGTTTTTGTATACCGTACATGTTTTCTAATTTAAACCATAGTTCTATTATTTTTCTTGGCACAGTTCTCATAGATATCTTTACTTCACAAACTTTTATCAACTATCCTAGTAGTTATTTGATTATATTATTTTTTAGCTTACAGTTGTTGTTACTCCTTTAGTTTCCTTTGTGGTCCTAAATTATTAAGTTGGATGCAATTACAAACATTATCTCTTGATTTAAAAGTGATAAAACACAACTAGAGCAGCATGGAACAACCACTGAAGATGTTGCACCTGACTCATGGCTTTTCCCTTTAATAAATTCAATGTCATGTAGCATCAACTTACCTAGTTTATAGTTATATTCGTGGCACCTCCAAAAGAACATGACCCTAGCTAAAGAGGCAAAGCACATGGACAGACATTTCATCAAAGAAGACATATATATATATATAAACAAGACATATAGGGCCAATAAGCACATGAAAAACTCCTCAACCTCACTAACCATTACGAAAACGTAAGTCAAATCCATGAAATATCACTTCACATCTATAGCTATTTAAGATGGTGATTTATTTTTACAAAAATTGGAATATGTGCTGATGAGGACATAGAAAAATTGGAACCCTTTATGCATTGTTGCTGGAAATGTAAAATGGTATAGATGCTATGGAAAAAGGTACATGACCAGTCCCTCAAAAAAATCTAAAAATAAAAACAGAATTAACATGTGGTCCAACAATTCCACTTCTGGGTACAAACCCAAAAAAGTGAGAGCATAGTTTTAAAGAGACATCTGTACACCCATCCATGTTCATAGCAGCATTATTTACAACAGCCAAAAGGTGGAAGCAACTGGTGTACACTGAAGGATAAATGAATAAATAAAATGAGATGGATAGATTAGATAGATAGACAGACAGATAGATAGATGAATACATACATACAATGGAATAGCATTTGACCTCAAAGGGAAAGAAATTCTGGCATATGCCAAAATGGATAAACCTGAAGTCATTATGCTAAGAGAAATAAGCCAGCCACAAAAGGACAATTATGTGAGGTTCCTAAAGACACAGAGCCAGAAAGCAGATGATTGCTGCCAAAGACTGGGGAAAGGGGAACAGGGATGTAGTATTCCATGGTACAGCTGATAAGATGAAAAAGTTCTGGTGGTTGTAGATGTACACAATATGAATGTACTCAATGTCACAGAAATGAACATTTAAAAGTAATAAAAAATGTTCTAATTTTAGGATACATTTTATCATAATTTTTAAAAAATGGATTTTGGAATATCTTATTTCCTCATTTTCCTCATTGGAATACACAGGGAAAAGAGAATAAAATTGTACTATATGGAAACTTTACTAACAGTATTTTCACCCTTAATCTCCATGTGTATCAGAGGTACTAAATTATCAAGCTAAAGTTTATACTACCACACAGTAGCCCAATTTCTAAACAATGATTCTGAGTAGAGAGCATTGCATAGGTCAGGAACCCACCAGCTTAAATATTTTGAGTAATACTGTGACACTGGTGTTTCAAATTGTATTCTTCATAAGCTTCTAGACACTAAATTCTCTTGCCATATGATTCAAAAAGTCCAGTAATAGTGTCACATGTTTAAACTGGGCGGGCGGGGGGAGATAGTAAAGAGAGGCAAGAAGAGGAAAGGAAGAACAAAATCAAACAATTAAAGAAGCACACCTATAAAAACCCCATTTACATTCCACTTTCACTTTAGAAGTTAGAGTGCAAGATCCAAGAAGGACGACATCCAATATGTATTTTCAAGAAATGGACTATTTTCCAGGGAAAATAATACTGAATAAATATAAGCTTTTTTGATTCATTAGGGTGGAAACTATATATTAAAACCAATCATTCTCTAAATACTGGCAAAACCCAAGCTAATGAAGTTATATCATATAATTTAAATTTTTCTCTGAAGTCTGCAAAGACATTAAAAAAATCATCTAATAATAATAATTTAATATTATTTACTTTCTACCAGGCACTATTCAAAGGGCTTTTTAAATCCAATTATTTTGTTAATATTCACAATAATCTTATGAGATAAGTACTATTATCCCTACTCTACAGATAAAGAAACACAGATATGTGACTAGCAAAGTCACACCTAATGACAAGTTGAGGACTGAAGGCCAAATCTGTAAATTCTGTGTTTTTCTTATCTCTTAACTCTTATTTTATGAATATGGAAACTAATATCCCCAAAATAGAAATTTTCTTAAGGTCACATAGAGTCAGATCTCCTAATTCCTGTTCAATGTAGTTCTACCATTCTATGCTCCCTTTTAATATCCTACTTTTAGATAGCATAATCACATTTGTCCAAATTAAAAGTTTAGTGTCAAGAAGTAATTCTACATTATTTAAGACAAATTTTTATACAAATTCAAATAGCTCAGAAACTCACAACACTATAGGTTCAAAGAGCAGTATTAAAAAGTTATTGGCTGAGAGTGTAGCTAAATGGTAGAGCACTTGCCTAACATGTGCAATCCCCAACACTGCAAAAAATAATACTTACAGAGAGAAATAGAACTAGAAGTGTGCCTCAAGTGGTAAGGCATTTGCCTAGCACATGAATGATCTTGAGTTCAATTCCCAATACTGCCAAATAAATAAATGAAAAGTATACATATGATACACAAACTGGTCTTCTAATGTTCAATTCATCTTTTCAATAATAACAACAGTAAAAAAAGAAATCTGTTTGTTGTGAGATATAGATGCCAAATTTCTCAGATCTAAAACTAGGGAAGAACTTAGAGAATAATGACTTATACTCATTGACATTTAAAAAAAAGATTTTAAAAAAAAGTCACCAATAGACCAGATCATGTCTTAAGTCAGACAGATCATGTCTTAAATCATAAGAGGAAAATGTTAGGGGTTTTCTGTGACTGAAAGCAAAAAGGGAGTTTAAAAGGTCTTTTCTAGATACAAAAAGGGTTCTAATTATGATATTTCTACCAAAACAAAGTGTGATATTTTCCCAAAATTTCAAAAACAAAAAGGAGGAGTCAGACTAATGACATCAAAATGCATGATATACTAGTAATGCATTACATCTTAAATTTGGCTGGGTGTCCTAGGGTATAGTAGAGATTTACATGCTACGGAAAATCAAAAGAGAGGAAGAATTAGCAAATGTGGAAAAATAAAACAGTGCAACTTGTGCTAGACTTCAAAGGACACAATATAAGTACAGGGCAATGGAGAGGACAGCAAAATTACCACAGCCACATGTGTCTTAAGCAATAAGAAAACATAAACAGAGAATGGGTATGTGGAGAAATGGGCAGAAACAGAGTCAGTATAGAGAACTTAAGTTTATAGCCAGAAAAGATGGCAACTAATTTGAAACTCACATGGTAAGAAACCAAACTCTTGATAATGTTCATACATTACCCAAAAAATGATAAAAACAAATAAATAATGCTTATAATGACTAGAAAGTTTAGACAATAATGCATGTATACATTACTGGTAGGAAAGCAAACTAAGTATTTTTATCAAAAACAATTTAATAAACCTTTTAAATATTTGACATAATAATTCTACCTGCAAGAATTTATTTTTAAAAGTCAAAAATGTAATTAAATTTTTATTCATAAGTCTATTCAACAGTTTAATTTATCGTGTGAAAAACAAATGTTCAAGTAATACTGGAAAACTTAATAGACAGCAGTTAAATTATATTATAAAACAGTATGTAACTATATAAATTGTGTTCAGACAGAGATCAATAAATATTCAGTATAAAATCAGTATGACCTAAACTATTTTTAAAATCTGGATAAAACTGAAAGAAAACTGCTGATTACACTTATCTCTAGAAAAAAAATGTAATTAATTTGTATTTTTATCTTTATTGTACTATTCTCTAAACTGGCCAAGCAAGTATATTTTTATAACCATAAAAAAAGATAATGAAAATATGCTAGTGACCATACTGAAGAACAACATAGGGGAAAAATCATACTGCAAGACAACTGGTCTGTTCTCCTCAATAAGTCAATGTCAAAAGAAAGACATTATGGGGTGGGGTGGAAGCTCTTCCAGATTAAGAGAGAATCATGGTGTTTAATAAACATAATAACCATTGTTCAATGCTGATTTGGGAGAGAAAAATGAGACATGTGAGGGACAGCTAGGAAAATCTGAAAAGGGCTGGGTAACACAGTAAGTTAGAGAACTTTTATTAGTTTTGTTTGGTATAATTATGGCATTATGGTTATATATAAGGATTTCCTATACAAGGACAAGTCAGAGAGAGTTACAGGTGGAAAATTTTTTAAGTAAAAATTCATGAAAAGTGTAACTTACTTTAAAATGGTTCAGGAAATATATATATATATATATATATATATATATATATATATATATATATATATATATATATATATAGCTACAGGCTAGGAATATGAATTTCTGACTCCAAATGAGTACTACATACTTTTTGGTGTAATTAAAATATCCTAAAATTGGTTATGAAAATGATGCAAAATTGTGTAAATTTACTAAAAATCATTAAATTTTGCATTTTAAATGTAAATAAAACTTTAAATACAAATAAAACTATTTTTTAAAAAGAGTTTAAGATGGACATTCAAACCAATTCAACATTGCTGACTGTGAAAAATCCAAGTAGAAATGTTCAGTAAAGGCAGCTAGAAATATAAAATAAACCCAAAAGAAATTTTATTATTATCAGCATCAAAATGACAGCCAGTCATAGAACAAATAAGATTGGAGGAGGGGAGGATGTATAACAAATGGGATCCTAGTACTGAGTCTTGAAAAATACCCACATTAGGTAATTCAAGTATATTTTGTTGACTTTTGAAAATATAATCAAAAACCTTTCATTTTTATTATTGTTGTCATATAAATGATAAAAATATGAGCCATTAAAGGTAAAAATGTAATGAGAGAGCCACAGAAAATAATGTAACCTGGGAGGGGGTATCCACACTTAGGAGAGGTAGGTAGATTACATATATAATTAATGTTTTTACTCCCCTGGAATATACCAAAATAGAAACCCTGTTTTTCCTTTATGATGCAGCTGAGAAATCTAGATTACTCTTCAATCACATGCTAGTCAAAAACATAAACATATGCAAGACTTTCTAAGTTTCAGCTCATTTCCAGACAGAAAAATACACAAATATTTGAAAAACAGTACAAATGTTGACAAAGGTAGTTGTATATAGCTCTATTTTTAATAATCAGAAATTAGCAAGCTTAAAGATGACTATAAAAAAGTTTACAATTTACTAAAACTTATATATTAGATAATATATACATTACAAATATTGTCCTTATTCTTTTTCCCCAAATAAAAGAAGAAGACTATCTTTGTTATAACTCTTAACGAAACCTGTGTTAAAATACACATACATATTTAAAATTCAACAGGCAAGCCAAGAGCCAGTGGTTCACACCTGTGATCCTAGCTACGGGGAAGGCAGAGATCAGAAGGATCGAGGTTAGAAGCCAGCTCTGTCAAATAGTTCACAAGACCTTGTTTCAAAAATACCCAATGCAAAAACAGGGCTGGTAGAGTGGCTCAAGTGATAGAGTACCTGCCTGACAATTGTGAGACCCTGAGTTCAAACCCACAGTACCACTTTAAAAAAAATCAACAAGCAATTTAGAATAATAATAGTAAAGAAAATGTACAGTTATCTAATAAAATAATAATAATGAAAACAGTCAATTAGTATTGTTAGTATACAGGCTGTTTAAATAAGCAATAAAAATACTAAACATGAAAATATAGTTCTACACTGATCAGTACATGATCTTCTAGAAATAACAGAAAAAACATTTTCATTCATTCTAGCAACTTGGGCTGATAGGTTAAATGATTCTGATTTTATCTGAAAGTCATTTAAAATAAGTTAAAATTCAGAATCTTTTTCTGCCTTCCTTAATGACTCTTACTCCTCCAGCTATCCTCATCTTTAACATGTTTGCCAACAAGCCCCGTAAGCTTGTTAAATCTGTGTAATTGTCTATTTAGCATATTCTATCATCAGCTTTTAAGGCCCTATGCTCACTGCCATGCTTCAAAGCACCATGATTTGTACTAAAGAGCTGTTGAATTCATGAATGATATAAAACTACACACAAAAGCATTTGTGGTGAATCATACCTGTAATCCCAGCACTCCCCGGGTGGGGGTGGAGGCTGAGGCAGGAGGATCATGAGTTTAAGACCAGCCTGGGCTACACATTTAGACCCTGTCTCAAAACATCATTGGGTGATATGAGTAGTCACCTAATATGGCAGTATGCTGGGGAAGGGAGGAAATGATCAGATTTTTAAATTCTACACCTTTAAGAATGTCCTTACTAAGCCAAAAAAAAAAATGGAATTTTATTAACTAACATGTACCATGAAACATACACAAGAAATGAATCTTCGGGTTTTCTAGACTTTCATTTTTTACTATTTTTTGGGGGGGAGCACCACCGCCCCTTTACGAGCTGGCTGTTTTTGAGATAGGGCCTCACTTTACACTCTGGTCCATGATCCTCTTATTTGTGCTTCTGGTATAGCTGGGATGACAGGCATGCACCACGGCACGCAACCATTTGTTGAGATGGGATCTCATGAACTTTTTCCCTGGTTGGCCTCAAAATATAATCATTCAGTAGCTAGGATTACAGACTAGAGCCATTGTGTCCAGCCTAATTTTTTCTCTTTTAGTTTTTCACTTAAAGTCAGTGGATGCTTTTTTAAGTGCTCATTTTAACAAAATTTCAGATAATAAAACACTGTAGTTCCTCTGTGGTATTCATCACCCATTCATACAACAAAAATTGTGCTCTGGAGGGACTGAACTTGTCCAAAGTATACTAACACACATAGGAAAATGTTATGATGGAGACCCCCCTCATGTGATTAATGTATGCTAATTCAAAAATTAAATTAAATTTAAAAAAGAAAACGTGTCTCCAAAAGCAATTTAAAACTCAAACTTGTGGATTTAGCTCTCATCTTAAAAATTTTTTGTTTAAAGAAATCTGTGCTAAGCTTTCATTCTACACAGTTACCACTGAAAGGGAGACTTGCTTATATGATAATAGACTTCCCTCATTTTTTTTCTTTACAGGACAAAACTCATTTCAGGGTGATCATAGGAGAACTCACTATAAAACAAAATTTTCAATATTGAAATAAATATGTCAAATTTAGTATCAAAATTAAAAATAGCTATTTGGATGGCAAACCTTTTTTAATGTATTTTTAAGCTTGATAGTACATAGAGTAACTTATAGTATATAGGTATGCTTACGGTTGATTAAATCAACCCTCAATAAATGTATAATGAGTTGTTTTATATTCTGAGATCCTAATTAATGCATTCTTTTCCCCATTCTCTTGCAATTAAATCTCTTTGATCCGTGGCTTTTCTTATTTTTGGCCAACACAGAAAATTATGATTTTTTTTCAATCAGTACAAGTTTATACTGGAATGAACTGGGACGAGGTGAAGCTTCTTAATGACCATAGATATGTGAAAAGGCAGCTCCTTTTTGCTAATGAAAAAATTCTGAAATTACCACTAAGCATATGGTAATTTAATTTTACTTAACTACAAAGTTTACTTAAAAGTCCAGACTGCTTGTCTTCATATACAGTTTGCATATTCACAAATCGTGCCCATGTTTCTCTAACCTTCTTGAGAAAGTGTCTCAATAAACCAATTAGTTGTAATCATTCTGCATTCATTTGTACCAAATGCAGCATTAGTTTAACCTGTTACTAGACATTAACATTATTTACTATTTAATATTGCTGCTGTACTTTTTATTTATGCCTTAAATTTGATTGCTGTATTTTAAGGAAAACGTTTGTAGAGATTATACTTTTTTGTGTTCATTATGTTGAAAAAATATTCTTATTCAAAAGATTCTATAGAAAAAATAAAACAAAACAAATATTGTGCACCTACTACATGCCAGGAACTGAAAAGTTAGTACATCAGTGAAGAAAAACACCCAGCTAAGCCTCTGCCCTCAGGGCGCTGATGCTTTAGTAAATCATGTTTCAATCAGATTGGGCCTACTACTTTTTTTCTTTTGGTCATTTAAATGAAAAGAAGAACCAATGATGGTGGTAGTAATTTTCATAAACCAGCTCCTCTCACAATGTTACATTTATTAAATTATGTAGAATGTGCTACATTGCTAAGTAGAATCAGAAAACAGAATATGTGGATTTTTTAAATTGTGTGTATATACACACATAACGTTTTAATGGTTTAGAGAACTTGAAGAATATATCTGGTACTGTCTACAAGCTGCTCACTCTGAGTCACGTTTCTTTGGTAGTTCAGTTGTTTTCAATTTATTTTAGGAACAAGCAGAGCAATTTTGTACTATGCTGTTCCGGTCACTCTAGGGTGATGTCAGCCTGTCATCACTGAAACAGCTGCACAGTAATCACTTCCTGGTAGCATCATTTCATGCTAAGTACAAGTCATTCCCCTCACAAAAATGACTTCCTCTAATTTTTTTCTCTTTTTTTACAGTAACAGTAAAAGGACAAATGAAGGGCAAAACCCTGCATGTTAACAGGTAACTATGTACTTACCCTGGCACTTCCTCTAGACTGGAATGTACTGAGATAAAACATTTAATTTCTCTCAGCTTTATTTCCATCATTTACAATGTGGGGGGGATACTGGAAAATCATGTCTAACCTGCTATAACTTCATGACCACTAAGTAGAAATAAGCCTCACAATGTATCACAAAAATAAAATTTTCCCTAAACGTAATATAAAATAGCCAGATTCTATTTATATCTTAGAGACAGCCAAAGGAAAAACGAAGCACTAAGTTCTGGGTTCCCAGGTCTCTACTAGAATCATCAGACAATATGCATATTTTAGAACGGGTAGAATACAACTTTAAACGATTATTATGCTTGACTCTTTTAAGCTACAATCAGCTTTTATGAGCAATCTTTCTTTATCTTTTAAAATATGGTGGTTACCAACTTCCCAAAATGTTTCCAACTCAAAAAATTTTTCCAAAATATGAAAGAAGTTTCAACCTGTATGCACCAGGAATAATGCCTTATTTTTCTAGGTCATTAGCAATGTTCAGTTCTGTATGCTTCAGAACATCAAATTATTTCTATAACTTGTCTAGCTAGGGCTTAAGCTTCATGCTCGTCATTAGAGTTCAAATGGTCCTAAAGAGCTACATCCTCACTCGGCCAAGCCAAGTCCTCAACAACGTTTCTATTTTTGCAAATTAACTCAGAAACTGAGCTACAGTGGATTACTTTAAAAAACATTTTTAGCCAAATGTACCTGAAATTTCTTCCCTAAACACACATCATTGAGTGTTCAAATGCTACACAGAAAAATATTCTTTAATAATATTCTATTTTTAGAACATTTATCATTATATAAATTTCTTAGGAAAGAGCTTTAAAAATAAAAAGTAACCTATTTAGAAATGAAAGGGTTGGACCTGGTATGTGGAACACACCTGTAATCCCAGCAATCAGAAGGCTAGATCAGGAAGATCATGAGTCCAAGGCCAGTCTGGCATATAGCAAGTTCAGGGCTACACAGCGAGTCCCTGTCAAGACTGGGGTGGGGGGGTGGGTAGTAGGGGGAAGACACCAAGGAATTTGTTTATTTTGCTTTGGGTTTTGTGTTTCTTGGGCACTAATAAGTGGTGGGTAATGAAAAGCAGTACTTTCACATTCTTTCTCTGATGCTTGTCTTACTACCGAATCACCATTTGTTGCCAAGAGGACATAGTGTCCAGCAAATCATATCTGCTTCTATAAAAAGATCAGAAAGCAAAAACATCAAGAAGACTATCTGGTGAGACAAAAGTCTGTTCCCTTGGAGTCTTCATTGACTGTAAGAAAAACACTGTTTGCCTCAAATTTTTAAAGCAACTTTTTGAGCCTTTAGCATTTTAGCTCATTTTCTTTTAGTTATTATAAAAATGATTTCCAAGAAAGAATTCTCATCTTGGCATTGTAAGTGAATTAGTAGTTAACCAATGTAACTACTAATTCTGAATTTCTGAATGTAAAACATAAAAATTGCTTTATACAAAGTTCTCTACAATACTGTTATATAAACAAAACAAAAATATCACGAGATCAGTATCTTCTAGGCAAAAACATTTTCCAGTGAAAAGATAGTAGAATGTTTCTTTATTGTATTCCAGAGAGTAAACAACTTAAGAGAGAATTATCTTATTAAGATCTCTTTATCTCAATTAGAATACTCTATGCCTTGCACAGTGCTTGGTATATATTAGGAATGTTTATTTGAAGAACGAACAAATGTTTTATATTGACCCCTTAATCCTTACCCTACCCACCCAAAACACTACATAACAAATCTCCTGGCTCTTTTTAAGGACATTTTTAACTAGAGAATGAGAAGTCATTGTGACATTATCGCTGTAGAAAAGTGAAGGGCTAAGCTATGCCGTACCTGACTTTACCTTTCTTTTGTCCTTAAAAGGAAACAACACATTTTATGAATATCTCAACAATCCCAACTGGGATCACCACCACCACCACTACAACCCCAGTTACACAACTACCATGCACTTAGGTCATGACTCTGAAATACAGGGAAATTATTCAGGACAGACTCCATTTCACTTGCAATCTCATATAAATTGTGTACTATTACTCGTGTAGACATGGAATGTGACTATTAACAGTATGGTTCCATGTAAAGGACACAGAAATATTTGTTGAAGGCCTACTACATATACATTTCAGATAGATATGCATTACCTATTTTACAAGAAAAGAAATAAACTCTCCAAGGCTAAGTAACCTACTGAGGATTTAAGTCCTATGCTGCCAGAGTTCACCAAGTACCTGTTACAGAACTAGTTTTAAAATTCACTACTAAACATTCAGTAGATGTTAGGCACTGCAAAGGTATAAAAGAAAGCATACAAACAAAACTGACCATACTTTTGAACATTTTCAATATATTTGAACTTAATCACAAATTAAAAGTACTTATTTTTAAAATATTAGCATGTAAGTTCTTTTTAAATGAAAGTTATCTCAGTTTATTAAGATGTATTAATTTGTGGGAAATATTTACATTCAACTTTCCAAAACACACTTGGCTTAATGCAAATTTCTTGTTTTTATATGTACTTCATCCTTTATAGACACTTTCTTAGTTCAGTCTTCTTTTCATAGCAAGCAAAAACAATTTCTTCTTCAATACACGAATTGATGACTTGTCCATGAATAACTGTAAATTGTATATACTTTAAAATATGAGCCAGAAAAAACTATTTCAACTAAAAAGAATAATTTCTAGCAATGTAGAAGTATACTACTTTGTAGAAGATGACTGAGCTAATAAGCCCTTTAACTCACATTTTGCTGAACTTTAACAGATCATACTTCAAAGCTGACAGATATGCTTCATGCTCATGACATGAATTACAAAAGCAATGCACAAGAAATCACAATCTTTTGTAAATTTTTTTTTTCTAGGAACACATGAATATGATCACTGAGTAGTCCCACAATACAAGAGTACAGAGACTATTACATAATTTGTTTTGGTCTTTTTGAATTTAAGGGAAAACTTTAGTCTTCATAAATAAGTAATATTAAAGAAATGTATATTGAGTAAAATAGTACCCTCAAGGGCAAAAACGGCAATTAATATGGGAGAGTTTCTGAAGCCATTTTGAAAATGAGAGACTTGATGTAAGAAATTAACATTCTACCAGTTGCTGAGACAGGTGCTATTGCGAGTCAGCTGCACTTGCTGAAACACATTCTAAAGATAACTAATTAATCTCTATACTGAAACCAATGGCTGCCTGTCATATTGCTATGATCAGCATTGAAAATTAAATAAAAAACAGTCACCAAAACAAGAAAAAAAAAGTCATCAAACACAACGGCAGATTAAACAAAACTTTGGGCAACCTCTGCACCTACTTGATTACTTAGTTCTATCACTTTCTGGAGTTTGTTGTTGTTGATTGGTTTTTATTTATATATTTATTTATTTTTGGCTTTTTTGTGGTACTGGGGTTAGAACTCAGGGCTTCATGCATGCTAGGCAGGCATTCTACCACTTGAGCCACTCCACCAGCCCTCTGGTATTCTTTTTTTTTTTTATTATTCATATGTGCATACAATGTTTGGGTCATTTCTCCCCCCTTCCCCCACCGCCTCCCTCCCCCCCCTCCCCCCATCCCCTCAATACCCAGCAGAAACTATTTTGCCCTTATCTCTAATTTTGTTGAAGAGAGAGTATAAGCAATAATAGGAAGGAACAAGGGTTTTTGCTAGTTGAGATAAGAATACCAACACAGGGAGTTGACTCGCATTGATTTCCTGTGCGAAAGTGTTACCTTCTAGGTTAATTCTTCTTGATCTAACCTTTTCTCTAATTCCTGGTCCCCTTCTCCTATTGGCCTCAGTTGCTTTAAAGTATCTGCTTTAGTTTCTCTGCATTGAGGGCAACAAATGCTATCTAGTTTTTTAAGTGTCTTACCTATCCTTATACCTCCCTTGTGTGCTCTTGCTTTCTCATGTGATCAAAGTCCAATCCCCTTGTTGTGTTTGCCCTTGACCTAATGTCCACATATGAGGGAGAACATATGATTTTTGGTCTTTTGGGCCAGACTAACCTCACTCAGAATGATGTTCTCCAATTCCATCCATTTACCAGCGAATGATAACATTTTGCTCTTCTTCATGGCTGCATAAAATTCCATTGTGTATAAATACCACATTTTATTAATCCGTTTGTCAGTAGTGGGGCATCTTGGCTGTTTCCATAACTTGGCTATTGTGAATACTGCCGCAATAAATATGGGTGTGCAGGTGCCTCTGGAGTAACCTGTGTCACATTCTTTTGGGTATATCCCCAAGAGTGGTATTGCTGGATCATATGGTAGATCAAGGTCTAGCTTTTTAAGTAGCCTCCAAATTTTTTTCCAGAGTGGTTGTACTAGTTTACATTCCCACCAGCAGTGTAAGAGGGTTCCTTTTTCCCCCACATCCTCGCCAACACCTGTTGTTAGTGGTGTTGCCAATGATGGCTATTCTAACAGTGGTGAGGTGGAATCTTAGTATGGTTTTAATATGCATTTCCTTTATTGCTAGAGATGGTGAGCATTCTTTCATGTGTTTTTTGGCCATTTGAATTTCTTCTTTTGAGAAAGTTCTATTTAGTTCACTTGCCCATTTCTTTATTGGTTCATTAATTTTAGGAGAATTTAGTTTTTTAAGTTCCCTATATATCCTGGTTATCAGTCCTTTGATGTGTAGCTGGCAAATATTTTCTCCCATTCTGTGGGTGTTCTTTTCTTTTTAGAGACCATTTCTTTTGTTGAGCAGAAGCTTTTTAGTTTTATGAAGTCCCATTTATCTATGCTATCTCTTAGTTGCTGTGCTGCTGGGGTTTCGTTGAGAAAGTTCTTACCTATACCTATTAATTCCAGATTATTTCCTACTCTTTCCTGTACCAATTTTAGAGATTGAGGTCTGATATTAAGATCCTTGATCCATTTTGAGTTAATATTGGTATAGGGTGATATACATGGATCTAGTTTCAGTTTTGTACAGACTGCTAACCAGTTTTCCCAGCAGTTTTTGTTGAAGAGGCTGTCTTTTCTCCATTGTACATTTTTTAGCGACTTTGTCAAAGACAAGTTGGTCATAGTTGTCTGGCTTCATATCTGAGTCCTCTATTCTGTTCCACTGGTCTTCATGTCTGTTTTTGTGCCAGTACCATGCTGTTTTTATTGTTATTGCTTTGTAATATAGTTTGAAGTCAGGTATTGTGATACCTCCTGCATTGTTCTTTTGACTGAGTATTGCCTTGGCTATTCGTGGCCTCTTGTGTTTCCATATAAATTTCATGGTAGATTTATCTACATTCAATCTCTTTAATGAATGTCATTGGCATTTTGATGGGAATTGCATTAAACATGTAGATTACTTTTGGGAGTATAGACATTTTTACTATGTTGATTCTACCAATCCGTGAGCATGATCTCTCCACTTTCTATAGTCTTCTTCAATCTCTTTCTTCAGAAGTTTATAGTTTTCCTTGTAGAGGTTGTTCACATCCTTTGTTAGGTTTACACCTAGGTATTTGTTTTGGTTTGCTTTTTTTTTTTTTTTTTGAGGCTATTGTAAATGGAATTGTTTTCATATATTCTTTCTCAGTTTGTTCATTATTAGTGTATAGAAATGCTAATGATTTTTCTATGTTGATTTTATATCCTGCTACCTTGCTATAGCTACTGATGGTGTCTAGGAGCTTTTGAGTAGAGTTTTTTGAGTCTTTAAGGTATAGGATCATGTCATCTGCAAACTGGGATATTTCTGTTACTCTTTACATTAAATTCAAAACTTCTCTTGCCTGGAGTCATGGGTCTTATAGTCTCTCCACAAGCTATTTCTGAGTTCTCTCCTTCTACCACAAATACACAAAACATTTTCTGAGATCTTTGGGAAAAGAGTCCTAATATATAAATATATAATGGCATTTTCTTTGCAGCTGTTGTTAGATTTTGACCCCACCGATCATAACCTCAGGAGAAATAAGAACTGAGGAGGCATGGTCCTTCACGTCACATCCGCCCTTTCATGAGCCCTCACACACACTTCCCTGTTCTTGTCCCAGCACACACAGCCCTGCATACTGTGTTCTAACACCATGATATCCTACCTTCATTAGAACACTTTCACAATTTACCAAATATGAAAATAGCCAATGTTTCCAAATCTCAGAAATTATGATACAATTATTTAGATGATCTTTTAAAATATTCTGGCACAGGTATCAAAGAAATTACTTTAAATCCATTTGAAAGCATACAAACATAAAACGAAAAGTGTATTTGAAGGTTTTTTATTATTTTCCCACCCTTTTAATGTTTTAACACTGATTCTTAAATCTCAAGCAACACTATGTTCTCCATGTTTTTAAAGTTGCTTTCATTCCATTGCACATGCCTGTGACCTCCACAATAACCTCTACAAAAGCAGTTGTGCACTTTACTGTGGTGCAAATCCTCACAGACAAGTTGAACCTGTTCTTTTTGGCACTGAGCCCTTTCGCTGAACACACAGCTGAGATTTATTATAAAAGGGGAACTAAGGGGCATTATTTCACAACACTGATCCTTCACATATAGTCAAGTATAATCTTTTACAACCTTTGAGGGCTCTTAAATAAACAGATCTTCTCTTAATTACATGAAGAGTTTCTTATTTGTCACCAATCATATGGCATATTAAGATTCAATTTACAATCAGAAAAGGCTAGCACACAAAGTATATGTACAGAAAGTTGTAAAAAATACTCTTTTAATATGTACTCAAAAACAGTAATACTCTTAATCCTCAAACCTTAGGATAATTACCTGCCTTGCTATCTTTAACAAGGTCATAGCAATTAAATCATTAATAAAAACCTATCCTCAAGGATCTGTACTTTAAGAAAACTGGTTAAAAAAAGTTCTTCCTACAGCACTCTTAGAGGACTTTTAAAAACATTTCAGACACTTAATTTTTTACACTGTTCTGCATTTTCCTTTTAATTTCAAAACTCAATTTCAATATCAGGCTTTTCCAAGTCATTTTAAAAACACTTTCTATTCTCATAGTTTTGAGCTAGACTTTGGAAAGTAGCCTGATGCCTGGCTACTTCCTCAATTCAACAGATCTGATACCCTGGGGGAAGGAGGAATTTCATGAGTTCTAAGAAGTATCTCTAATAACAGGAATTACCACATCATTTAAATTAATTCTTCAGGATTTGCAAATTGATCTAGCATCAAGAATTACCTTGTTGAAATCAAAGAAACTAATATAATCTCAAAAGCATTCTATCCTGAAAGTCAGGTTCAAAACAGCTTATCAGTTAATTGCTTAATATTCAGGACACTAAAATATATTAAATCAGGTGCATATTCCCTTGCTGTAAATACTTCTAATTTTTTTCACTAACATTACATGTAAAACAACTGAAAAAAAAAATGCCTGTTACCTTTTCCAAGTGAATTCTTTTTTTAATGATTGACTATTTTTATAGTGAAAAGAAATCTAATGACACATTTTCAGGAATTAGGAACCCAGTTGTAAGCAAAACAGGCATATTCATAAATAACACCAAATATACTTTGTCTCCACTTAGAAACCTCAGGCTGATGGAGTGGCTCAAGTGGTAGAGCGCCTGCCTTGCTAGCAATGAGGCCCTAAGTTCAAACCATAATCCTAGCAAATCAAAAAAAAGAAATTTCATTCAAGTGTAACATTTTAGTGATTACCATATTATTCCAGTTCCTAGAAAGAATGTTTCAAATAATTTACATATCTTCTACTTTCTCCACTGGTTTGGACATTTTTTCATTCATCACTAAACCAAAAAGCATTTTTTCTTCAAATACATAGTTGTTCAGAAAAAAACTATTAAATTTTTAAGTGTTTAACAGGCATTACATCTTGAAACAGATATAACTACCATGGAAGCAAATTATTCATCAGTTATACTCATAATATTAACCTATACTTCTTGAGGCAACATAAAAATTGATAAATCATAAAACATGGATCAAATATGCAAAAAAAAAGCCTCAAGACCTCATCTTACAGTATGTTCTACATAATGTCAACAGTGATGGTATTTTTTAAATGCCTAAGACCTCTAATTCATTTTGAGATACTTGTACTTCAATTTTTCATAATATTCAAACCTGGCTTGATGAAGTAGTCATGAGATAACAGGTTAACCTTCAAATAACCTGAAGCAGCTTTAAGAACAATCCTACCGTCCATTAACTTAGAGTCTTCACGCTGCAGAAGCGGCTTCCCATCACTGCAACTTCTTTCCAGTAAAAACACAAACATATGTTCTATTTGCCTATAGCGTCCCTTATTATATACACCCTTAGAATAATACACTGTTAAAATGATAGCCTGTGAAGTCCAGAAAGTCAAATCCTACTTCTACATTGAGTAAGGTATTCTTTGTTTTGTTTTTAGCAATCCTCAGTTTTGCTTGTATATGGATTTCAAGTGGTCAAATAAATACACAAGACACAGCAAAGAAAATGCCCATAAATTGTACCAATTGCCACTCCTACATCATCAACATCAGAAGGAGGATGACAAGCATTTTGTCCATTCTCCACAGTCACTTCACACTACAATAGGATAAAATCACCCCCAGAAATCATAAACATATGAAAGATAACCTTTAAAAACAACTGTTAGTAAGTTAAAACTCAAAGCATCTTCCTGCAGAAGCAATGTTATACATGATTGTAGAATTCCAGACTGACAATTTTAAAAACACATTAAATTTAGCCTTGAGCCCTGGGAACAACACAAGAGAAAAAAAAAAAAGAAAGAAAGAAAAGTTTACTTTCTCTTTCCTTGGTACAAGTCTGGCCTGAGGCAAAAATTTGAAATTTCTTAAATTTCAGCTTTTTTTTCATCATGTCTTTGCATTCTTATCCAGCACCTAGTGCCTTTCCCAAACACTGTATGTGCCCACAATACAATACCACCAAGTTCCTAATTAGAAACACACCACACCAGTCTACTGTGAGTCTTAATGTGTTCCCTGATCTTAAGTCACTAACCTGTATGACAAACAAAACTTCCTGATTTTAGTAAGGTGTTAGGAGGAAAGAAAGTGAACTGCATGATTTTACTTAGCAGACCATGTGGTTTATATTATATTATTATTGCTATTTTTAAAAGGACATTTGTAAAACATTTTTCTCAAGCAAATGCAAAGCAATTGCTTTTAAAGATACAGACTAAGAACTATTCACTTATTTTATATCTTGCTTAATGTTTGTATATTTTTAGTAAGTTCCAATAGAGATTATCTGGGTCAAATTTTTCATCTTTATACGAGAGAAAGAGAGAGAAAGAGAGAGAGAGAGAGAGAGAGAGAGAGAGAGAGAGAGAGAATGAATGAATGAATAAGAATGAGAACCGGGAAGAGTACAAAAACCCTGGTTAGTGTATATGAATAATGAAATTCAGTAGACAAGGTACTAACCACTGGATTTTTTTTATCCTCTCTTCAACATCCTTGCCTACTGCTAAACACAACCTACCAAGATAGGCCAAAACACCAAAATAGTGTCTAGATATGTACCAATCTTCAAATAAATCCATTAAAGTAAGCATTTTAGGGTCTGAAGGTATAGCTCAGTAACAGAGCACTTGCCTACCATGAGTGAAGCCTCGGGTTTGATCCCCCAAAACCACAAACGAGTGAGTGATAAAATCTACATGACACAGACAAAACTATTTCTCTATTAAGGTATATAAACCACAATATTTTCTTACAGAAGTTGACATAGATTTCCTGTTTGACAAGACCTTCTAGGATACATGATTCTTACTGAAGACATATGTCCTTGCATTGACATCATACACCACAGTAATACAAAGAAGTACAAATGCATAAATACTTAAGCAGTTTTTGAAAATATAGTATTTCAATCAAAAAAGCATCAGGCTGTTTCTTACCTATGGGTTTTCCCAAGGCTTTGACATACTTTGTATTCTTGTTTTCTGCTCCCAGTAATTCTAATGGATGACCAGAGCAATGTCTGTTTTGCATGTATTCACCAGACAATATCTACTTAATAAAAATTCCCTCAAAATACAAACCCCTAAAAAAGAATGAAGTTACTCTTAATGCTTCTATTATCTGTAAAGTGTGATTATCCTTTAGTGACTTAAAAAGGCATACTTTTTAACAGACTGTGTAATTCATTTCCAATAAGCCTATTTACAATTTAGACCAGATGACTCTACATAAGGAGACCCTGTCTCAAAAAAAAAAAACTCAGATACAATGGAAAATTAATTAAACTAAGAACTAAAGGCTGTACTCTCACTTTGACTTCCACCATATTTTAGTACAGTAAGAGGGCCGAGAGACTAATAATATACTATATATTTACATGCAAGTGTATTCAGTGCTATGAAATCGTTGTCAATCTAGAGATTTTATTAATATAATTATAGACATATTAGAAATGTAGGCTTACTATACAAACTTTAGTATTTACTAAAAAGTCCAATCCCATTAGTAATAGTCATTTTTTAGATGACAATATAAGTTAAGACTATGAATACTGAGGTAGTTTTGAATGAAAGCCCATTATTTATTTGCATTAATTCTACTATTCAATTTAAATTTATGATACTCCAAATATATTATCAAAATATGATTTGAGTTGGGCAGGGTGTTGCACATTTGTAATCCCAGCACTCAGGAGGCAGAAGGAGAAGGTTATGAGTTCAAGGCCAGGCTGGACAACATAGCATGACTCATAAAAATACACACACACATATACACACACAATTTGAAAGAAACTGCTATTTATCTTATGAAAAAGGAAGTTCAGAAATGAAAAGTTCCTACAAAATAATCTAAGTGTGTTTATTATTACATGAATTACATGAATTATTACACCAATTATTACATGAATGATTTGGTGTTTCTCCAAAATAGCATGTAAGAAACTGGTAATTCTCAAATGTGCAAAGTATATTCATGTACTTAACAAGAAAACTATCCAAAACAAACAATGTTTAAGAAGTTTCCTGCTGGGCTGGAACGATGGCTCAAGTGGTAAAGCACCTGCCTAGCAAATACAAGGTCCTAAGTTCAAATCACAGTATCATAAAAAATTTTTTTTAAATTCTTGCTATTTTAGTTCTCTAGCATCTGTTCTCTTTCTCTGTCTCTTTCTCTCTCTCTCTCACTCCCCATCCCTCCCTCTCTCTCTTTTGCTCCCTCCCTCCTCCCTCTCTCTCTTTCCCCCACCTCCCACTCACTACCTCTCTTGCCACTGCCTGCCCACTGCTCATAGTAACACTTTAAAAAAAAAAAACTAAGGCAGCAGAATTAGATATTCAGCTGGGAAGTCTACTTCTAGATATTACTTGGCAATGGCAGAGTCCAGAGTTAAATATTGATCACCATAAACTCCTGAAGAGACTAATGCATATCCTAATGCAAACACTAAATATATTATGGTATCCTTTACCTAGTCTTAAAGGTTATCATTCGGTATTCATCTAAAAGAAAACATTTAATTAAAATCATGTAGTCTTCAAGAAAAGTCAATACCTTTGATTACTGTAAACCTTATTTTTATACATGTTTTGTACATGATCACTATAAGCTTTATTTTCGTCTGACACATACATAGACAATATAGATATATGTGTATGAAGCCCCATGAAACAACAGTACAAAATGCCATAATCTGAACTATAACAAAAATTACACAATAGTATCATTTCTCACTAGCGAAGATGCTTCAGTAGTCACTTCTCAAAAAACATGTGACAATAATGAATTTAGGCTGTAAGTATTTGAGTGGGGGGCTAGGGGTTTGACCTCCAGGCCTTGACCTTGCTAGGCAGGTTTTCTATCAATTGAGTCATGATTCCAGCCCTTTTTGCTTTAGCAATTTCTCAGGTAGAGTCTCATGTTTTTGCCTAGGGCTGGCCTCAGACCTTGATTCTCCTACCTATACTGCACAGCTGGGATTACAGACACACACCACCAAAACTGGCTTATTAATTGAGATGGGGGTCTCACTAACTTTTTTGCCTGGGCTGGCCTTGAACTGCAATTCTCCTGATACCCTTCCAAAGAGCTGGGATTACAGGTATGAGCCACCATACCTAGCCTAGGCTATAAGTATTTTAAATATAATGAAAAGCTAAAATTACCTGTTAATACTAAAGCCAAAAAACTTATAAGTAATTAAAATCCTATGGTAAGGAAAAGAACAGAAAAATATACAAAGAAATCCCCAAAATTCTTCTAATTTGACAACACACTTTCATCAATGAACAGATCATCCAGACAGAAAATCAACAAAGAAACATCAGGGTGAAACTCTAGTATAAACAAAGTGGATATAACAGAAATGTACACAGTATTTCATCCAACAACTACAAAGTGTGCATTCCTCTCATCAGTGCAGGGAACACTCTCTAAGACAGACCACACATTAGGCCATAAAAACAAGTCTCAACACACTCTAAAGTGCAAAATCAGTATCTCTGACCACAGAGGAGCAAAACTACAAGTAATAACAAGAGGAATTCTGGAAATGGTGTAACTACAGGGAAATTAAACAACATGCTCCTGAACAACCAATAGGTCAAACAAGAAGACTTAGAAGAAATAGATAAACTCTTGAACATATATAACTTACCAAAACTGAACCATGAAGAAACAGAAAAACTTAAACAGACCAATAATGAGCAATGGAACCAAGTCAATAATAGAAAGTCTCTCAACAAAGAAAAGCCCACAACTAGAAGGCTTCACTACTAATTCTGCCAAGCTTATACAGGTTCTTCTCAAACTAGTCAAAAAACAAAACAAAACAAAAATCGACAGGGAAGCAATTTTTCCAAACACATTCTACAAGACTAGCATTGTTCTGATACCAAAACCAGACAAGGACACAACTAAAAAAGAAAATCATACACCAATCTCCCCAATGAACGTAGATATAACAATTTCCTATAAAAGATGAGCAAATGATCTCACAGCACATGAAAAAAATTAGACACCTGATTGAATGCAATTTATGCGAGGGATGCAAGGATGATTTAATACACACAAATCAATAAATATGATACATCACATTAATAAAATAAAGAACAAAAAGCATACAACATCTCAATAAATGCAGAAAAATGCACTATATCCCTTCATGATGAAAATTCTCAGCAAATTAGGTACAGAAGGAACATACCTCAACATACACATTCAACATTCTACTAGCTACTTTAAAATATTCAATAGTCACCAACTATAGTTAATCTATCATTCTATAGAACATTAGAAGTTATTCTTCCTATCCAGCTGCATCTCTGAACACATCAACCATTCTCTCTATCTCCTCCCTTTTCAGGCTCTGGTATTCACTATTCTATTCTCTACTTCCATGAGATCAACATTTTTATTTTCTGTATTGCAAGTGAGAACATGTGCTATTTGCCTTTCTGTGCCTGACTTATTTCACTTAACACAATGTCCTCTAGCTCCATCTATTTTGCATTAAATGACAGGATTTCATTCATTTATATGGCTGAACAACATTCCACTATAAATAATACCACATTTTCTTTATTCATTTTTCTGTTGGTGGACAGCTAGGTTAATTGTATATCATGACTATAGTTAGTAGTGCTGTAATAAAGATAGCAGCATAGATATCTCCTTGACATAATAATCTTACCTCAGGATATATACCCAGAAGTGCAATTAACTGCTGGGTCAACTGGTAGTTCAACTTCTTGTTCTTTTAAGACCCTTCATACTACTTTTGATAATGACTGAGCTAATTTATATTCTTAACAAGTGTGTGAGAGTCCCTCTTTCTCTGCACCTCACCAGCATTTGTCTTTTTGAAAACAGCCATTCTGAGGTGAACAGATACCTCATTGTGGTTTTGATTTGCATTCCCTGGTGATTAGTGATGTAGATCATTTTTTCATGTACTTGTTAGCTATCTGTATATCTTTTGTGAAATATCTGTTCAGATTGTTTGACTGTAATAATTTTAATAATTAAATAATTGAATAAATTTAATTTTAATTTTAATTAATAATTTAAATTACAGTAATTTTAATCAAATTATTATAATTAATATTTTCGCTATTGAGTTGTTTGAGTTCCTAATACATTCTAGACATTAATCCAGAATGGATGGTTACTTTACTGGATGGATAATTTGATATTTTCAGCCATTCTGTAGATAGTCTCTTCATTCTCTTGACTATTTCCTTTGGTGTACAGAAGCTTTTAAGTTTGATGTAATCCTAGCTGTCAATTTTTAGCTTTGCTGCCTGTGCTTCTGGTATCATATGCAAAAACTCTTTGTCCAGACCAATGTCCATCAGCTTCATAGTTCCAGGTCTCACATTTATTTTAAATCATTGATCAAATCCTCTTATCCACTCTATCCACCATTTTTTGAGACAGTGTTTTGCTATGCAACCTACCAGCCAAGCACTTGTGATCTTCTTGCCTCTCAGACTCCCAAATCCTGGTATACTGCATACAATGGTGTATTTCTCAGCACACAGGATACATACAACAATAGGGATGAATCTCAAATGCAATTTGTTAATTTGCTAACAAATGCATGTGTTAATCAACACAATTGTCATTTGCATGATATTCTAGAAAAGCCAAAACAACAGGGACCATGGTATGGGGGTACAGAGTTGATTAGCAAAGAACAGCACAAGAGGAGTGGTGGAACTGCTCTGTATTATGATTGGCATGATTGATGCACAACTCTATGCATTTGTCAAAACTCTGTACACCATAAACAAAGACCTTTACGATCCACAAATGAATAAAATTTTTAAACTTTAAAACAAAACAAAAAAGCTAACATCACAGCAATACCAAAGATTTTATAAAAGAATCTAAGTTCAAAATTTATCATAAAATTCCCTAAATTCAAGAATCCTAAAGGTATGGATTACCTAATTGCACAATGTAAATAAATTATAAAATAATTTAATAAAATTGCAATAAACATTGCTAGTAGTGTTGTCCTAAGTAAAATAACATTATGTTAAGTGAAGTACTTGCTATTTACTACTACTCACCACATACATACAGCGAGTGTCTGGTTTAGCATTTTATATACATATTTCAATTATATGAACAATCATATAACTAAAGTTTCTCTCAACTTTACAAATTAGAAAACAAACTCCAGGCTGGTGGAATGGCTCAAGTGGTAGAACACCTGCCTAGCAAGCGTGAGGCCATGAGTTCAAACCCCAGTGCAGAAGGAAAGAAGGGAGGGAGGGAGGGAAGGAGGGTAGGGAGGGAGAAAGGAAGGAAGGGAGGAATCCAAGGAGTAAAGTAATACCTCACCCTTGGAACCAAGAAGGGAACCTGGGATTTTAATCCCATGGGTCTCTTTCCATGCTCATTTTCTTTCTTTCCTCTTAACTCAAAAGCTTTGGTAATTACTCGAGTAATTTTTTCTTTACATTAATGAACATGTGTTAATAGCACCTGTATTTGTAATTTTAAAACTGATCATGAGTATTTTGTGTTTTGTAAGTACCCATGTACTCATGGTTATATAAAACTAAGCTAAAATATGAAGCTTCTGCCATCAAGACATTTATAATCTAGTAGCTAACACACATGAAATGCAAGGCAGGCAATTTTAAATTTCAGAAAAGTAGCTACATGGGAGAGAAATGAAGATATGCATGAAAGAAAAAAATATATATACATATATTTACAGATCAAAGCTTGTTGTTTTTATATTTTAAGGGTATTCTTCCCCATAATCTCATAAGAACAGCACTTTTATAGCTACAAAAGGTAACAGGCAAGAAAGAGAAGTGAGAGTAATTGAAGTTTCAATGTCACTCAGGACAGAAGAACATGAAGGCAACATGAAGACAGAAATAAGGGTTTTTCTCTCCACTGGTGCTTGCTCAAAAATGTTAAACATAATTAAAAACAAGCTCAGGACCAGGCATAGTGGTGCATGCCCATAATCCCACCTATGCAGGAAGCACAGGTAAGAAGATCTTGAGGCAATAGTAGAATGATCACAGTTTGAGGCCAAACACAGGCAAAAACGTAAGGCCCAATCTGAAAAACAACTAAAGCAAAAAGGGATAGAGGCATGGCTCAAGTGGTAGAGTATGCCAAGCATTCTCAGGCCCTGAGTTCAAACCCTAGTACTGCAAAAAAAAAAAAAAAAAAACCTAGAGTAAGACACATCATCACATCTTCAGGCAAAAAGAATGTATGTATAGCATTGCATGTGCCTTCTCCCCTATCCTGACCCCAAAATTAACCAGATAAACAGTAAGTAGTTCTGAAAACAAGCTGCACTATGAATTTGGGGACAACTAAAGACACAAGAGTTCTCAAGTAATGAGTTCCCAATTCTAGAATTTGATGCCTCTGTCAGTCTTCACCATTGTCAGGTACAAAGCCTCCTGCTTAACATGCAAGTCTTCCCTTAAAAGACAGAGTAGAGGGAGCTTATTAAATTTGCTCCATGATACTAAGAATGAAACTTCATCTCTAACTAAAAGGTCTGCTGCTGAGGCAAGTTTTACCATAGTGGATATATTTTCTAATCCCCTCAAAGAAATAACATTTGCAAAGGTAAAGCATTCTCTTCATGTCCTGCTCATTTTAGTAAATGTTAATCACTACTTGTTCCATAAAAATGTAAAAGTGGCCTTTCCAAATGCAGTCATCCCTTGGTGTCTGGTAGACCGGTTCTAGGACCCCCTTGCAGATACCAAAATCCATGGACATTCAAGTTCTTTAAATAAAATGGCATAGTGTTTGCATATAACCTACACACATCTTCCTGTATGCTTTTAATCATCTCTAGCTTATTTATAACACCTGGTACAATGTAAATGCCACTAAGTAAATAGTTGTTATACTACATTACTTAGAAAATGATGACAAGAAGAAAAGTTTATATGTGCCCTGTATAAACAGAATTTTTTTCCCAAAGAATTGTATCTCAGGTTGATTGAATCCATGGGTGTGGAACCCACAGATACAGAGGGCTGACTGAACTCCATTTTTAAGTGAACAGAACACTCTGAAACAGAAAGATTACCCAACAACTACTCTGTCAGGTTCAAGGAAGGATGAAAGTCTGATGCTGTCTCTATTCAGGCCAAAAGAAAAGCATCACGGACTAGTTGAGCAAGGAGGCTCATGCCTGTAATCTCAGCTACCACGAAAATAGGAATCTGGAGGATCACAGATCCAAGCTAGCTGGGTAAAAAGATACCATCTCAACAAATAAGCTGGGCATAGTGGTGAGCATCTGTGATCCCAGCTAGGAAGGAGGCATAGGTTGGAGTACCACAGTCCGAGGCCAGCCCCAGGCAAACATGTGAGACCCTATCTGAAACATGACTCAAGTGATAAAGCACCTGCCCAGCAAGCTCAAGGCCCCGAGTCTAACATACCCACCAAAAAGAAAAAAGAAGCACACCAGACTACCTAATCAGTCATCCCAGAAGACTATAAAGTACAACATTCACTAGAGGCAAAAGTGAAGTGATGAGCACTCAGAAAAGGAAGAGCAACATGAACTGCAATTCTTACTGGTAATGGGAAATAAAAAAAAGTGATAAAGCTATGGGAATTTAGACCTATCTATGAAAATAACAATGGTATTTAGTTTTATTTTGTAGTGTACAGAAAATGTTCAGAATCTCTTAAGAATGAATGCCCTAAAGATAAGAAAAATAAAGAGAACAATTTATACAAAAAAAATTGTAAAGTACATCCACAGCATGGTTGACAGGTCTCTTAAGAACACATAAGGCTGGGTATGTTAGCACGCACCTGGAATCCTAGTACTTGGGAGAAGGATTGTAAGTTCAAGGCCAGCCTGGGCTACATAGTGAAACCCTGTTTCAAAATAACAAAACAACAAAAAAAGAAAATGAAATTTTTTATAGAATAAATTCTATTCTCAAGGAAACTCATCTAAAATAAAATGAGCAGAAAATAATCAACAACAATACTAGGCAAGAGTATTGTGTAACAAAAGGATACACAAAATGACAGGAGGGCATAGAGTAAGTAATTTCCACTCAAAGGCCACGTGGAAATCAAATTTGATCAATGCCATAAACAATAACTAGTATTTTCATAGGAATTAAGTGCATGCCAGAAAGAGTGCCCCATAAATAAAGGCACAGAAGCTTCAGACTATTCAAGATAAACTTAATCTATAAGATTCACTCACTCACCCAAAAACATTTCATAAAGGTCTATATTGTACATGAGACTGCTCTAGGTGCTAGGGACTAAAACCTTGTTCTAGGCTCATAGACTTTATATTCTAGTGATAGTGACAAATATTTTTAAGTGAATCTAAAAAATACTTTCTAGAACTAGAAGCCTAGCTCAAGTGGTAGAGCACAAAGCAAGTATGAATTCCTAAGTTCAAACCCCAGTACAGCCAAAAACAAAACAAACAAAAACTTTCTAATAATAATATAGGGAATGAATCCCATTTTGGTTGTTTGTATTTTATATTTTAAAAGAAACCATTTAGAAAAAAAGGAAAAATCTAAAAATTCTGGGTAGCATTTATATGTACAGACATAATAAATATATGTAGAATTACTGTATTACAAAAGCAAAATATTGCAGACTGCTTCCTTCCCTTGGGAATTAGCAGCCTCTGCAGAATGCTAATTATTTTTTATTTCTTATTCATTAAACACTGTATAAGTACCAGTCACTATCAAAGGCACACATTATTGAAAATTCAGAGCAATTCCATGAGAAAAGAAATAACCCTATTTTATAGATGAGAACAATGAAAATAGGCAACTTGGTCAAGGCCATACAATTAATCAATTTAGAGACAAGATTTAAATGTGAACCTTCTTACTCCAATTCCAAAGCTGTTTTTACGTATGTAATTACAGAATGTAAAGATTTATGGAATAAATTAGTATAGACTTCTGTGTTGTTAATTCTTGTTATTACTAGTAACAATCAGACTCATTTACTGAGAGTTTGCTATCTTCCAAGCACTGTGTTAGGGTACTTCTTCATATTATTTCATAACGCCTTCAGTAGATTTATGAGATAGTTACTGTCATTGCCATTTTACAGATGAGGCAGAAAAAAAAGGCTTATTAGTAAGCTGATAAAGTAATTTGTCAAGAATATTACTGAAGATACCTTAAAAGTAACTGAGGCCAATAGGAAAAGGGGACCAGGAACTAGAGAAAAGGTTAGATTAAAAAGAATTAACCTAGAAGGTAACACCCACGCACAGGAAATTAATGTGAGTCAATGCCCTGTATAGCTATCCTTATCTCAACCAGCAAAACCCCTTGTTCCTTCCTATTATTGCTTATACTCTCTCTACAACAAAATTAGAGATAAGGGCAAAATAGTTTCTGCTGGGTATTGAGGGGGTGGGGGGAGAGGGAGGGGGCGGAGTGGGTGGTAAGGGAGGGGGTGGGGGCAGGGGGGAGAAATGACCCAAGCCTTGTATGCACATATGAATAATAAAAGAAAAAAAAAAAAAGAATATTGCTGAACAGGGTAGCAGAGGGTTGGCCTGGGTCTGTTTGGCTCCAAATTCTTAACTACAATGAGACTCATTTAAATATATTTACTAATTTGAAAGTTATACATTTTAGGATGGCTATATCTCCAAAATCTTTACATAAAACACATATTAAAATTAATGTGACAAAGTATATAATTCTTAAACAAAAGAAACAACTTGATGGAGGTATCTAAAATATATCAAACAAATCACTGGCTTATAAATCTTTCTTTTGAAATAAAGCTAAAATAAACAACTTTTTTTAAAAATTAAAATTAGTCTACCATTAAAAACATTTAGAAGCTAAAAATGGCTTTTAAATATTAAAAATACATATGTAGAAAAGAACTATTTGGAGGGAAACATAAGTTGACACATTTGCTTTCCTCTTTTTCATCAGCATATAAATATTTCTCTAATGATAATTATAGTTTCTTTAAGGAATGTTTTCCTAAATTACATGCTTAAAAAATAAGAAAAACATACAAACCCAAAATCACACTCAACAAAACTATATCGCCTGCATTAACCATTATTACTTTTCACCTCCTTATACTGCACATATCCTTGTTTCCAAACACCTAACCCAGACCAAATCTACTCTTAAACATCTAAATCTTTCAGTTTACCATAGAAAGCAATATAGAATTGTAAAGCATGATCCTCGAAAGATATCTTTCATATCTTTCGATTGCTTTCATAAGCAATGAAAAGACGGTTTACCATTTTGATGCCTGTGGAAAACGTCACTGGTTTTATAGGTTTTGGTTTCTCGAGCTGCATTTCCAATTGGGTAGATCTATCTTTATGCTGAGCCAGAAGCAGAGCAACAGGGAGATCAGAACTC
Source organism: Castor canadensis (assembly GCF_047511655.1). Taxonomy (NCBI): domain Eukaryota; kingdom Metazoa; phylum Chordata; class Mammalia; order Rodentia; family Castoridae; genus Castor; species Castor canadensis. The sequence continues at coordinate 44,698,088 of NC_133388.1, forward strand.
TCCTGCAAAATAGTTTAAGATGAAACTTAAAAAGGAAAAGCAACAAGACTATTTTAAAGTATGCCTTTTACATAAGCGTTTGTGTCAAACTAAATATACATTTTATGGAGACCACATCACAAAAACTACTAACATTCTATAATAAGAAAAGTCTGCTTTGGATTCATAAATCAAAATAACCTGCTAATAAGTATTTTTATAAAATCTACATTAAAGACCATCTACTAATATAGTCCTATTTCATTTAGCCACCAACTCTATTTATTAAAAAAAAAAAGCTAATCACAAAAAGAATATACAAAGTACTATAACCTAGATCAGATGTTTATCTAAGACACATTCTTTTTACCAGTGAATTTGGACCAGTTTGAAATTGTTTCCCATTAGATCTCACTTGGGGCTGTTTTGAAATGATCCTTGTTCTGTTCTGCACAATGGAACTATTGTAAGTACAACCAAACATACATTTATTTTCTCCTTTACTTACTCTTAGACATAAAATCAAAATTTTAAATCAAGTAACAAAATGATAAAACACTTTAATTTCTTACATTGATACTAAACAGTCATTGTACAAATCTATATACACTTATTTTAATTAACAAGCAAATTACCAATTCTTATATGCAGATTGCTACTTATCTTGTTAAACATGAAGTCCTCTTATATGTTTAAAATGCTGTGGAGCTGAGATCTAAACTAAATATGATAGCTACAATTTTTCTTTTCTGAGTTGCCAGTTAAGAACCCAGAAACATGAAGAGCACAGTCTAGAGGAAAGGAAGTTCTCTAGTTCTCTAGTTCTCTCACTTTGTCTTCTCTCCCCTTCCCCCACCCCTTTCTCTCACTGAGTACATTCTATATCTATAAAAAAAGATAAATACAAAAATACATTTCTATCCCCTATATCAAGATTATCTATGAAAACAAACATTAACATAGAATATAGATCTTTAAAATAGTAACCACCCAGAACTTAATCCTGAAGAAACTCTATTGTTAACATTTTATAGTAGGAGAGCAAACATATAGCAGATCTTAATTTTCTTTCCAGATCTAACTTAATTATTTACTTATATAGGTTTGGCTTGCTTATTGAGACACGGTCTTGCTATATAGCCCAGGTTGGCCTGGAATTCAGTAAGTAGCCCAGGTTGACCTCAAAGTCATATCCTCCTGCCTCAGCCTCCTAAGTGCTGAGATCACAAATATGTACAATCACACCCAACTATGACTTAACAATTTTTTAATCACAAATGTGGTTAACTAATATACCTAAGATTATTATTTTTAAGGTTACAGTGTAGAAGTTAATTCAAGTAACATGCAATTTAATTGACAGAATTATCCTAGAATAAAGTAGAACATCAAGATTTTATAATAGAAATGCTTTGTGAGAGCAATGTCATAAAGATTAAAACTTTTAATAATAAAGACCTGGGGCATAGCTCAAGTGGTCAAGTGTTTATCTAACAAGAGCAAGCCCTGAGGTCAACTCCCAGTACCACCAAAAGAAAAAGTAATGGAAGAACACAAATTTATCTATAGAATAGACCCTTTAAGGCCCAAAATCAAGACAGGCAAGGTGGCTCATGCCTATAATCACAACTACTTGGGAGATAGAAACAGGAAGGTGGCAGTTCAAGGCCAGTCTGGGTAAAAAGTTAGTGAGACCACATCTCAACCAATAGCAGGGTATGGCGATATGTGTCTATCATCCCAGCTACACAGAAGGCATAAATAGAAGGATTATGGTCCAACTGGCTTGGGGAAAAAACACAGACCCAAAAAATAACTAAAGCAAAAAGGGCTGATGGCATGACTCAAGTGGTAGAGCACTTGCCTAGTAAGCACCAAGCCCTGAGTTCATCCCCTACTACCACCAATAAATAAATAAATAAAGTGAAATCAATAATGAAAGATTAATGAAATACAGCATGTAAATATACTTTAATACCTTTCATGTTCTACAACAAAGCATTAGCAATGCATTAGTAACAGTATTGTGAATCCTTGCAGCTATTCTAGATTTCTACTCAGTATTTTTAATAAAATATAAAAGACAATTTTAAATGGACTATGGCCAAAACCATCTTTTAAAAGCTATTCCATCCTTTCATACGTAGAAACTTAAACAGAAAAAATAAATTTCCTTGGCTAAAAAGTTAAATCATTGGCTCCCAACTTACATATATTTTCTTTTTCTTTTTGGTGGTACTGGGGTTTAAACTCAGGGCTTCCAGCTTGGGAAGCAGGCTTGAGCCACACCTCCAGCCAGGCTCCCAATTTATATTCAAAATTAATTCAAATGCTTATCCATAACCGACATTTATTCTAAGAAGCAAAAATTTCTTATAAAAAAAAAAAGCAAGACAGTATGTTCACTTCAAAAGAGTTGCTAGTCAAGACTGGCTTGTTTAATCCTGGCTTCACATCCACATTAAAAGGAAATGAATGCTAAACTTTCTTCATAAATAGTTGAAAATTTATAAAAATAAACATTCTAAGTATCTAAAACTAATTTGAATATTAAGCCACAGAATTTACTTTAAACCAACTTAATTCTACTATAGCATTCTTCGTGAGTACCAAACTAGAATTAAGCATGACCTCTAACAACAAAACATATCTAGAGTAAGATAAACTATGTGAAACATATATACTCTAGGGAACACATAACATGTAGACTCAGTCAGGCTATTTCAGTCTTCTTTACCTTGGAAGGTTCCATAACCTATAATAATTGCCTAAAGGCACACTGTTTAATATTTAAAGAAAATTTAATAAGACTGCCTGTAATACTCATTAAAAGCTTTCTAATGACCATTTTTAAAAGATTATTTTAACTGACTTTAAGCAAGCCATCTGGCAAACAATATTTCTAATAAAATTCAGCTACTGCGTTTGACAACAATATTAACTCATACAAAATTTAAGACATAAACTGAAAAGAATTTTCAAACAGAAATAAAAAGATTTAATAAGACAGGACCTGATTAAAAATCTTTTTCCAACCTGTTTAAAAAAATTAGTTTACAGTTAGGATTAAATAAATGGACTTTTTTTAGCCAACATTATGGTAAATGCTAAGCCATAAACATTAAGACTATAACATTAAAATCCTGTCACATACAGTATAAGGTAATGCCAAGGCTTTTTAAAAGATTAAAAAAGGGACTTTTGGCACAAGAACCAAACTCAAAAACAGGAGGAAAAAATACTATTTGTGTAAATTAGGTCCAAAGAATAATTCTACTATTTAAGCTTCTAGGCACGTTTACAAATGCCACTACTACTATATATGTATGTATGTGTATATATAATACATGAAACACATAAATATACACAGAAAAAGAGATACATTATTTCATTTGATTTATAAGAGTTCAAGAAGACAAAAAGAAATTTAATGAATTCAATTAGTTAATAAGGACTAGAAGTGTATTAACATATAATTTAAAATTTAATAAGGATTAAAATTTTAATATAACTAAGAATTTTTAAAAATAAATTTTAAAATGAAAACCAGAAATACAAACTGCAGTGCTAGTCTAAACCAATCTGCTGTAATGAATTGCACTAATGAATACAGTAAATTACTAAGACTTATTTAACCACCACGTTACGTGATCTAAATAGTGAGGAAAGTATGTGTGGTAATGACTTGCAGGTGAAGAAAACAGGAAGCAAAGGGGGAAAAAAACTCACAAAAACCAGTATTAACTCCAGATTATACACAATGGACAACACTGGCAGTTTTACATTTTGCTTCATGCCTCAGTGAATTAAAGGGGAGCTTCATGCCAAGAGCACCCCAATGAAGCAGCAAAACTCAGTACTTTTTAGGACTAAAATGATACACAAGAATAACTGCCATGCAATGCTAGCTAAAATGAAAATAAAATCTGAAAATCCTTTATAGTGAATGCAACATAAAATACTAAAAGTATATTTTCATCTAATAGCAAAGCTCCATATTTAGGATTAATCTAGTTAGCTATATTGAGGAGAAACATTACCCCCAAAAAGAGTGCTCCTGTTTGTGTAAAATGATTGGGAAAGAATCTTTCAATATAACAATTATAGCATCAATATTTGCTAATTCATCCTTTAAAGTCTCACCAAACACAGCTACAAAAACTGTAAAACACATGTGTCAATTCAACTGTTAAAGACACAAGAAAAAACTAATGAAAGTTGTGAGAGAAAACATCATTATTCTTTTTTACATTCTAAAGTCCTCAATTTTAGAACCAAATTCACATTCCACTCATAGAAATTAGATAAGAGTTTTATAACAAACATTTTCTATGTAGGCCTCATTAATCCTCTTACACTTATTTTCCCTTTACTTTCTCACCTACTTCAAATTTAAGTCATTTGCCTTTTTCTTCTTATTCCTGGTTAACTGGCTTAAGAGCTTTTTAGGCAAAAACTCAAGAGAAAAACACACACATATGCATGCATCCTTATCACAGGATAACACATATCAATTAAGACAAGGGAGCAAAATGTGTTAAAACTGATAAAATAGCTCATGGAACTGAATTTATGTGGACATAAGTTGAAAGGGAAGAATACAAAAAGACTTTTATAAAGAGGAAGGTTTTCCCTAGTTTGTGATGTCATCAATATCACACAAGGTTGTAAGAATCAAATAACATAGTACACTTCACAAGCCTTAGTTATCATTATTTCTATTATCTAACAAAGTTGACTAAGGGGCTAGTTACTCAAAGTATGAATATTGCAACAACCCTGCCATTTCTTCAAAACATATTTTTATGCAAAAATGTGAAATACAATGCTGTCACAGAGTAACTAGTCACTAATAAACCTCAGCATGGACCCAAAAACTCACAAATGAGCTAGTTATTAGAAAACTAATATAAATCAAGAGAAAATGCTCTGAAAACAATGTGTTTTAGTCAGTAAGCTTAGAAATACATAAACAACCTATTAAGAGTATACTGGCTTATGTTAGTTATAATGCTACTGTATTCTCATCTGAAAATGAAATTGGTCCTGACAAGAAAATTTAGAAAAAGAAACAGAAAATACACTAAAACCTTGTTTTAATATCCTTCAAGATACACAAATACTGTCATGTTCATAAGTAACACCTTCAAATCCTTCATAGCAATTGGCAATATATAAACAACTAGGTATATGAATAATACAAAACTACAATTAAAATCATTTTCATAGTTCCTACCACTAAAGTCTCCTGTGGTAGATACTGGGTATTTCTCCTCCAACGTATACTATGTAAGTTAAAGATGGCCATGATCCTCCGCCAAGTGGTGGGACCTATACTCCTTTCCCTTGAAACTGCATGGGCTCTATTGCCATTTTCCCAGTTTCCCAGCCTGTGTCTTAAGCCATTAACAGCTTCTACTTCTTTACTCCTAGAATATTCCCAGCTATACCTTTGCACAAGTAGCTAACATGTCCACGTACACAGCTACCAAAACCACATGGAAAGGTGCCCTGAAGGTACAGAAGAGGACAGTAGCCCCAAGACCCTCTGGAATTCCTAGCCCACAGAATTGTGAGCATTAAGGAATATCATGGGTGGTTTTTGGTTTTTTTTGGGAGGGGGTGGCTTCTTTTTAGCAATAGACACATTGATATCAATTAAGTAACTACCCAAACTGAAGTGAACCAAATCATGAACACTCTGGAAATGCCATTATCTAGCATAATAAGTAAAAAGGTTAATTGTTAAATGATAATTATTGTAATACATACCAGCTCATCTAAAAAAGCTTGCTTATTCTTCCTTTTTAGGATCTGCTGCAGTTGTTCTTCTTTCTGTATAAATAGTCTTCTTTGTTCATTTTCCTGGCGTTCTACCTCTAAAGCTTCTTCCAATTCTTCCTGTTCCCGAGTCTAAAACAGAAATTTACATATGGCATGGAATAAATTTAGCACCCCATAGCAATCTATACCATATTCTGATACTTTATTAGAATCATAAAATACACTAATCACTTGTTTCTAATAATGTAGCGATTCTACTTAGAAAGAATTCATTTTTGTTCCATCTATTAAAGAGAGTATCTACCACTACAGAAATACCTAAACAAACTGCACTAAGTTCAGAAGCAGAACTGTAATAACTGTATTTAATAACAGGGTTTTAAATTTTATTACATGGGGCTAGGGCAGGGCTCAAGTGGTAGAATGCATGCCTAGCAAGCATGAGGTTCTGAGTTCAAATTCCAGTACTGCCAAAAAGTAAATAAATGAAATGTATAATTATTTGCTGGGGGCATGGCTTAAGTTGTAGAGCACCTGCCTAGCAAGCACAGGCCCTGAGTTCAAATCCCAGTACCAACAAAAAAAATTATTATTATAGACAATTTAATTCATTTTAGAAGCTTAAACGTGGCTTTTTTTTTTTTTTTGTCCTTTTCAATTCACCTATTAGGTAACCTCCCTCCAAAAAGAGTTCTCATGCAGGAAAAAAATGCCTCACTTACATACTTTAAACTCAGTATGTACAAAATTAAGTATCTGGTCTCCCAAATTCCTTGTTTCTGCTGGAAGCACACCAGCATCTCAAGTGAACTCAATCTCAAAGTCATCTTTGTTTAGTCTCCCTCTTCATTCCCCTTATTTAAATCAGTTGCTAAAGTACTATGAGTACCTCTCACAATCATTTAACAAAATTCACCAACTCTATTACTGATATCACTACTATAGCACAGGTTCCCAGCTGAGAAGGGAATCCAAACTTGATCTTGAAGGAACAAATGTAAAAAGTGATATAGATATATACATGTGTGTGTGTGTGTGTCTGTATGTTTGCAATTAAGTAAGTAAGTGTTAGCCTGCACGTTCCAAGGACAGCCCAAGCCAAAAGTTTCACAAGATCCCATCTTAGCCAATGAAAGAGCTCGGTATGGTGGCACGCACCTGTCATCCCAGCCATGTGGGAAGCTTAAATTGGAGGACTGCGGTTCTGGCTCATGCAGGCATAAACAGGGGACTCTAGTCAAAAAACAACTAAAGCAAAAGGGCTAAGGGAGTAGCTCAAGTCATAGAGCACCTGCTTAGCAACCAAGATCCTGGGTTCAAACTTCAGTAGTGCAAAAAGAAGGTAAGTACACTGGGTACATAGGGAAGACAAATTGATAGGGTGATAAATTTTTCTTGCGCATACAAGTAGAATCAGAGAAAATTCATGTAATGTTATGGGTAGAACTGTATCATCTAAAAAGATATGTTAAAAACCTAACTCCTGATACCTACACATGTGACCTTCACTTCCAAGCTACCATGACGTGAATAGCTGCCATATATTCCCACCATGATACACTGCCTCACAACGCCAAAAGCAACGGGAACAACTAACCATGGACTGAATCCTCCAAAACTATGAGCCAAAATAAACTATGAGCTAAGTTGATTATCTCAGGTACTTGTTATAATAACAGAAAGTTGACCAACAAAGATGACTAAAGGTAAACTAGGGAAAAGACTGAGCAGATAAGAATCCAGCTTATCCCTCATTCCACTATCACTCAAACCAGAGAATTCTGAGCAACTGTTCATTTGAAGAAAAGTTTCACCTGATAAAACCTAAACACAACTGCTCTATATAAAATCAAATTACCTTTCACATCACATAAGGTCTTATGTAACCTGGGCATTTCTATTCTAGTTTCATCTGTGTCTCCCTCTCTCCTCTGTCCTCCCACTCTCATCTCCCACCCCCGGGGCAATATAGAACTACTTACAAGTCTCAGAACACTCCATGATTAACCATGCCTTCTTTCCTTTGCTTATGATTCCTTTCTGCTTGGAATGCCCTGTGCCAGCTTCCCTTACCCCATCCATGTTCTAATTTCTTCACTTGAGTAACTTCTGCTTGTCCTTCAAGACTTTGGACATTATCTTCCTTGGAATGCCTTTCCCAATCTTCCAGAACTCATTAAGTATCTCTCCTCTGTGCTCCCATACAACAGACACACAGCTCTGTCCATGTGCTGCAATGCCCCTGGTCCCTAGAGAATGCAGACATATACTATACCCTTACCAGATGTGCCACAGATATTTATTGAAATGAACTTTTTGTCAACCTGTTAGAAATTCTACCTAGCAATCTCTGCAAGGAATAAGAATCAAAAAAAATTAAAATAAAAAATTGAGCTAATCTTAACTAAGACTCTATTTTAAGATTAATCACTTTTGTTTGGATTTTCCATACTCGTGCTATTAGATATCAGCTCTAGGAAACAAATAAGATCTCCCCAATAGACAAGTCAATAGTAACATTTTCTGTCAGGAAGGAGTCATTTTATGTGCCTAATGAAGCAAAAGAGATCACTTTTTGTTCTTCTTTATACATTTCTAATGTTTTGGGAACAATGAGACTTCAATATTCAGAGACAGTAAAGGCAAGTTGCTACCTCAAGTTAGCAAAAAGTCAGCATGGACTACTTCAAGGCTAACTCTACCAATCTTATATGTTCAGCTGACATCCTAAAACATGTGCTTCTAAGTCTATATGTTTATATCAACACAAAACTCTCATGAACGCATCATTAACAAGTACAATACTCTGCACAGCATAATCAATTAATATTGATACTGAATGACTCACAAAAAGTTATGACATAAACAAGTGCTAATAATTAATACAGAATAAAAGCAGTTCAAATCTTACTGTAACATTTATGAAATAAAGCAACTCTTTCATTCAATAATCCATCATTATAAAGTTCTCAGCTAATTAGAAATTTCTACTTAATAATACAACCCATCTAGAATTAGATTATTCTTTCATCACAGCTCTCAATATGATTTCTGAGCTTAAAATTATGGATGAAAACACTTACTTAAAAAGGAACAACCTTCTACTACCGAATTAAATACAGCTAATGCAGTAAGTTCCACAGGCATACCTATTTTGCAAGCATCTTCTTTTGTAACCAGAGAAGGCTAATAGTTCTTATGGCATATTAATGCTCTCAGAAACAAAATACTTTTTTAACTAAGCCAAGCTAAGTATGAATGGAATGAGAGCTTTTTGGCAGGCAAGAAGTGACTAAATGAAACACTAGAAGACTAGAACGATGAAATCCCCTCCAAACAAGATACAAATTGACATTACACAAATATAATCATTTTAGTGATTAGTATAACTTCCTTATAAGATACCTCAAAAGTAACTGCCTCTACTTCCCCCCGCAAAACCAGAGACCCAAGTTACAAGGAAAAAGTGACAACTAAATTTCATAAATTAGACAATTACATCTCTACTGCATATACTTTTTTCCTTTATAGAATGATTTTAATAATGAATTTAAGTCATAAATATTTCAAAACAAATTTTGACATCAGACTAAGTAAAACAAACCAAAATTCTTTTAGGTAGTAATGTTATTATAATGAAAGAATGTACCTAACCTATTGGAGAAACCAAAATTAAGATCAGCTTAAACATTTGCTCCCCTGACTTAATTATGAATTCATTCTAGTTTCTAATAAATGGTCTTTGTTTACTTTATCTGTCTCTTGAGAGCACCAACACTATTTGTCTGGGTCCTTTCCACTAGTTCTTGCTTTAGATGAGAAAGAAATCAAGGTCTAAGGCTAAAAATGAGCTTCCATTATTCTATGACTATTGTTCAAATGCAGACTTACCCGAGAGTGACACAGACAAAACTAACGATAACAACCACCAATCTTAAAGATCCATTTCCTTAAGAAAGCACAGTCTAATACAATGCTGTCAAAATTGTTTTTGCTACAGTAATGTATGCTTCCCTACCTACATGCTTATATAACATATATTTCTGACCTAAATTTCAGCTAAATGCCTTGTTAATGTAACAAGTTTTAAAAGAAGCTAGGTTGTTAGAAATATCATGTGAAAGCATTTCTTCATAATACAAAAGAAAAAAGTACTTAACCAACCAGCTTTAACTTATTTTTCTGAATGACGTCTTTGTTTTCCTTTTGGTATATCTCCATCTTCTTTTTGGTGTTATCCAAATCCACATTGTTGGTTAAGTTGAAAACTACATCAGAAAGGAAATAATGTCATGAAATACTTTTAATATAAAGCTTCAGTAGATAATAAAAATAAAATATTCACCATATTGACTTTTTATCCATTGGGTTATCATTCTCTACAGCTGTATTTGTGTCCTTTAATCCTCTACCTATTTTTGAGGCATGCTCTAGTTATGGCAACCATGTTTTCTAAGCCAAATATAAGAACACACTGTCAGACAACTGCACAGAACATCTACGTATCAAAATCACTCCAGAAAACCTAAGGTAAGTGCTTGCCACAATTACATTACATTTTATTTTTATAGACTCCATTCTAACTTTAAAAACATATAAAAGACTGTAAATTTTTTAAATAAAAAAGTAAGTCTAGGATCTACTGTAGCAGTCAGAATCAAAACTGAAAAGAAACTGTGCTCCAGAAATAGAAAAATGATTCAAAAGAATTTTAAGAAAACCATTATTTATACAACTTATATCAAACAAAAAATAGGTTTTGTTCATACTTCAATTGTCTTCAAAATGACTAGGCTCAAGTTGGGGTTGTCTCCCATGCAATCTAGATCTGGAAGAGTATAAAACAGAAAGGAGTTGAAATTTAAAAGGGAAAGCAAAAGATAAAGTGGCACTAAAACTTAGACAAAGTAATTGCTTCAGATAAAGTCACTGCAACATGTTCAGACACTGCTAAATTTTCAGTAATTTAAAACTACCATTTTATAATTCCGGTTCAAAAAAAGTTGAATTATACATGTCATACTGCCTCCTAAATTTACATATATAAACCAAAAGGTTATTAGAATTACTCTGAGCCGAAACAAACAAACCTGTTTGGGTATATATAAACTCATATAAAAAAACTACTGCCCTCACTACAGTCTGCATCCACCTGTCTAAGAAAGAATCCACATCATTAAGACTCTCTTGTTCCATAACTCAATTCAGACCTCTTTCAATTTCCTCTGTAATCTTTCTCCATCCATTAGCCTTTCTACCCTTTGTCAATTGCCATTGCTTCCTGCTTCTTGTTCTACCAACACGATGATATGCCCTACATAACTCTGCCCTATTCTCCATGCATTTTTCCCCATCGCTCTCCTTCTTTTAACTAATAACCATCTCAATAATAAACATCTCAGAAAGTCTCTAGACTTTTAAATTGTAAATTTAAATAAATGACTTGAAAAGTTATATTGGAGGATCAACATAGTTATCTGTTTTGTAAGTATGATCATCGAATAGATTCAAAAGATCAGTCAAGTCATAATTTCATTTTTAGCAAGCCATGATGATAAACATCTATAATCCTAGCACTCAGGAAACTGAGGCAGGAGAATCATGAGTTCAAACCCAACCTAGGCTACATAGCAAGATCCTCTTAAAAGAAGGAAGGGAGGAGACGGAGGGAGGGACAATTTCTTTTTTTTTTCTCCTCAAAAGGCCAACTTAAGTCAGAGTATCAATTTGTCAACAACACTGAAAATTCATACTCATTTAGATATGTAAACTCAATTCTATTACATGCAATTTTAAATCTCTAGGAGATTTGAGAGAAAATGAGAAATAATACCCACTAACTACCTCTCCAGCTTTTTAAACATAAAATAAAAAACAGTAATGATGGTAAGCCAGGGAATCTTGCTAGGATGCAATATGAGGCATTCTGCATTGATCACACTCCAATCCTGACAAAAACAGTCAGAGGAGCTCCAAGCAACACCCTCAGAAAAGTACCTGAGATCCATTAACTAACACTGTGATTCTGATCTTTGTCAATCACTCACAACTTTCCTTTTTATTTACTAGGCCATCACATGAGCTACTAGTCTCCATCATCCCCAACATCTACCAGATCCAAGCAAAGTGGCTTTCCTCTCATTTGTTTCTTTAAAGGATTTCCTTCTCAAATGTTTGCTTGAAGAACACACTGTATATCGCAATCTATGGAATTTGTATGACAGGCACTTCACCTCATTACCTCCCCCAATGTCCTAACAACCTTATGAGATAAGTCTACTATGATTCATACTTTTATTTGTTTGTTTATTTACGTATTTATTTTGTGATGCTAGGGATCGAACACAGGGCTTTATACATGCCAGGCAAGCACTTTAGCATTAAGCAACTTTAAAGATATCTAAACAATGTCCAAAGAATATAGCTAGTAAATATTAGAACCATGAATTAAAGGTAGGCAATTCCAAAGTCTGCATTTTTATCTACAACATTAATTATGTTGTTTGCCTAAATGCCTGAAAACCACTGCTGGCCCAGTTCAGCATTCCTTTTATCTGTATAGACTCTATTTCTCTGTAACTGTAATCAGACTTTTCCCTCCATCTACAACAGCCATCTTAGCACCAACCTCAACCTGGAACAATTGTTAACATGCAGATCTGATCAACTCTTCTATAGCCAACTTAACTAACACCCTTCTTTCACCTTGCTTTGCAGTTACAATCTCTGATCCTCAAATGCCAACAATACTTGATACTGATCTGCCAGCACTTGTCCACTTTCTACCCTGTATAAAATTTTCAATATGCATATCTTGTTTGACCTATTAGAATGCTCTTGTTTACTACTGATTTAAACTTTCCATTAAATAAAAATATGTAAATTTAATCCTATGTAAAATTCACCTATTTAGAAATAAGTACTTCCTTTTATGCTTATTAAAAATGTTATGATGAATCCCAATAAAAGTAAAGTAACCATGTTTATTTCATTTGTTTCACTTAGAAGGCAAAGATAAAGCTATGATAGAGGCAAATCATGATAACGGATAATACAAACCTCTTCTTTTAAAAAGTAAGGAAAAAAACCATAAAAGTGAATTACTATCTTGAAAACTTTTAGATGAAGCAAGTCTCATTCATGTCACAGTGAATCAAGTTACTAGAACAGCTTTCAAGAAAAGGGAATAGAAGCTAATTTTCTATAACAATCATTTGACCTGCTTACTGGTTTAGCCTAGATGTTGACCTGCCTTTAATAAGTATTAAAAGCAAACATAAATACCTATTGTATCTTCTGAAAGATTTAATGTTATTAAGTACAATTTTAAAGCCTTTTTGACATCCAGGATTTACAATTAAAGCCTTAGGGCTTGCTCACCCTTTAAAAATAGTATTCTCTACACCAAAAGAATAATCTGTTTATTATGGAACTAAAAACAAACCTTTAAGATAATCCCTGTGGTCAAAACGAACAAAAATTGTTATGTATAGATTGCCATAACCACAGAAAAGTTTGTTATTAATGCCATAATAAAGCTCATCTTTATGTATGCCCCTTCTATTGTAAATTTTATGCCATTATTCAAAAATATAATTTTCAATTTTTGTATTTGTGATGTTCAAAGAATTAATAATAAAATTTATATAAGAAAAATCACTTCATCCCCAATTTATGAACCTTAAACAGTGACCCTTTGAGCTACCCTAATTCTAGTTTTCTCCCTTTAGGCTTAAACATGTTCAGTACTACCTTTCCCTCTACTAGATCAAGGTCAAACTTCTTTAGTATCTGTCAAAAAATGGCTCCAATCACTTTCTTTCCTCTCTTCTCTGACTATCCCACAGCATTCCATGTTCCAGTCTTAGCCTGCCACTACTCTTTAAGCCTACCAACTATTTTCATGGGCTCTCAAAGTAAGAAAACCCTATGTTTAAACTTTGGCTCTATTATTTATTAGCAATATGATCTTGTATACAATATTTCAGTTCTCTATGCCATCTCTATATGCAAAATAGGACTAGAAATGCCTGTCTCTCTTAGAGTTAGAGATTATATATGGTCCATATAGTTCAGTCCTATACTTAGTAGGTGTCTATTAAATTAGCATTTTGTATTTTTGATTAATATAGAGATAATCAATACAGATGTTACAAACATAATCCTTGAAAGTATGAATAAAACACAAAGTAGACAACAGATTTTGAAAGGAAGTTTTATGTGTAGGATAACAATCAGAGCAATGCCACACAACTAAGTGGTAGAGCCTCGCACAAATCAAACATAAAAGGTCTACAACTAGCCTTTATTGCATCTCTCATTTCTGCACACTCCCTACTTAGCAAAACAAAATTTAAAACTATTGCCTATTCTCCAGCTTTTATCATCTTAATTAATACCATTAACCTCCTCAAGGTTGCAAGATCTCAATTCATCTTATCTACTCTTTCTAACTCTCATTAAATCAGTCATTTGAATATTCTGTCTCTAAATTGTCCCCTTTTGTTTACCCTGCACTGTTACTTTCTACTCTGAGCTCTCATTACTTCTCATCCAAATTACTGAAATGGCCCCTTAAAAATCTCATGGGGACGTAGCTCACTGACAGTGTACTTGTCTAGGATGTGCAAAGCACTAGGTTCAAAGCCTAGCACAGCAAGAAAAAATAAATCTCACCATATCTCTTTTGGTCATATACTAAAATCTTAAACTGACAGCCAAGTTATAAAGCCATCCTTTTAAATTTTTAATTGACAGTAATTGTATACATTTATGGGGTGTAATGTGATGTTTTGATATAAGTATACAAGTAGCATTATTACATCAAGCTAATATATCCACCACATCACATGCTTATTATTCTTTGTAGCAAGACAACTTTAACAGGTGTGACGGTACCTCACTGCATTTTTAATTTGCATTTCCTTGATGATTAGTGATGTTGAACATTATTTCACAAACATGTTAGCTATTTCTATGGCATTGTTTGAGAAATATGTATTTAAGTCCCTAGCCCACTTTTTAATCAGGTTATTTGTTTCCTTGCTATTGGGTTGTTCAAGTTCCTTAAACATTTTAGAGATTAACCACTTATCAGATGGTTTGCAAATATTTTCTCCCACTCCGTAGATTGTCTCTTCATTCTATTTACTGTTTCCTTTCCTGTGTGGAAGGATTTTAGTTTAATGAATCCTACTTGTCTATTGTTGCTTTTGCTGCCCATGGAACTAAGCCCAATTAACCCAAATCCAGCTTGTTTTAAAGTCTCATTTTCAGTCATTCTCCACATTGGGCTTACATGTAAAAGACTACCTGTTTATCCTCTTAACATGGACAAAAGCTTTGAATCTCTATGCTATTTTTTTCTACAAGTATTCTTCCATCACCTTTATACATAGTATTTGATCTTCTGGAAATTTTCTTTGGAAATTTATTTTTAATATTTTTATTTTTACTTAACACATAATAATTACATATATTTATAGTATACAGTGTGATATTTCAATACATGTATACAGTGTGTAATGATCTATCACCTGAGACAGTTATCATTTCCTTATATTGGGAACATGCAAAATCTTCTCTACTAGCTATTTTGAAATATACAATTAACTGTTGTGAACCATAATTATTCTACTGTGCCATAAAACATTAGAAGTTATTCCTCCTATCCAACTGTACCTCTACATTTTAAGCATCCACTTCATCCCCGCTTGCCCACAACTATCCCAGGCTTGGTAATGCTTATCCATCTTTTAAGGTCAAACTCAAATATTATCACCTCTGTGAACTTTGTGGGGAGGGGAGAGTAGAGGAGGGGAGGGGAGGGTAGAGGAAGGAAGGGGAAAGGAGAATGGGAGGGGAAGAGAGGGGGGAAAAAAAGGAAAGGAAAAGAAAAGAAAAGAAAAAAGGAAATCAATTCTAAATCCATGAGGCTAGGTTTGAAAAATCATCAATACCTTCAAACACAATAGAACTGCTCTAACCAACATGATTAGGGTTTTTAGTGGATTACTTTGAAAAATCTGATAAAGGAGGGAAATGTATACACATACATTCTTGATCTGTCTACCTACTTACCTACCTACCTATTGATCTATATCTATCTTTCCCTCCATCCTTCTCTCTCCTTTATTTTAACGTAAAACATGTATTCTAAGTATATATAGTCGTTCTCTAATATAATGACATACAGCCCAGGTCTACCCTTTAATTGGAATTCAGCTTCTTTCTTATCTAAACCATAATGTCTTATACAAACCATAAATGTCATCTACAGTGTTCAGTTTCCATTTTTTAAGTGAACCAAGAACTTGAAAATCACAATATTATAGTTTTATAATTGTTGCCAAACTTACACACTAATTAAATAACATAACTGCAATAACAAGTACAGGTGGGATAGATGGTTTGGTTATCAATGCAGATAACTCTTGGTATATATCTAAACTGGTAGGAGAAGCACAGAGGTGTACTTGAGGACAGTTTCTAATGGACAGCACTTACCATGCATTAGTATGCTTTGGCATGAGTCAGTATACACTGTGGAAGGACTAGGGATACTAGTTACTCCATTGAAACAATTAAATGGAGGTGGGTTCAAAGAATTTACACACACTTTAACTGAAGACAGTCCTTCATGAAATGCATAATCATTTTCAAATTAAATACTCTGAACCACAGTTTCCTAATCCGGTAAAGAAAATATTACATATTGTATAGCCCTAATATCGAGGCTTCCCCTTGCCTGTTGATACTAGTTTCCACTTCTGGATATAAGCCTAGATCTACCTACCAGGTAGTCCATACCTTAAAACTAATTCATCTCATAGCAAAAAAAAAAAAAAGATAAAGAAAAAAACACACATTTTTTATGGGGCTGTGCCTCAAGTGCTTATGAGGTAAAGACCTACCTCATAAGCATGAGGCCCTCAGTTGAAACCCCACTGCCAAAAAATAATTAATTAATTAAAATTAATAAATTATAAAAATATTAAAATTAATCAAAACCTTACCCCAGAGTACAGATCTCTTGTGGTTTACCTCTTAAACCATTCCCCACTTTCTTTTAGGTATACTGACTGCCAGGTTGGAATTACAATCATATATATTCAACTTGCCCTGAAATATCTATAGCCTCCTTTCCCCTCATGGTATGACCAGACTTTTTGATGAATAACATTGTCTTTAGAATATATGTAAACTGGATTTCTTCCTGATCGCTAGCCAGCTGCTTAACCTGTACTTAATATCTATGTGTAGCCAGGTTTCTGCATGTCTCCATACTTGCCCAGTCCTTGCAGATTTGTTTTTGGATTTATCTTCTCAATCTATATCCTAACCTTACTACTTTCCCCTGGCATTCTCAGTTCTCCCACCATTTCAGCTAAAATACATTAGCCACTCATGATTGCTAAAATTAATACAAAGTATTAATTAACTAATAGTACAACTACAATGAAAAGGCAGTGCCTCTATGGCCACCTATGGCACTACAAGATCACAGAAAAAAATCCTACATTATGTTCTGTACATGCTTCAGCTATAGATTAACAAATGAACTCAGACATTTTGGAAAAGTTTTAATAGTAGTTGAAATAATAGTAGAAACAAAAAGATTTTCTAGCCTTTCTCAAGAAAGAAATTTTAAAAATCAGAATACTCATTCCTCAAGAATTTGAATTTTTCTAAAAAATTTACCACATATAAAAACCTTCTAAGGAATATTGGTTTTATTATAATAATATTTTAATAGTAATTTTATTTTTTTTTAATTTTTATTTTTTTATTATTCCTATGTGCATACAATGCTTGGGTCATTTCTCCCTCCTGCCCCCACCCCCCTCCCTTACCACCAACAGCACCCCCTCCCTCTCCCCCCGACCCTCTCAATATCCAGCAGAAACTATTTTGCCCTTATCTCTAATTTTGTTGAAGAGAGAGTATAAGCAATAATAGGAAGGAACAGGGTTTTTGCTAGTTGAGATAAGGATAGCTATACAGGGAGTTGACTCACATTAATTTCCTATACATGTGTGTTACCTTCTAGGTTGATTCTTCTTGATCTAACCTTTTCTCTAGTTCCTGGTCCTCTTCTCCTATTGGCCTCAGTTGCTTTTAAGGTATCTGCTTTAGTTTCTCTGCGTTGAGGGCAACAAATGCTAGCTAATTCTTTAGGTGTCTTACCTATCCTCACCCCTCCCTTGTGTGCTCTCGCATTTATCATGTGCTTAAAGTCCAATCCCCTTGTTGTGTTTGCCCTTGATCTAATGTCTGCATATGATGGAGAACATATGATTTTTGGTCTTTTGGGCCAGACTAACCTCACTCAGAATGATGTTCTCCAATTCCATCCATTTACCAGCGAATGATAACATTTCGTTCTTCTTCATGGCTGCATAAAATTCCATTGGGTATAGATCCATTCGTCAGTAGTGGGGCATCTTGGCTGTTTCCATAACTTGGTTATTGTGACTAGTGCTGCAATAAACATGGATGTGCAGGTGCCTCTGGAGTAACCTGTGTCACAGTTTTTTGGGTATATCCCCAAGAGTGGTATTGCTGGATCAAATGGTAGATCAGTGTTTAGCTTTTTAAGTAGCCTCCAAATTTTTTTTCAGAGTGGTTGTACTAGTTTACATTCCCACCAACAGTGTAAGAGGTTTCCTTATTCCCCCGCATCCTTGCCAATACCTGTTGTTGGTGGTGTTGCTAATGATGGCTATTCTAACAGGGGTGAGGTGGAATCTTAGCGTGGTTTTAATTTGCATTTCCTTTATTGCTAGAGATGGTAAGCATTTTTTCATGTGTTTTTTGGCCATTTGAATTTCTTCTTTTGAGAAAGTTCTGTTTAGTTCACTTGCCCATTTCTTTATTGGTTCATTAGTTTTGGGAGAATTTAGTTTTTTAAGTTCCCTATATACTCTGGTTATCAGTCCTTTGTCTGACGTGTAGCTGGCAAATATTTTCTCCCATGCTGTGGGTGTTCTCTTCGGTTTAGAGACCATTTCTTTTGATGAGGAGAAGCTTTTTAGTTTTATGAAGTCCTATTTATCTATGCTATCTCTTAGTTGCTGTGCTGCTGGGGTTCCACTGAGAAAGTTCTTACCTATCCCTACTAACTCCAGAGTATTTCCTACTCTTTCCTGTATCAACTTTAAAGTTTGGGGGTCTGATATTAAGATCCTTGATCCATTTTGAGTTAATATCGGTATACGGTGATATACATGGATCTAGTTTCAGTTTTTTGCAGACTGCTAACCAGTTTTCCCAGCAGTTTTTGTTGAAGAGGCTGCTTTTTCTCCATCGAATATTTTTAGCGTCTTTGTCAAACACAAGTTGGTCATAGTTGTATGGCTTCATATCTGGGTCCTCTGTTCTGTGCCACTGGTCTTCATGTCTGCTTTTGTGCCAGTACCATGCTGGTTTTATTGTTATTGCTTTGTAATATAGTTTGAAGTTGGGTATCGTGATACCTCTAGCACTGTTCTTTTGACTGAGTATTGCCTTGGCTATTCGTAGCCTCTTGTGTTTCCATATAAATTAAACGGTAGATTTTTCAATCTCTTTAATGAATGTCATTGGCATTTTGATGGGAATTGCATTAAACATGTAGATTACTTTTGGGAGTATAGACATTTTTACTATGTTGATTCTACCAATCCGTGAGCATGGGAGATCTCTCCACTTTCTACAGTCTTCCTCAATCTCTTTCTTCAGAAGTTTATAGTTTTCCTTGTAGAGGTCGTTCACATCTTTTGTTAGGTTTACACCTAGGTATTTGTTTTGGTTTTTTTTTTTTTTTTTTTGGAGGCTATTGTAAATGGAATTGTTTTCATATATTCTCTCTCAGTTTGTTCATTATTAGTATATAGAAATGCTAATGATTTTTCTATGTTGATTTTATATCCTGCTACCTTGCTATAGCTATTGATGGTGTCTAGGAGCTTCTGAGTAGAGTTTTTTGGGTCTTTAAGGTATAGGATCATGTCGTCTGCAAATAGGGATTAATAGTAATTTTAACTAGAGCTAGCTATCAAGTTTGGTAGAATAAAAAGTATGATTTTTCAATCATCACAGCCTCATCTAATTTTCACAGCTTGCAACCTTTGTGTGATTTCTAAACCTGTACTTTGTAGTAATTATGGCAACATTTTTAAAAAAACATTAAATATTTTAATCAATGTATACCAACTTCGAGAGGAGAAGGAAGGAAGGGAGGGAAAGAAAGGGAGAGGAAAGAGAAGAGAAGTGGGGAACAGAAACAGTACGTTCTTGATAAAAGCATCCTCTTGACTCATCACATTGGGAAAGGCACTGAGATTAGTCTAACCTCTGATCCAGCTGCCACTTCAACAGTCTATGCTTCAAAGTATTTTTCAACTACTATAATCACAGAAGTATAAATGATGATAAATAATATATGGCTTTAATAATCCTGGACAAAGTTGAAAGAAATTCTATTAAAAAATCAAAATATTCTTTCCTTTTGCCTTAATTACTCTAATACGTTATCAACATACAGATGATACATACAGATATTTGGCTTCCTTCCCAGCTTAAAGAAAAGTTATTACTTCTACTAAT
Organism: Castor canadensis; assembly: GCF_047511655.1. NCBI lineage: Eukaryota > Metazoa > Chordata > Mammalia > Rodentia > Castoridae > Castor > Castor canadensis. The sequence continues at coordinate 44,718,437 of NC_133388.1, forward strand.
CACATTTTTCCTAAGACAAAATACTACTGAGAAATATCCTTTACTCAAGTATACCTTCGATTTGACAAACATGACCTCAAGTGCAAAAAAAAAAAAAAGTAATTAGGCAAACATCAGCTATCACAACAAAACCTATTAAAAGATTTTTACTGAATATGTTCTCCTAAGCATCCAAAAGATAAAAATACAAGGTCTCTACAAGCTAGCACATCAGATTAAAAACATACCAATTTCCTCCACTTCTTCTAGGAAATCATTATATTCTCTTAGAGTAGGAAAATCTTCTTCCCTTTTATTGTATCTTAAAAAGAAAAAAAATACATCAACATTACATACATACTATTGTATTCAATATTATCTAACTGACTTGTGTTAACACCTAGTTCATAAATAATACCTAGAAAGGAATTGCTTATTGTGCAAAATATTGCTTACTTGGCACCACATTTACAAATGGATTGCTGGTTTACGACTAACGTGCTAGGTTTTTGGTTTTGGTTTTGGGGGTTTGTGTTTGTATTTTGTTTTGGCAGTGTTGAAGACTGAACCCAGGACTACGTACTTGACAAGCAAGTGCTCTATCACTGAGCTATGATCCCAGTCCAAGACTATTAGTCTTAAAATTCTTATGATTACAGAAAAGAAGCAGAATCAGAAGAGAATGATACAATACATAAAAAGAAATCAGAAGTCTGAAGGATTGGAAAATGAACTTAAACAAGGTGTATCATTAAAATTGTAATATTGTTTACTTCTTACAGGTTCACTGATTTCCAGAAAACTAAAAATTAATTCAAGAGACTCCCATTTTTTATGACAGTTACAACCTAAAGATGCCAGATTACAAAAATCCTTAAGTATTATCCTGTGTATAAAACCATAAGGTCAGAATCGAAAAAAAGACTACCTTCCACAAGTAACATAAGTAATGAAAGAGCAGCAAGGAGTAGTGATAAAGCATTATTGTGTAAGGCACACAGAAAGACGTTACTAAAACATTAATGACCTGGGTTAAAATGTAACCATCAAAAGTAAGAACTTAAACAATATATTGGGGGGTAACTCAGTGGTAGATCACATGCTTAGTATGTACAAGGCCTTGGGTTCAATCTCCATCACTAAAAAAATAAAATAAAAACCTTAGACAGATATACTAAGTATTTTAATTTCAAAATAATACAAATATACTAATTATTTTAATTTCAAAACAATAAAGTACCTTATTAAAAAAGGACCAATGAACTACCAACAAAGAGTAAAATATACACAGGCACACACATGTACTTAGCAAATTAAATTAAAACTAACATGAGTTTCTCTAATAGGCTTCAAACCTCAATTTAAATGCTACCCCCTCAGTCCTTATAATTATGTATTTGTTTGCCTATTTTATTTTCTTTGCATACAATAGGTACTTAACAGATTCATTAATTAAAGAATGAATAGCAAACAACTAGACAAATTTAAAGCCATCAAGAAGCTCTTTTTTCAAACTCAGTCTTCTGTAACAAAGATTATGGAAACAATATTACTCAGTTCTCTAAGGACTTAATAAATTTTGTGAAATAAGTACATAGATGAATTTAGTTATTGACTTCCAATCTGTCTACAATTATATCAGCAAATAATGATATTCGTTATTGAAATAATTATTAAAATCTTCTTTGTTGGCTGAATCATTCAGATAATAATACGTACATCTTTAATACTTTTTTCCGAATCTCAACCTCCTTGTCCACAGTTGGATCTTCAAACAGCTGTACCCTGAAGTTGCTCTTTCTCAGAGGAGTGCCACACTCAGGACAGTTTCCAGCTCCTCTCACAAACAGTAAATCCACACAACTTTCACACCTGTAAGGAAAGAAAGAAAGCACAGCATTCATGTTAGTGTACAAATATACAAGTCTGACTAGTTTGTCCTTTGAGAAAGAATGAGGGTACACAAAAACTATTCATTGCTGCTTAAAATTTTACAAAAAAACTTTTGGAAAATGTCCGTTTTTATTTGAAGCTTACTTTTCAAACAGATATTCTAAGACAGATAACAGTTTAGCTTTATAAATTAAACAAATTTGTAAATTAAAATAAATTCAGTAGGGACTAAGAAGAGTCAGAAGAGCAGGACAGGGAGAAGTCAATGAGGCATGGAAAATACTTGTTATGGTCACTTCCATTCCCAGTTCAGACAGGCTGAACATCCCTAATTCAAAAATCTGAAATGTGAGAAGTTCCCAAATCCAAAGCTTTTTTGAGTGCTGACATGACACTACAAATGGTAAATTCCATACCATAAAACTTGGCTTCATATACAAAATTACTTAAAATACTGCAATAAAAATTACCTTCAGGCTATATATAAGGTACATATGGAATATAAATATCATGTTTAGACTTAGGTCTCATCCCCAAGATAAGTCATTTTATCACTCACACACACACACACACACACACACACACACACAATTCCAGACTCTGAAAAAATCCAAAATCCAAAACACTTCTGGTCCCAAGTACATCAAATAAGGTTTCTAGACCTGTACCACCGCCACCCCACCTTAGACCTGGGCAAAAGAAGTCTCTACCGGGAGCTCTGTACTTTACAGAGTACCTGCATACCAAAAACCCTAAAATAGACTTTTTCTCCCTTTAAGCCTGTACGGGAGTTTTTTGGAAGTTCAATTTTCAAGGTATTAGCTGAACAAGGTCCCACAAGCCAGCATGTGAGGGAAAGAAAAAAAATCACCACAGCTTCTGCCATGAGAAATCCTAGGAAGAATGGCTGCTGATAAAGCTTTACTCAGTAAAAGCTAACCACCCTAACCAACCAAAGTGATTGCCTAGGTAAGTGAGGTTTTATCCTGGATATACTTGCATTCTCTCTCTCCTCACTTCTTGATAATGAGATTTTGAGAATGGCTTACAATGTCCTGGACATCTTGAGTTGGAAAAGCAAGAAGCTGGAGAGGTGAAGCTCTGTAACTGGACTCCTTGAGACAGGGTAGGATCAGTTTGAGTACTGTTTTGGTGGGTCCAGGTACCACACAACCACTCCTGCCCTCCCCCAACAGATCCAAGCTGCCACTCAGACTGGTAGGTGACAAGACTGGACTCCAAAAGAGAGCAGCTACTTTGGCCTCTTAATGTTAAGGGTATATGCTGCTAGGAACTCAGAATGCAGTAGAGATACATAGGCTTTCAAATATTCAAATACTTTGATAAATATTCAAACATTTGTAGTCCCCCAGCTATAATCTGTTCTTTACTGAACAATAACAAAAAAGAATATGTGATGGAGGGAAAAAGAGAAAGTCTACTGAATATGAGAATGTTGACTTCTTCCAAGAATGTATTTGACTTTTGGGATAAGCAAAATGAGAACGAGTTCAACCCCAGTCCCACCAAAAAGAATTTTTAAGAATATGAGAAGGGGGGGCAGGGGGACAGAGGTGGCCCAAACAATGTATACACATATGAACAAATGTAAAAATAATAAAAATTTTTAAAAAATAAAAAAAGAATATGAACTAAATAGTAATGTTAACTTTTACATATTCTATCTTATTAGTGTCATCAAAAATTAGGAGGGAAAAAAATCCACAGATCACAGTAGTCATTACCAAGATTAACAAAAAACCCAGAAAAACAACTTTGGACTTAAGAAGTATCAAAGTGATGCATTTCTACTATTCCTTATCATTAGAAGAAATTAAATCCAACTCCAAAAGTTGAAAATGAGCACACTTTGTAACAATATTAACTAAAGGTATTTCTAAGCATGGAGCCCAATGAAATATTCAGAAGTATAGACTATTCCATATTTCAAGGACTTGGAGACTAGACTAAATTTTAGTTCAGTTATACAGAACATAATGCAGAATACTTTGATATTTCTAAGTCATGTTGTATATCAGATATATTATTTGTTTCCAAAGTTGGCTGTATGCTTTTGCTTTTTAAAAATCTACCTTAAGTCATAACAATGTGAACAGTATTTCTGGGGGGATACTTAAGCATTACAGCATGACTTCAAACAAATGAGGTGGTGTGTTCAATTCTAGTACCCAACAAAAACAAAAATCAGGAAGAGAAAATATTGTTTAGGAAAATAAACTATTTTTAAATATATTTATTTATTTATTCTTTTTGGCAGTACTGAGGTTTGATCTCAGAGACTTGCACCTGCTAGGTAAGTGCTCTACCATGCCTTCAGCCCTTTCTGCTTTATTTTTCAGGTCAGGTCTCACGTTTAGGGCAGCTTCAGACCCTAATTCTCCTACATAGCTGGGATCACAGACATGCACACCAAGACATGATTGAGATACCTTGCTAACTTTTTCCCAGGCTAGCTAGCCTCAAACCAGGATCCTCCCAATCTCCACCTTCTGAGTAGCTGGGATTATAGGCATGAGCCATTGCACCCAGTTAAAAACTCTGTTTTACTAGGCCAGGTATGGAGGTGTATACCTGTAATCCCAGCTACTTAGGAGGATGGAGATGGGAGGATCTCAGTCCAAAGCCAAGCTGACAAAAGTGCAAAACCCTGTCTGAAAAGTAAACTAAAAGCAAAAAGGATTGAAGGCATAGCTCAAAAGGTAGTAGTAATCTTACCTAACAATTGCAGTTCCCTGAGTTCATTCCCTAATAGTTGGGGGGGGAAAACCCACTTTAATACTATTTATTTATTTTTGGTGCTAGGGACTGAGCACAGGGCCTTGAGCTCTAAGCACCTGGCCACTAGCATGCTAAGTGGCCTATCACTAAGACACACCTCTATGCTCCCCATTTCTGATTTTTTTTTAACCACTTGTCTCCCACTTTTGCCCTGGGCCAGCCACAGTCTGCAATCCTCCTACCTATAGACTCATTCCTTGCTGGAATTACACTTGTGTTGCCAACATACCTCTCTTGTTGTATTTTGTTTTTTGGGTTCTTTGGCAATACTGAGGTTTGAATTCAGGGCTTCATGCTTGCTAGACAGGTATTCTACCACTTGAGCCACTCCACCAGCCCAGTTTTGTGTTGGGTATTTTCGAGATAGGGTCTTGCAAACTATTTTGCCCAGGCTGGCTTTGAACCTCGATCCTCCTGCTCTCTGCCTCCTGAGTAGCTAGGACACAGGCATGAGCTACCAGCATTCACCTCCCATCTAAGGTCTCACATGCCTGGGCTGGCCTTAAACATTGATCCTCTCAATTTTTGCCTCCTGAGTAGCTGGGATTACAGTCCAGGGTCACCATGCCCAGCACTACTGTTTTAATTTTAACTGCTAATATGACACTCTTTCTTTTAAAGCTCAAACAATGTAAAAGTATATGGAGAAAACAACTGAAAACTCTACTCATTCAGTTCTACATCTTGCTTCTAACAGTTAACAAACTATTGTTGATTTTAGTAATTACGTGCTCACATCTTTCTTTCATACATTTATAAATTATAACTGGTCATATTAAAAAAAAAACAAAAGAAAAAGTTGATAACTGCTAGTTCATTTTATCTGGCAACAGAACAACCAAAACAATAGAATGTGGGTAACGGCTTGCCTCAAACAGTGGCAGGAATTTTTTTTTTTCATTTTTCTTTTATTATTCATATGTGCATACAAGGCTTGGTTCATTTCTCCCCCCTGCCCCCACCCCCTCCCTTACCACCCACTCCACCCCCTCCCTCTCCCCCCCCCAATACCCAGCAGAAACTATTTTGCCCTTATTTCTAATTTTGTTGTAGAGAAAGTATAAGCAATAATAGGAAGTAACAAGGGTTTTTGCTGGTTGAGATAAGGATAGCTATACAGGGCATTGACTCACATTGATTTCCTGTGCGTGGGTGTTACCTTCTAGGTTAATTCTTTTTGATCTAACCTTTTCTCTAGTACCTGTTCCCCTTTTCCTATTGGCCTCAGTTGCTTTAAGGTATCTGCTTTAGTTTCTCTGCGTTAAGGGCAACAAATGCTAGCTAGTTTTTTAGGTGTCTTACCTATCCTCACCCCTCCCTTGTGTGCTCTCGCTTTTATCATGTGCTCATAGTCCAATCCCCTTGTTGTGTTTGCCCTTGATCTAATGTCCACATATGAGGGAGAACATACGATTTTTGGTCTTTTGAGCCAGGCTAACCTCACTCAGAATGATGTTCTCCAATTCCATCCATTTACCAGCGAATGATAACATTTCGTTCTTCTTCATGGCTGCATAAAATTCCATTGTGTATAGATACCACATTTTCTTAATCCATTCGTCAGTGCTGGGGCATCTTGGCTGTTTCCATAACTTGGCTATTGTGAATAGTGAGTGGCAGGAATTTTTACAAACAAAATATTATATTCTGTAGAACACTAGAAAATTTGCTGAAAGGGTCTAAATCTGCAGTCACTACCCATTCCCAAAGACACTTTTATGGTTTTTCTTTCTAAAAACCAGAATAATGTCCTTCCCCTTTTCTCTCTGAATAACTTATTTTTAGATTTTTTTCTTTTACCAAGAATATTTAACTGGAAGCTGATGGAGTGGCTCAAATGATAGAGTACCTGCCTAGCAAGCACAAGACGGAGTTCAACCCACAATGCAGAAAAAAAAAGAATGTTTAACTACTTACACAACCTTGTTAAGATTTTTTTAGTTTATAAACATTTTTATTAGCATGTATTAGTTGTACAGAGGGGATTCCTTATAACATTTTCAAATATGCTTACAATATACCTTGGTTAGGTTGTCCCCACCATCTCTCTCCATCATCCCCCTATTGTTAAGATTTTTGTTGTTTTGGTTTTTTGTTTATTTTGGTTCTGGTTTATCTAGACAGGGTCTTGCTATATAGCATGGGCTGACCTCAAACTTGTGATCTTCTTGCCTCTGCCTCCTCGTTAAGATTTTTAATTGCCTTATTTACTTTTTTTATTTTTGGTGGTGGTACTGGGGTTTGAACTCAAGAGTTTCATGCTTACTAGGCAGGCACTCTTAGCACTTAAGCCAATCCACCAGCCACTTTACTTTTTTTTAAACAACTATATTCCTTGCAGAATTTCAACAATTACTAAAATACACTGACTTAGAAAAAGATAAGCAGTTTAAAAAAAAAAAACCAAACAACTCTGTATTTAAGTCTTTCTGTGAAGTAACTTAACACATTCAAAACCAAAATCCTTGCCTCTGTGGAAGATATAAAGTGAATACCAACTTTGTGCATAAGGGCTCATTATTGGGAAAATAAGAAAAAAAATAACTATCAGCTCTCAGCCAATGGGCAACAGCTCAAGAAATGATAGTGTACACTCCTGGTCACTGAGTGTTAACACATTACATATGGAGTGCCCTAAGTCAAGGGAAATTCTGAGCTATGCAGACTTCTCTTCTGGACCCCGATTTCTGCCATGGTGATTAATTCTGACCCAGAACAGTTGTAACAGGCATGAGATGATAGTATAGGATGCACGTTTACTGGGGCTTATACGTTGTCTTGAGGAAACAAACTATGAGCTTCAGCTAGAAACTGAAAGAAAAGTCTTCTAAGTTCTTCTGAAGAAGAGAGGACTTTAGAAAAAATAGTGCAGCCTGGAAAAACTGTATAAAATTGTATAATCATTTAAAAAACACCACAGCCACCAGGAGCATTCAGGACTTTGGAGAACTGCCACTAAACCAAACCAGGAATGCATCTCCACAGGAGTCATTACTACAATTCTACCTCAGGAAAGGAAATGATAAATTCAATTAAAACTCCAACATCCAGAAATGGAGGTCCTGCACTAAATGAAGCAAGTCTTTGATTCAAAAGAGTTAAATATCTATTTACCTAAGTAGATCAAAGAAAGAACAATGTCTAAAAAAGAAGGTTACTAAAATGTTTGTAACACAGCACTGGTGGCTCACCCCCATAATCCTAAGTACATAGGAGACAAAGATAGGAAGGATCACAGTTCCAAGCCAGCCCAGGCAAAAAAGTTCATGAGACCCCACCTCAACAGGAAAAACAGGACACATGGTGCATGCCTGTCATTCCAGCTACTGCAAGAAGCATAACTAGGAAGATCACTGTTTGAGGCCAGCCCAGGCAAAGAGCAAGACCCCATCTCCAAAATAACCAGAGCAAACAGGGCTGGCAGAGTGACTCCAGTGGCAGAGTGCCTGCACATCAAGCTCAAGGCCCTGAATTCAAACCCCAGTATCTCAAAAAATAATGAGTTTCTCCCTTTTCCAACCACATTATCTATAGATGCTAGATGACCTTTATATATTTCACCCAAAACATATAACAACAGAAGCAGCACAGAAGCAGATTGGAAAACCCAGCTGTTTTCTCTAAAGCCAGATATTACAGATTTGCAAAAAATGTGAAATGCAAATCTCACAAAATTTTTTGTTTTGCAAAATATAACATATTCATATGTTGCTTGAGTCAACATGTAATAAGTTTATGATTTTTATGAATAAACAAATACACTCAAGCTTTAACAGATATTACCTTTATACATGAAAGCTCTTGGGGAGCCTCAATAATTCTTAAGATTATAAAACACTACTGGGCTGGAGGTGGAGTTCAGTGATGGTGTGAGAGACTGTTCCAGCTTCAGCACCAAAAAAGTAAACAAATACATAGTAAAAAAAAAAAACTAAAATCAAAATATTTAAGAAGTACTGGTTTATTGATCATATATAGGATTACTTACAGTTTAAAAAAATGAACATGAAAAATGCAATCGTAGTTTGAAAGACCTCCAAACCATCAACTTTTCTCTTTTATTAGTATGAAATAACACACCTGCTACATTTTCCTCCATCTGTTCTCTCCTCGTTCTTATTTTGCTTTTCTACCCATTTCTCTCACCTAGAAATGCTGTGTTTGCTGTCTAAAGGTCCTCTCAAAGAAAACTGTAAGGAAGTTTGGATTCCACAGTTCTGTTGTTTTTGTGTTTTCCAATTTATTAATTGCTACTTTCTATTAGTTGTTCCCTTATTCAGTTTTCTCAGTTATATGTTATCTCTCTCAGAGTTTAACACATTTATTATTTCATACTTCATAACTACAACTGAGTTTATACTTCTCTACTACTTTTAAGAGATCATAAAAGATATAATTCATTAATAACTATTTTTTTCTTAATCAATACAGTTGATTTAACTATTGCTTTAGTTATTTTTTGCATAAGGTCTTCTGTTTTTGCCCAGATCCAGCCTTGGACCACAATCTTCCTACCTCTGCCTCCCATGTAGCTGGGATTACAGATGTGCACAACTACACCCAACTCTTGAGAAGGGGTCTTGCTAATTTTTTGCCTCCAATCACAATCCTCCCATTCTCACCCTCTGGAGTAACTGGGATTATACGATATGCCACTCTGCCCAGCCCCCTCATTTTTGTTTCTTGAAAGAAAAGTGTTTAATCAACATTTATTAAATGTTTTAATTAATCATTTTATTACTTTTTTTTTTTTTTGCAGTACTGGAGTTTGAACTAAGATCCTCAAACTTGCTAGGCAGGCGCTCTACCACCATAGCTACTCTGCCAGCTCCCAAAATTTAAATGCCCACAGACACTAGACAAAAAATCAATAAAATAACAGACAAGTTTTGAGACCTGTCTTCAGATTGTTTCAAAAAATCTAAGTTATACTTGAAGCTTGTAAATTTTTTATTTTTCTAAATAATAGGAACAATTCTTTTTCATTTGCACTAACAGGAAAAATTCAAACCTCTTATGAAGTAGACATCCACTAATCAACTTAACTGAGCTTTGTTTTTTGTTTTTGAGACAGGATCTTACTATGTAGCCCAGACTGGCCTCAAACTCAAGATCCTCCTGTCTCAGCCTCCCAAGTGGTAGAATTGTAGAAGTTTACCACCACACCCATCCCTTGGTTGAGTTACTAAATATAAAAGAATCAGGAGAACTTAAGGCAGTGCCTAATACATGTCCAGTAACTGTTAATTGTATCTCCAAATTTAACAAGTCTTTCTACCGTACCAAGAGTTCTTAAATTGTCCAGAGATTAACTATAAGAGAGAATAATTTCTGCTTTTCATTCAGCAATTTCCAATATCTTTTTTTTCTTTTTTGGCAGCACTGAGTTTTGAACTCAGGGCCTCACTCTTGCTAGGCAAGCGCTCTACCACTTGAACCACTCCACCAGTCCTCCAATGCCTTGAATTCTCGTATTTTGACAGAATTTCTGCCTTTTATTTCCATTTTTATTCATACCAACAACATATTCTAGGACAAGCATTTCTTTCTCTAAAATTGCCAATTACCCCTAGGAAAAAATTTTAAATGCTAAGCATTACTTCTAATGACAAAAGTCTTGAGTTGTTATCAAAAACATTTATAGAAGTGCATGAGTAGAACTTCCAGATTAGAGGAGGGTAAATTTACTAACTCTACTAATAAAACTTAGCTTACTGATCTGGGTAATTAGTCAAGTACATGTATCCAACAGAAGAAGAAAAAAAAAACACTAAGACCAAAGATGCAAATATTTAAGTAATTAGAGCTCAGTATGAAGAAAACCTTAGTAAGGTTATAGCTGATATCTAGGCTTAATTATCTAACCAAATCATGTTATACACATACAATTGAATTATTCAGCCACAAAAAGGAAGTTTGGAAACCATATGGCAAGTGAAAGAAGTCAGACACAAATGACCACATACCATAATTCCATTTTATGAAATATACAGAATAGGTGGTTACCACATGCTGGGGGGAGGTAAAACAGGAAATAACCACTTAATGGTGCAAGCTTTGATTTTTGTGGTGAAAATGTTTTAGAACTAGATAGAGGTGTACAAACACTGTAAAATGCCACTCAATTCTTCATTTTATAATGGCTAATTTTATGTAATATGGATTTCAACTCAATGTTTTTCTTTCTTTTTACTTAGCTTTTTAAGAAAATAAAAATTAGTGCTCAACATGGTGGCATGTGCCTGTTCAACTACCTGTGAGGCTGAAGCAGGAGTTTTAGACCAGCCTGGGCCCCAATAGGAAGAAAGGAAGAATGGAAGGGAGGGAGGGAGAAGGAAAAAAGGAAGGGAGGAGGGAGGAAGAAGGTGGGAGGGAGAAGGAGGAAGGGAGATCAGACTTGGTGGTGCACACCTGTAATCCCAGCACTCAGGAAACTGAGACAGTAGGATCTCAAGTTCAAGGCAGCCTGGGATGTGTAGCAAGACCCTGTCTCAAAAAAGAGAATTAAAAAAGAAAAAGAAAAAGAGGAAAGAAGGGAGGGAGGAGGGAGGGAGAGAGAGAGGGAGGGAGGGAGGGAGGAGGGAGGGAGGGAGGGAGGGAGGAAGGAAGGAAGGAAGGAAGGAAGGAAGGAAGGAAGGAAGGAAGGAAGGAAGGAAGGAAGGAAGAAAAAGTTAAATATTCTTAGTATAAGATCAAGTTTTATGTATTCATTTACAATTTTGAGCAAAGAATGAAACGCCTGAACTCTTCCTCTAATATTAGCTTGCTACTATGGATATATTTTGGTTGCTTCCCTAGTCTCTAGGCAACCTTTCTCCTGTTACACTAATTGAAGTGTAAATGTCCCAGTCACACAATTTGGGTGACTTGATCTCACTCCCAAATCAAGAAGTGGACATTGTCTGGTTTACACCTATGGATGCAATCCTCCAGATTACCATGGTTAGTTTAGAGATAAGCAAGCAACTCAATAGGCACTATATGGAAAGATACCGAGACCATCTGGGAGAAAAGCTTCACCTCATCTCCTTTAAACTGTAACAGAAAGCATCCATTTAGTCTACCTAATAACATCTCTAGTACAACAAACTTAGAAAAAAGACAGTACTATGAGGGGGAGGGGGCAAGAAATAGAAAATGAACTGATCAATGGTAACATTACTAAGGTACTAGATCAAACTACACCTGAAGATCACCTTTCTATGGCTGTGCTTTTCGGTGAGTCAGTATCTTCTTTAAGACAGTGTGAGTTGGGACTGGGGGTAGAGCAAATGATTAACATTGGCACGGCTCTGGGTTCTATCCTTAGTGTGGGGGCGAGGGTGGGGGGAAAGTTAATACAACCTACAAGACCTTTAGAAAAACCACCTGTCTTTAATTCTTCAATTGCCTCACTCAAAAGCAATATTAATCTCAATTCACCCTCTTCCAAAAATGTTATTCAAATCAGGGGACACGGGGTATGTGAAAGCATTATGAAAAGCTACCTACATGTCCTAAGCCATGCTATGGAAATTTGTTTATTCTAGAGTGCATTTCTAAGGCTGGTGGAGTGGCTCAAGAAATAGAGCGCCTGCCTAGCAATCACAAAGCCCTGCGTTCAATACCACACATACACAAAAAAATAAGTGTCCAGAAAATGTAATGAACTTCTAAGAATCAATGACAAAAAAAAAAGAAGATACCAATGGAGTGCATTTCTTTATATCATAAATACAGTATCTAAAGGCTGTCAGAGTGGCTCAAGCAGTAAAGCACCTGCCTAGCAAGCATGAGACCCTGAGTTCAAACCCCAGTACCGCCAAATTAAAAAAAATCCTATAAATCCAGCATTTATCATGCGAAAGTTAGTCTTTTTCCTAAAGTAAAAGGTTTTGTTCCAGACTAAATTTCATTATAATGATAACGCTTTCATTGACCACATAGAAGTTATTTTCTTACTAAGACATATTATAATTACGTGCTATACTGGTAATCAGAAGACTTAGGTTTTCATCCCATTACTGTCCCTCACCATATGGAGTACTTTGAGGAAGTCAAATTATCATTTAGAAAAGAAATAAGGCTTTTAATCTGATAATTCTAAATACCTCTACTACCTATAATACTTTATACATGTCTCACCTACAATGTGCTCCCATTGTTTAACTGCAAGTCCAGGAATTCAACATTATTGTATTCTAATATTATAGAATGATCCACAGTTGCCTTGCTTTTATTTAAAATATGTAAACTAATCCCTTTTCCTCAAAAAAGCTGAGGTTTCCATGGGATATTTAAAACAGGTTCTATTTATGCACAGTGCCTTTTTCTATCACTGCTCAAAGGCTATAATCACCAACTTGTCCATAATTTATTCTTCTTTACTGCACATAATGACAAGTCTAAAGGTTAAATTACTAAAGCAAAGCTGCAAATAATCTATTTTCTTTGTAAGTTAGATATGCTAATAATCAACCAGAAAATTCAGTCAACATTGACTTATTCTTTTGAAGCTATGACATCTGTTTTGATAATCCTCATTCTCATTATTTAAACAAAAGCCACATTAAAAAGAAACTCATAGGCTAAAAGTATTAAGCTTTTCCTTCATTAGAATTTTTCTCAGTATGTAGTTTCATTGGTTTCTAAGAATGATACATGAATCACTATTTAAAAAAAACAAAACTAGTAGTTTACTATCACACCATCTTTTTGTTAAACTTATTTTTGAATGATAAAGATAAATTATGCATATTAAAGGGGTACCATATGATGTTTTGAAACATGTATTCATCATATAACCAGGCTGAACATATCTCCTCAAACACACTACTTCTTTTTTTATCATTTTTTAAAATTATATTTTACTTTTGAATTGTCAAGCATTAAAAATACAGGGGATTTCATAGTGATAATTCTATACCTATATACAGTGTACTCTGAACAAGTTCACCCCCTCCATTATATTTCCATTCCCCTCCTTCCAACCTGCCCCCTTTTCAAACAGAAACACATTACTTCTTTATGGAGAAAACATTAAGAATTCCTTTTTATAGTTTTTTAATACACAGTACACAACTGCTATCTATAGTCACACAAGTGTGTAAGAGCACACCAGTACTTCTAACTGCAATTTAGTTAGACTCCTACCTAACTGCAATTTAATACCCATTGGTCAACCTTTCTCCATACCCCAACAGCCATCACTCAATCCCAGCCTCTGGTAACCACCATTCTACTCTCAAGTTCTATGAGATCAACTTTTTTATATTACACTTATGAGTAAGATCGTGCAGTACTTGTCTTTCTGTGGTTGGTTTATTTCATGATATAATCTTTTTATAATCTGAAGTATCTGAAGTAGCATAACTACTTTAGAAGCTAAGAAGCATTAAGACTATAAACAAAGCTATACTTCATTCCCCTAACCCTACAATATAGACCACTGTCCAGTAAGTAGACACACCAGATATGGTTTTATGAGATTGTTTTTATATAAAACATTCTCATTTTAGATCAAAAAGAATTAACCTAGAAGGTAACACATATGCACAAGAAGTCAATATGAGTCAACTCCCTGTATAGCTATCCTTATCTCAACCAGCAAAATACCTTGGTCCTGCCTATTACTGCTTATACTCTTTCTACAACAAAATTAGAGATAAGGGCAAAATAGTTCCTGCCAGGTATTGAGGGGGTGGGGGGGAGAGGGAGGGGGGTGGAGTGGGTGGTAAGGGAGGGGGTGGGGGCAGGGGGGAGAAATGACCCAAGCCTTGTATGCACATATGTATAATAAAACAATAAAAAATATAATAAAAAAAATTCTCATTTTAGAAGTCTACAAAACTTTTTCATTCTTTAAAAAGTCCACAAATCTTACTCATTTTAAGTCATTAAAACTTTTAAGCAGGCATGGTGATGTACACCTTTAATCCCAGAACACAGAAGGCTAACAAGCGAGGATTATGAGTTTGAGATGAGCCTGGTATACAGGGTAAGACCCTGTCCGGGTCTGGGGTGGGGTGGGGGGACAGTTAAAAGCAAAAAAGTCCGTAAGACTTCATGTTTTACTTTAAAATACTTTTATACAATAGAAAAACTTTTATTTAGATAAAGCACTGTTTCAGAGGATCTCAACAAATTACAAGTTGCTGATTTTTCTTTTTCCACATAGGAATAAATACATTTTATCTCAACATAACTGATGTTTATCAGTATAGCTTCTGCATATTACCTATAATTACAAAGTACATTACACACAGTATAGACTTTTTCCTCAATCTTTAATACTAACAAGAATATTATATTACAGAGATGTGATATAGGAGTCTCTGACAGATGGCAATGGTAACCCAAAGATTAACAAAGCCTCTTAAAGAGTTTACATGATACAGTAATTTTGCTCTTGTGAAAAGATATCATATTCCGCATTTAAAAGCACTGATGCAGTGCTTTTAAAAACACGTTTAGCCAGGAGCCAGTGGCTTGCACCTATAATCCTAGCTATTTGGGAGGCTGAGATCAGGAAGACCACAGTTTAAGACCAGCCCAGGGAAATAGCTCGTGAGACCCCATCTCCAAAATAACCAGAGCAAAATGGATAGGAGGTGTGGCTCAAGTGATAAGAGAGCCTGCTCTGCAAGCATGAAGCCCTGAGTTGGAACCCCAGTCCCACTTAAAAAAAAAAAGTTTTAAACCTTACATACATACGCACACACACACACACACTTTTATGTAAGCACATAAGTACAGATACAGGGTAAATACAGGAAAGAGTCTTCTACATGAAAATATGAATATTTTTCTCTCAAAAGCATGCCTGGTGCCTGGGCAACCAACAAGATGGAAGGGAGGAAGGAAAGAATTTGCTGGGGGCTTGGCTCAGTGGTAGAGCATGTGACTAGAATGTGAAAGCACTCTCTTTGTTGATCCCCAGCACCAAAAACAAATAAATACACGCTGTTAGATATTATATCCCCTCTGAAGTTATGATTTAAGTAGAGGCACTTATTACATGCAATGGGTCTACTTTTAAAAGTATACATTATAAAGCCATATTACAAGGCAGTGTAAGATTTGACACCTGCTTTCAGTGATACCATAGCTGGTATCACTCTGCTCTAGATTCCTCTCATAGTCTACTAACATCTCTGTTGGTATAGACAACTTATACCTCTTACTTCTAAGAGGTCTAATTTCCTGGTTACCATGCCCTTTCCAGTCTGTGGCTACTATACTTGTACTTAGCACAACAATGAACTTCAGAGCAGCAAGAGATATTCCAGTGGATCCCGAGTACCAAATATATTCTTCCCTGGCTCCCTTGTGATGATCAAGAGTCAATTACCCTTGCCAGGATGGTGATTCCTTTTCTTCCTTGGTGATCTTTTGGCACAAGGACCCTAGAGTGACCACCCAGCAGGCATGCCTTAAAGGTTAATGGAGTTCACACTGTGTCTGTTTCCTAGTGGGACATTTCTGCTTCTGGAAAAGTTAAATAGATAGAAAGTATAAACTCTGCAAGTGAGGCCATTCTTACTTTATCCCTCTATTCTACGACCATTTTATCTAATGAGGACACCAAATAACGGATATCCATTGGATATTCCCATAATAGTTAACATACATAAAGGATCCTGGAGGATGGCATCCACCCTTGTAGAGAATCTGACACCTTTTTTTTTTTTCAGAAACAGGGTCTTGCTATATAGCCCAGGTTGACCTCAAACTCATGATCCTCCTATTTCTATCTCCCAAATGCTGGGATTACAGGTATGTACCACCATTCCTGGGTCTCAGTTGCATCTTTTTTGAGCCCACTATAACTACTCCATCAATTCAGAGGATTATGAATAGAAGCAGCATGCATTGGGGCCCGTGGACTCATGAACTTGGGCTCACTGCCACATATCATTTACAATAAAGTGGGACTCTTGGTAAAAGACAACATTACTCAAGATCCTATATTGGTAAATCAAACACTCTGTAAATCCTTAGATGGTAGTGCTGGCTGTGGATTTATGAGCAGGAAAAACAAACCTGTGCCCAGAATGTGTGTTAATTTCTGACTAGACAGATTATTGCCCCTTCCAAGGCAGAGGAAGGTATAGTTTTAGAGGCTTTAACTTTTCCCAGTATGAAAGCCCATATCCCACTGGTAATGGAACCAACTTGAGGGTCCTGCCAGCTATCATGTATGTATTATCCCAATTACATAATCAAGAAATCAAAGAAATGACTCTGAATCTACTAGTCAAAATAAACACTTTCCTCATTTTAAGTTGATTGTCTGTATCTTAGATACTTTGTCACAGTGACAAGAGAGCTAACTAATACAACCCAGCAAAGACCTTGAGGGCTGTCTGGCAATCCTTGGAACTGCCAATAGAAGTGAATTCTCAGATTGCTCTGATGTAATCCAGAACCCAGCCCATTAAATTCAGTCAACTAAGCAGAATTGGCAAACTGTATGGATATTACATTATTATCGACCATTTTGTTTCTTATCCTAATCTTGCCACTAAAATCTGCTTCCAAAAATAATATGATTACGTGAATTCCTAATTTTATTTTCACTTGGACACTTTTTGGGTTTTGGGGGTGGGACTGGAGTTTGAACACGGGGCTTCATGCTTGCAAAGTAGGCAGTGACCACTTGAGCCACATCTCCAGTCCATTTTTCTCTGGTTATATGTTGGCGAGGGATCTCATGAACTATTTCCCCAAGCTGGCCTCAAACTGCTATCATCCAAATCTCAGCCTCCTTCCCAAGTAGCTACAATTACAGGCACAAGCCACCAGTGCCCAACTTCATTTGGACACTTGATGGCACAAGAACAGACCATATAGCCAGGCACTGGTGGCTCACACCTGTAATCCTAGCTACTCAGCAGGCAGAGATCAGGAGGATCATGGTTCAAAGCCAGCCCAGGCAAATAGTCTGTGAGACCCTATCTTGAAAAACCCCTTTGCAAAAAAAGGGCTAGTGGAGTGGCTCAAGGTATAGGCCCTGAGTTAAAGCCCAGTACCACCAAAAAAAAAAAAAAAAAAAAAAAAAGCAAACTATACAGTCAACAAAGCTATAAACACAAAAGCTTTTGGGTAAAGACATCCATAATCTTTTTAACCAGCATTTATTAGGAATGAGAATGGAGGCAAAGAAAACAAGAGGACCTCACTAGGTAAACCATAAAAAGTGATTTTAAAATTCCCTTAGAAAAGATAAAGAATATCAGTCATAAGTTTTAAAAGTATGTAAAATTCAATTCATTAAATTGAATGCCTTTCTTTAGGCTACTTATAACTCCATCAAAATAAAAAACAGACAATGGCTGGCAGAGTAGCTGAAATGGTAGAGCACCTGTATAGCAACCATGAGGCCCTGAGTTCAAATCCCAGTAGTGCCAAAAAAAAAAAAACCCTATAGACAAAAAAAAAAGAAAAAATCCAGTTATTAGGTATAACTACTTTAAAACAGTTTAAAATAGTAATAGCCCTTAAAAACAGTATGTTATATGAAACAGAGTATCAAAACTAACATTATACAAAAAGAGAAACATACCTCACCTAGAGAGCTAATTTCCTGATCTATATGCCCAACTACTCAATTTTTTTTTCAATATTAGGGATCAAACTCAGGGCCTCACAGATGTTAAGCAAGTGCTCTACCACTAACCCATATCCACAGCCCTCAGTTTCTTAAAACACTATACAACTAAACTGTCTCAAATAATGGTGCACCTTTTTGTTCCTATCATAATAACAATCACTCTGTTCTTATGTTCTCCCATCATCCTCTGTGTCTATTTATGGTGACTATGATCCAAAGTATTTCTAATATACATTCACAAACTTTACCCAGTACTGTACAAATTCTGGAATCTCACATCTTTATTCTCATTTATGAAATATTCATTCCCTCCTACCTCCCAATACAGTTTTGATATGTGGATTATGATCTCCCTGTTCCCATTATCATTTCTGGCTGCTGAAACATACTAGCAAGTAATCCAGCCATTACTTCCTTGACTTGCTTAACTCCAATGATCTTTTGCCCTATCCCATTTAAGTCAACACCCTCATACCTTCAACTCTCGGTCATGTCATTATCAGTAGATTCCTCTGGAATCTTTGTTTCTAATAGCTCATCTTCTCCTCTCCTCAAAGATGATTTACACTAAGTGCCATCACTATACCTTTTGGCTTCACAAGAACCTCCCATCCACTGATTCTACTACTTTTTCCCCTAAAGGTCCTAATTTCATCATCATACAAATTTAGATTACATTGTCTAGTATTATAACTAATCCTTTACCAACCTTTAACTCACTTGCTCATCTCTTCACTATTATACCACCTATTTCATCTGTGTTTAAAGGCATCTATACTCCAGCCCATGCCTGTATCTGAGCAGCTGATTTTTGCTACATAAAAACCACTCACAACCTTAATGACTGAACTCACACTAAAATTATCACCACAGATCTCAAATAAGCTCCCTTCACAGCAAAAATTTCTAAAGCAAGCTGAGCAGTAGTGGCTCACACCTGTCATCCTAGCTACTTGAGAGGCAGAGACTGGGAGGATTCCAGTTCAAGGCCAGCCCAGGAAAATAGTTCATGGGAGCCCCATCTCCAAAATAATCAGAGCAAAATGGATTGGAGGGTGACTCAAGCAGTTGAGCACCTGCTTTAAAAGTGTGAAGCCCTACTGAATGAAAATAACTTCAACCCTAGGGTACTCTACCCATCAAAATGATCATTCAAAATACATGGAGCAACTGAAGTCTTCCATGATAACCAGAAACTAAAACAATATATGACCACCAAACCACCACTACAAAAGATTCTCCAAGGAATTCTGCACACAGAAAATGAAAGCAAACAAAACAATGAAAGGGCAGGCAATATCAAACCACAGGAGAAGAAAAGGCAAGAAAGTAAAGAGTAGCACTGATTCAGCTGCACACAATCAAACCCTTAAACAACAAAAGCAACTAAATGACAGGAATCATCACATACCTATCAATATTAACACTGAATATCAACAGACTCAACTCCCCCATCAAAAGACACCACTTGGTAAACTAGATTAAAAAGGAAGATCCAACAATATGTTGTTTACAGGAGACCCATCTCATTGGCAGAAACAAACACTGGCTTAGGGTGAAAGGCTGGAAGAAGATTTATCAAGCCAATGGCCCCTGAAAACAGGCAGGAGTAGCAATACTTATCTCGGACAAAGTACACTTCAAATTTACATTGGTCAAATGAGATAAAGAAGGACATTCCATACTAATAAAAGGAGAAATACACCAAAGGAAATAACTATTATCAACCTATATGCATCCAATCTCAGTGCACCCAATTTCATCAAACATACTCTGAAAGACCTAAAAACATATATAGACTCTATACCACTATATGGTACTGGGAGACTTTAATACCCCCCTATTACCAATAGATAGGTGATCTAAACAAAAACTCAATAAATTCTAGAACTAAATCATACCATAGACCTAGCTGATGTCTACATAAAACTTCATCCAACTTCCGCACAATATACATTCTTCTCAGCAGCCCATGGAACCTTCTCCAAAATTGATCACATCCTAAGGCGCAAAGCAAGCCTCAGCAAATATAAGAAAACAGAAGTAATCCTGTGCATTCTATCTGATCACAATGCATTAAAACTAGAGCTCAACCTCAAAAACAACAACAGAAAATATGCAAACAACTGGAAGCTGAACAACACATTGCTCAAAGATCAGTGGGTCATTGATGAAATAAAAAAAGAAATTAAAAGGTTCCTGGAAGTTAATGAAAATGAAAACACAACCTACCAGAAACTATGGGACACAGCAAAGGCAGTCCTGAAAGTTTATAGCCATGAGTACATATATTAAAAGGACAGAAAGTGCTCAAATCAGTGACCTAATCCTACATCTCAAACTCCTAGAAAAACAAAAACAAGCAAAATTCAAAACAAGCAGGAGAAAAATAATAAAAATAAGGGCCGAAATTAATGAAATAGAAACAAAAAAACCATACAAAGAATCAACGAAACAAAAAGCTGGTTCTTTGAAAAAATAAACAAGATTGACCCCTGGCAAATCTGACTAAAATGAGGAGAGAAAAAATCCAAATCAGTAAAATCAAAAATGCAAAAGGGGAGATAACAACAAACACCACGGATATCCAGGGAATCATCAGAGACTACTTTTAGAATCTATATTCCAATAAATTTGAAAGTCTTGAAAAAATGGACAAATATGACTTATGACCATCCAAAATTGAACCAAGAGGATATTAACCACCTAAATAGATCTATAACATGAAATGAAATTAAAACAGCAATAAAGAGTGTCCCAAAAAAGAAAAGTTCAGGACCTGATGGATTCTCTGCTGAATTCTATCAGACCTTTAAAGAAGAACTAATACCAACTATCCTTAAACTGTTCCACGAAATAGAAAGGGAAGGAATACTACCTAACTCATTCTATGAAGCCAGTATTACTCTCATCCCAAAACCAGAAAAAGACACCTTTAAAAAGGAGAACTATAGGCCAATCTCCTTAATGAACATCAATGCAAATATCCTCAATAAAATGGCAAATCAAAACCAACAACATATCAGAAAGATAATTCACCACAACCAAGTCAGCTTCATCCCAGGGATTGCAGGGGTGGTTCAACATATGCAAATCTATAAATGTAATACAGCACATTAATAAAAGAAAAGAAAAAACCACTTGATCATCTCAATAGATGCAGAAAAAGCCTTTGATAAGATCCAACACCACTTCATGATAAAAGCTCTAAGAAAACTAGGAATAGAAGGAATGTACCTCAACATTATAAAGGCTATATATGACAAACCTACAGCCAACATCATACTTAATGGAGAAAAACTGAAACCATTTCCCCTAAAATCAGTAATGAGACAAGGGTGTCCACTATCCCCACTCCTATTCAACATTGTCCTGGAATTCCCAGCCAGAGCAATTAGGCAAGAAGAAGAAATAGAAGGAATACAAAAAGATAAAGAAACTGTCAAAATATCCCTGTTTGCAGATGACATGATCCTGTATCTCAAAAACCCAAAAAACTCTACCCAAAAACTCCAAGACACCATAAATAGCTTCAGCAAGGTGGCAGGATACAAAATCAACTTACAAAAATAATTAGCTTTTCTATATACCAACAGTGAACAAACTGAGAAAGAGTATATGAAAACAATTCCACATACAATAGCCTCAAAAAAAAAAATCAAATACCTAGGAGTAAACTTAACAAAGGTTGTGAATGAGACCTCTACAAGGAGAATTACAAAATCCTGAAGAAAGAGATCGAGGAAGACTATATAAGGTGGAGAGATCTCCCATGCTCATGCATTGGTAGAATCAACATAGTAAAAATGGCTATACTACCAAAAGCAATCTACATGTTAAATGCAACTCCCATCAAAATCCCAATGACATTCATCACAGATATTGAAAAAATCTACCCTAAAGTTCACTTGGAAACACAAGAGACTGCTAATAGCCAAGGCAGTACTCAGCAAAAAGAGAAATGCTGGAGGTATCTCAATACCTGACTTCAAACTACATTACAAAGCAAAAGCAATAAAAACAGCATGGTACTGGCAAAAAAAAAAACAGATATGAAGAACAGTAGAACAGAATAGAGGGCCCAGATGTGAATCCACACTGCTATGCCCACCTTATTTTTGACAAAGGCACCAAAAACATACAATGGAAAATAGACAGCCTCTTTAACAAATGTTGCTGGGAAAAGTGGTTATCTGCATGCAGAAAACTGAAACTACATCCCTGTTTATCACCCTGTTCTAGTATCAACTCAAAGTGGATCAAGGACCTTAATACCAGATCTGAAACTCTGAAGCTAGTACAGGAAAGAGCAGAGAATACTCTGGAAGCAATAGGTATAGGCAAGGACTTCCTCAATAGAACCCCAGATCATCAGCAATTAAGAGAAAGGATAGACAAATGGGACTACATGAAATTAAAAAGCTTCTGCACAACAAAAGAAAAGGTCTCTAGGGGCTGGGATGTAGCTTGGTGGTACAGTGCCTGCCTAGCATGCACGAGGCCCTGGGTTCGATTCCAGCACCAAAAAAGAAAAGACAAAAAAAATATGAAAAGGTCTCTAAACTGAAGGGACCACCCACAAACTGGGAGAAAATACTTGCTCCCAATATATCAAAGGACTGGTAACCAGAATATACAGGGAGCTCAAAAAACTAAACTCCCCAAAATCAATGAACCAATAAAGAAATGGGTAACTAAACTAAACAGAACTTTGTCAAAAGAAGAAATTCAAATTACCAAAAAACACATGAAAAAATGCTCACCATCTCTGCCATAAAGGAAATGGAAATCAAAACTACATTAAGATTCCACCTCACCCCTGTTAGAATAGCCATCATCAAAAGCACCACCAACAACAAACATTGTCAAGGTTGTGGGGAAAAAGGAATCCTCATACACTGCTGGTGGGAATGCAAGCTAGTACAACCACTCTGAAAACAATATGGAGGCTTCTTAAAAAAACTAAACATAGATCTGCCATATGATCCAGAAATCTAACTCCTAGGGATATACCCAAAGGAATGCGACTCAGGTTACTCCAGAGGCACCTGCACACCCATGTTTACTGCAGTACTATTCACAATAGCCAAGTTATGGAAACAGCCAAAATGCCCCACCACTGACAAAGGGATTAAGAAAATGTCTGAGGAGGGGAGGGTGGAGCAGAAAGGGGAGGGAGGCAGGGGGGAGAAATGACACAAACAATGTATACACATGTGAATAAAAGAATAATTAAAAATTAAAAATAATAAAAAAAAAAAAAGAAAATGTGGTACTTATATACAATGGAATTTTACTCAGCCATGAAGAAGAATGAAATCTTATTATTTGCAAGTAAATGGATGGAACTGGAGAACTTCATCTTAAGCAAAGTTAGCCAGGCTCAGAAAGCCAAAAATCATATGCGGACTTTAGATCTAAAATAAATGCAGTAATATTATTAGACATGGGTCACACACTAAGGGGAGGACATATGCAGGAGGAATAGGGAAAGGTAGGAAACCCAAAACTTGAAAGGGTTCGATGTGCCCCTGTAGAGGAGCTAACACAGTAACCTTAAAGCGACAGAGGTCAATATGGGAAGGTGACCAGGAAATAGTGAAGAGGTCTGGTAGAGATGAATCAATTCGGGTTGTAATACACTTGTGCAAGGAAGCAATGCTAGGAATCTCTCTGTATAGCTATCCTTATCTCAACTAGCACTTATCTAACTTATTACTGCTTATGTCTTCTCTTCAACAAAATTGAAGAAGGCAGAACAGGCTCTGCCTGGAAGCAAGGGGGTTGGGGGAAGTGGGGGGGGGCAGGGGCAGTGGGGAGAAATGGCCCAAAGAATGTATGCACATATGAAAAAATGAATAAATTAAAAAAAGAAAAAAGAAAAAAAAAACAGTGTGAACCCCTGAGTTCAAACCCTGGCCCCACAAAAAAAAAAAAAAAAAATCCTGAAGCAAGAGTTCCCTATACTGCTGTCTTCATTAGCTCTTACTCTCTCTTTAATTCATTCTTATCAATTTTTATTCCTGACTTTCCACTAAAACAGTTTTTAAGAATTTTATCAACATCTTCAATCCTACCAAAATGAATAGTTAACTGACAGAAAAGAATTATCTGCCCTCATCCTATGCCAGCTGTTAACAGCATTAACATGACTGACCACTTCCTCCATGTGGGAGCATCTGTTCCTCCCCAAAGTATTCCTATTTCAGTAAATGTTACCTCCTTCCAGTCAGTTGCTCAAGCAAAACTCAAGGGGGCGTCCTTGATTTCTCGCTTCCTATTTCTCCACATGTGATTTATATGAACACTTATTCACTCCACATCTAAAATACATGTGAAAATACATCCAGGTTTTGCCATCTGCACTCCTACATGCCACTGTCACTTGTCACCTAAGGACTGCTAATACCTCCCAGGTCCTTTCCTTGCTTCCACTACTGCACCTAAATCCTCACCCACCTCTTCCCCAAACTTTTCCTACCTAAACCAGCCAGAACCATCTCTTTAAAATGAGTTAGTTCATTTCATACCCTTGTTCAGGACCCAAGTGTGTCTATCACATGCTAAACAGCACAAAATACAGATGCCTTACCATAACCTTGAAGATCCCAAAGGACCTGATCCATAATTCTTCTCCACTTCACATCTACCAATCTACTCCTTTCTTTATTTCCTTCCAATATGCCAAGATCATTCAAGCCTTAAAGCAACTACACTTACCTCCTCTGCTCCTCATCTTCTTATGGCTGCCTCCTCTTGTCACTCAAATATCAAATAAAATGTCACTTCTACAAGGACTCTTGCTGGCAAAACTATCTCTGCTTCTAAGGCTAACTCCTCCACTTAAGCCACAAAATAGTCAAAATTCTTGAAATTGAGCTATCTTTTAATCAATCTTATCCATCAGATAATATCTCCATTTTAGACAGGCCTTTTTTAAAACCTACTCTAAAGTTGGTGACCCTGTTATTTTCTCTAATAGTTATCTGTGCCATGTTATGTGCTGGCAACTCAAAACCATTTTCATCATTCTGGGCTCTTCCCAAGTACTAGAAATCTGGGAAATCCCTAAAACCCCTTATGAGCAAGGCTCCAGTTTTCTACCTCTTGAGAAACATCTGTAAAAGCTCTAACAACAAAAGAGCATTAGAAGCATTACTGTTCCTTCAGCACCAACGGACAGCATGTGAGCACAGCAGATGATACATGAGTTTCACTTGCAGCTTTCACACACTCTTCTTTAATGATAGAGACAACTGAGAGCAGCAGCAGCAGCAATCACTCTATAATTTCTGCTCTTCCTAACTTACTGACTCCACCCTTTTAACAGTCTGTGATGCTATCGTTGCCTGTATTAAATACCAAATAGCTTGAAATAGCTACAATGTTTGCTCTTCTAGCTAAATTCCACTTGGCACATATCCTGTTGTTCCTAGACTACATATCAAAACGAATAATCCTATACTTGCTCACTTTTGTGTTTATTATGTGTCTCTCTCCTACTACATTATTCAACAAGCACACAGATCACATTTGCTATGCTCATTATTCATTGGTAAAACATATTCCCATTCACTATATCAAACATAGCAGCTCCATCTGCCAAAAGTTTCTCTCCAGTTCACTATAATCTAACTCACTAAAATAAAAAAATTTAAAACAGCCAAGCATGGCATTGTGTGCCTGTAATCCCAGCACCTGGGAGGCTAAGGCAGGAAGAACAAGATTTTCAGGGCAGTCTGGACTATATAGCAAGAGTCTGTCTAAAAAATTATTATTATTATTTTATATATATATGTATATATATATATAATTATTTATATTTAAAAATAAGAAAAGCAACAGCAGTTCTCGACTTTGCATTCCTTACTTCATTTGCTTATCCAGCACCTCAAAGCCCACTACCCTGGAAGTCCTCATCCCTCCACTGGAACAACACAACACTCAAATTGGCTTTTTATCCAAAAATTGTCTCATTTGTGATTAACATTAAATAAGGTTATCTCTACGATGGAAACAATAATGAAATGTGAGTTTCTGATCTAACCGTTTGATTTTGAACTTAGTTTAAAATTCCCACAGACCACGGTAGAGCTTAGTGATACAGCATTTGCCTATAATACACAAGGGTTTGATCCCCAGCAATACACATACACACACAAATAAACACCTACATATTTTATAAATATATAATAAAATTCCATAATGATTTTACCACTATAAAACTGGTATGATCAAAAATAATCTTACCTCCCTTAAAACTGTGTTCCTAGAACCTGGGTGTGGTGGTGCACACTTATAATACCAGCGCTTTGGAGGCTGCGGCAGGAGAATCATGAGTTCAAGACAAACCTGGGCTACATAGGGGACAAAAAAAATTTTTTTTTAATGTGCTCTTAGACTGGAATATGGTACATGCCTGTAATCTCAGCACTTGGAAGACAGAGGCAAAAGAATCACAAGTCTGTGGACAGCCTGTACTACACAGCAAGACCCTATCTCAAAAAACAAAAATGCTGGTGGAGTAGCTCAAATGGTAGAGCACATGCCTAGAAAGCATGAGGTCCTGAGTTCAAATCCCTGTACCACCCAAAAATAAATAATAATTGTGCTCTTTAATTCATTTAAACAAGTTTTCAATGACACATGTTGAAACTGTTCCAGGAATCAGAGGAGGGGGGATGAAAGAAAGCAGTGGGGGGGGGGATTCAAGTATGATATATTTGATACATTGTAAGAATCTTTGCAAATGCTACAATGTAGCCCTGCCCAACACAATAATCAATTAAAAAAAGAAAGAAGCAAGTGTTCAAGGAAGAAAACTGAGAGGTTACTGGGGTGGAAGGCATGGTCAAGTGGTACAGTGCTACCTAGGAAGCACAAGGCCCTGGCTTCAACCCCAGAGGCACCAGATACCATGTGTCAGGTGTTGCTTGAGGCACTGGAGATGCTTCAAAGCAAAACACTGGTCTGTGCCCTCCTGGAGCCTGTATACTAACATGGGGCAGAAAATTTATATGCTGATAGAAGATAATAAGAGCTAAAAAAAAAAAAGTTAGGCAGGGTAAAAAATGCTAGGGGAGCAGAGGCAATCAGATGGACTAGGGGAATTCTAAGCTCAGAGAGGCTAGCAAAAGGTCACAGAAAACAAGGAATCCTTATACTCTGCATGGAAGATAAGTGACATGACATAAATCACTTATTTTAAGGATAATCAGGCTGTGGAAAATAAACAAAGGCAAAAGTAGATAAACCAATTTATGAGCAACACAATCCAAGCAAGGGAAGAAGGTGACAACAATGAAGGCAAAATAAAAAGTGGTCAGGCTGGGCACCAGTGGCAAATACCTGTAATCCTAGCTACTCAGGAGGTAAAGATCAGGAGGATCGTGGTTCAAAGCCAATCCCGAAAAGAGTTCACAAGACTCTATCTCAAAAAACCTATCACAAAAAAAAGGGCTGGTGCAGCGGCTCAAGGTGTAGGCCCTGAGTTTAAACCTCAGTACACTACTGCAAAAAAAAGGTCAGATTCTCCCCTTCTAAAGCACTAATAGAAGAAGAAACAGAAATTATCAAGAAGCACGAAAACATGAGCAATGGGGGAAATACATTCTAAAGACAAAGTAAAATACCACTTAAAAATCTTCAATTTTTTAGCTGGACATCGATCTACCATTTGATCCAGCAATACCACTCTTGGGGATATACCCAAAAGACTGTTACTCCAGAGGCACCTGCACATCCATGTTTATTGCGGCACTATTCACAATAGCCAAGTTATGAAACAGCCAAGATGCCCCAGCACTGACGAATGGATTAAGAAAATGTGGTATCTATACACAATGGAATTTTATGCAGCCATGAAGAAGAACGAAATGTTATCATTCGCTGGTAAATGGATGGAATTGGAGAACATCATTCTGAGTGAGGTTAGCCTGGCTCAAAAGACCAAAAATCGTATGTTCTCCCTCATATGTGGACATTAGATCAAGGGCAAACACAACAAGGGGATTGGACTATGAGCACATGATAAAAGCGAGAGCACACAAGGGAGGGGTGAGGATAGGTAAGACACCTAAAAAACTAGCTAGCATTTGTTGCCCTTAACGCAGAGAAACTAAAGCAGATACCTTAAAGCAACTGAGGCCAATAGGAAAAGGGGAACAGGTACTAGAGAAAAGGTTAGATCAAAAAGAATTAACCTAGAAGGTAACACCCACGCACAGGAAATCAATGTGAGTCAATGCCCTGTATAGCTATCCTTATCTCAACCAGCAAAAACCCTTGTTCCTTCCTATTATTGCTCTCTACAACAAAATTAGAAATAAGGGCAAAATAGTTTCTGCTGGGTATTGAGGGGGGGAGAGGGAGGGGGCGGAGTGGGTGGTAAGGGAGGGGGTGGGGGCGGGGGGAGAAATGAACCAAGCCTTGTATGCACATATGAATAATAAAAGAAAAATGAAAAAAAAATCTTCAATTTTTTAAAAAATTTAAAAATTTGGGCTGGGTGTATAGCTCAATGATAGATCACATGCCTAGCAAGCACAAGGCCCTGGTTCAATCCCCAGCACCACAAAAAAGGAAAAGCTTAACAACACCAATGTTGTCTATGTTAGCAATGGCATAGAAAAACTGAATTTTCACACAGCTACTTGTTATCTCCTGGTAAAGTTAAATATGTACATGCCTTTAGATCTAACAACTCTATTCTGGTATATATCTTACAGCAACCTTCATATGCATCAAAAGACATGTATAAAATGTTAGGGCATCATACTTTCATATATGTTTCTATAGGAAGAAACATATATGTCCATTAACACAACAGATAAATAAAATGTGGTACAGTCATGCAATAGAATACTTATCCAACACTGGAAGAGAATGAATCACAAATATGCACAGCATAAATGAGTCTTTATAACTCAAAAAACACAATTACAATGAACAAAGTAAATGGGAAAAGAACACATATAAATTGGAGCCCTTGCACACTTTTGGTAGGATGATAAAAATCATACAATCATTAAGGAAAACAATATTGAAGTTCCTGAAAAAAATAAAAATGAACTACTAATTGATCCAGCAATCCCACATCAGGGTAAATGTGCAAAAGAATTCAAAACAAGAGTTCCAACAGATATTTGCACACCTGTTTTCTGCAGTATTAACACCATAGTCAAGAAGTGGAAGCAGCCCAAATGTCCACGGATGGATGTATGTACAAAATGTTGTATATACATACAATGGAACATGAAGTAGCTTTTAAAAAAGGAAATCCTAGGAGGATTCCGAGATGGCGGCTAGAGGGAGGAAGCAGAAAGCGTGCCTCCTAAAGCGAAATCTTGGAGAGACACCGGAGACACACCTTGCAGGCAAAGCCACCAAGAAGAGGCAAAATTCTGACCCCTCCACGCCTCCAGCTTGCGCAGAGAATCTCCAGCTTGCGCAGAGAATCTCCACTTCACATTAAACAGAGAAACCAGGATGGCCCCCGGGCGTGAGACGCCCGCGCCCAGACGGCTTGGGAAGATGCAGACAAAGTGAGCTAAGCAGTATGCGGTACTCCCACAGACAACCCTGGGCCAGAACAGCATAGCCCCCTGGACAGACCAACCTCCACCCAGGGAAAAAAAGAGAAACTGAGTAACAAGCAATAAGAACAATAAAGACACGCGGGAAAGAGGGTGGGGCGCACTGAGCACCGAAGAGTGGGGGAAGGGAATCCTTCCCAGAACTGTAAATAAACAAGCCGGGCCCTGGCCTGAGAGGAGAAGGCGGGAGCGGGGGCACGTGCCCAGCAACCAGAACCGAGAAAGCTTGTGAGAGTGGCAGAGGGAGGAAAACTCCACAGGAGAGGGGAGAAGACCCACCTCCCACTTGAGCTGTAAACAAACCGCCAGCAGCAGCAGGAGTGGGAAAGCTTGTACAAGTGGCTGAGGGAGGAAAACTCCATAGGACAGGGGGGAAAACCCACTTCACACGTGAACTGTAAATGAAAACGCAGGCCTGAGAAAGCGGGTGCAGTGTCCCCTCCCCCAGTGTGCTTGGAAAGGGGAAAGCTTGTAGCAGCGGCTTGCGCCCAGGAGAACTCAGTAAACACAACCTGCAGGGCCAGGTGAGTGCTAAGCTCACCCCAGAGATCTGCATAAATAACACCTCCAGCAACAGCAGGCTGACAGCAGCAGGCAGGCAAGCCACAGCCGCAGATAGCCATTCACAGACCTCTCTCCAGACTCTTTTTTTTCTCTCTCCCTACCTTTAAAGAGAAAAGAACCAAACTACACCTACATGCTGAAAAACATACTGAAACTGTATTGTATATGAACTTGGGCCACTTTGTGGGTTTTTTTCCTTTTTTTGCTTTGTACAGTTTTGTTCTATTTTATTTTTCCCCTTTGATGAGACAACTAAAGAACCAACTACAGCCACCATCTCCAGGATTGGAGACTGAGGGACGAACACCAAAATTATTAAGACTGAAACTTCATTGCATTTATACTTGGAAGTTTTTTTTTTTCTTTCATTTACTTATTTTTTATTTTTATTCTTATCTTTATTATTTTTATTTTTTATTTTCAATCCTCTCTCTGTCTCTCTAATGCCTTTTCAGCTTAAGGCTGATTAGTATACTGTCTCTCCCTGTTTATATTATTGAAAATTTTTTTGTTTATTTCTTTGTTTTGTTTTTTTTTCTACTTGATTATTTGTTTTTCGCTTTTCCTTTAACTTCTTTGCTTTCCATCCCCTCTCACCCTTCCATCCTAAATATCACTAGTGCTATTATTACAAGCCAGAAAATACTTAATTGCACACCACCAACAACAGGTGTTGGCGAGGATGCCGGGAAAAAGGAACCCTCTTACACTGTTGGTGGGAATGTAAACTAGTACAACCACTCTGGAAAAAAATTTGGAGGCTACTTAAAAAGCTAGACATTGATCTACCATTTGATCCAGCAATACCACTCTTGGGGATATACCCAAAAGACTGTGACACAGGTTACTCCAGAGGCACCTGCACACCCATGTTTATTGCGGCACTATTCACAATAGCCAAGTTATGGAAACAGCCAAGATGCCCCACCACTGACGAATGGATTAAGAAAATGTGGTATCTATACACAATGGAATTTTATGCAGCCATGAAGAAGAACGAAATGTTATCATTTGCTGGTAAATGGATGGAATTGGAGAACATCATTCTGAGTGAGGTTAGCCTTGCCCAAAAGACCAAAAATCATATGTTCTCCCTCACATGTGGACATTAGATCAAGTGCAAACACAACAAGGGGATTGGACTTTGAGCACATGATAAAAGCAAGAGCACACAAGGGAGGGGTGAGGATAGGTAAGACACTTAAAAAATTAGCTAGCATTTGTTGCCCTCAACGCAGAGAAACTCAAGCAAATACCTTAAAAGCAACTGAGGACAATAGGAGACGAGGACCAGGAACTAGAGAAAAGGGTAGATCAAAAAGAATTAACCTAGAAGGTAACACACATGCACAGGAATTAATGTGAGTCAACTCCCTGTATAGCTATTCTTATCTCAACCAGCAAAAACCCTTGTTCCTTCCTATTATTGCTTATACTCTCTCTTCAACAAAATTAGAGATAAAGGCAAAATAGTTTCTGCCAGCTATCAAGGGGGTTGGGAGGAGAGGGAGTGGGCAGAATGGGTGGCAAGGGAGGGGGTGGGGGCAGGGGGGAGAAGTGACCCAAGTATTGTATGCACATTTGAACAATAAAATATTAAAAATTTTTTAAAAAAAAAGGAAATCCTGTCACATGCTACAATGTGAATGAACCTTGAGAACATTACATGAAATAAGCCATTCACAAGAGGAAAAATGCCTTGTGATTGCTCCACTCATGAATTACCTACAATTCCCAAAATCAAAGAAATACAAGGCAAAAAAAAAAAAAAGGCTGTCCAGGTCTGGGGTAAGGGGAAAGGGAAAATAGATGTTTAATGGATGAAGAGTTTCAGTTTTTGAACCCAGGGCTTCATGCATGCTAAGCAAAAAATCTATCATTGATACACCAGAAGCCTAATGTTTTAGTTTTGCAAGATGAAAAAGTTCTACAACCCAGGTGCTGGTGGCTCACAACTGTAATCCTAGCTACACAGGAGGCAGAGATCAGGGGGATTGAGGTTCGAAGCCAACCCACACAAATAGTTCATGAGAACCTATCTCGAAAAAAACCCTTCACAAAAAAGTGCTGGTGCAATTGCTTTAAGTGTGGTATGGAGGGGGTTGAGGGGGAGAGCCAATGGAGGCAATGTAAATAATGTCCAATATAAGATTAATCAGAATTGTCACTACGAACCCCCCCTATATAATGAATATATCCTAATAAAAAAATTATATATATAAAAAAAGGGTTGGTGGAGTGGCTCAAGGTGTAGGCCCTGAGTTCAAACCCCAGTACCACAAAAAGAAAAAAAAAAGTTCTACAGATGTATTGCACAATAATGTGAATATACTTACTACTGAACTATGCACATAAAAATGGTTAAGATGGAAATTTTAAGTTATGTTTCTAACCATAATTAAAAAAAACTTTTAGAAGAACACACACATGTAATACATACACCTATATGAAATTCAAGACTAAATAATATAGTGCTTAGAACCAGCAATGTGTGGCAAATCAATAAAACAAAAAGAATGACTAGGGCCGGAGGTATGGTTCAAGTGGTAGAATGCCTGCCTAGCAAGCACAGGCCCTTAGTTTAAACCCCAGAAATGCAAAAGAAAAACTAAAGAAGAGAGAAGGAAAAAGAAAAAAAATGACTAACAGAACATTTAGAGAGGTAGTTGCCTCTATGGGAAAAGGAGGAAGACAGAGACTTCAAAGTTATTGGCAATATTCTATTTATTAGTTAAGTAGTAAGTGTACAGGTGTCTGAGTTATTATTTATTAAATTATATATTATATACATATTCTTATATGCAAAAAAGACCTTTAAAGTGTAAACTCAACACAACCTTGGGATTGAGATAAATTCTTAAACTATGCATAGCCTTGCCATCACTGACATTCTGGCATAGAGGAAAAGGAAAGGGTTTGTAGGAAGTGAATTATAGGATGGTGATTTAAAAACAGAGGTTTTTCACCAATTTGACCTAGTTGAATCCAGGCTGAGCCATTTATTAGTTTTGTTACCTTATGCAAGTTACCTAAAAGTTTTAATGCCCTCATCCATAAAAAGTGGGCATTATCAGTACCTACCTAGATACCAACAGTTACTATAAAGTTATGATAGTTTTTACAGTTATTATATAAAGATTAGATAAAATAATGAATAAAGAACATTCAATACAATTCCTAGGACACAGCAAACATTTCTGTTGGTATGGAAGTACTTTCTAAAAAGCTTCCTAGGCTAATCTAATCCCCCTCTGGCTTTACCTCCTTTTGAAAGATTTTGTTCTTCTGAAAAGTCAGAAAAATTTTGTTGCTATATAACTTTAAAAACACTGGAATTACTCCTTTGTTTCTGTAGGTAACATCATTTATACAGACAAAAACAAAACTTATAAGGTCAATCAAGACTTTCAAAAGTCAACCAAGGAGGAAGTTATTACATGCAACTCTTCAAAATTACAAATACCACTAAAGACAAACAGCCTGTTTATGAGCTGATACAGTCTGAAGCTTTTAACAAATGGGTAATACAATAATATTATGTAGACAACCTCAAGCAGTAATGAAGTTAGCCCTAACTCAAAAGATTAAATTGTTCTTGCCTTTTAAAAGATCATTAGGAAAATCCCAAATGATCTGATATTTACTACTTGGGTTGTATTATTTCTGCCAGCCATTATTTTTGTTTTATTTATCCTAAGTCCCTCAAAATAGGCCTCCAAACTGGGTTCAATTCTCCCAACAAGTGTAGATTATCCAAGAAAGATCCCAGAGGGATGAACTGTGATAAAAGGAAATACTGAGCCAGACAGAGTAAGGTGTGTTATAGACTCCAGATTTGTGGGGGGGGGGAGGGTAATCTGCATATTGCAGAAACTCAAAAGCCTTAAGTTACAAATCCACAAAGCACAAGGGTTTCTTGTACACAGAAATGCTCCTCCACTCACCTTCCAGAATGTAGTTTAGGTTATATTTTCTTATACTTGCTGAGGCTTGCTTTGTGCCCTAGGATATGATCTATTTTGGAGAAGGTTCCATGGGCTGCTGAGAAGAATGTATATTGTGTAGAAGTTGGATGAAATGTTCTGTAGACATCTACTAGGTCCATTTGATCTATTGCATATTTTAGATCTTGGATTTCTTTATTGATTTTTTGTTTGGATGACCTATCTATTCATGATAATGGGGTGTTAAAGTCTCCCACAACCACTATGTTGGCGTTTATATATGTTTTTAGGTCTTTCAGGGTATGTTTGATGAAATTGGGTGCGTTGACATTGGGTGCATACAGGTTGATAATTATTATTTCCTTTTGGTCTATTTCCCCTTTTATTAGTATGGAAGGAGGAAATGGTGTGTATTATTAAATAGATGAAATTTTTTCACAGTACCTGAGTCATCATCTTACAAAATTATCAAAGAAAAAAAAAACAGTAAATTAAGAAATTCGTTTTAAAAAATCATTTAAGTTTTATTTTCTATGTCAAGGTTTTTATACATTTTTAAGATTACAAGTTTAAAGAGGCATACTTAATAAAGGCTATATCCAACCTCTGCTAGAAATACAATCACATTAGAAAAAAGCTGAAAACTGTTTAGCGTTTTTGCCACTAGCTTCTCCAGCACTGGACACAACGTTAGCCTGTTTACTTAACATTCCAAACTCTGGCTTCAACCTTCTCAACTTCTGTCAAACCTTTATCACCTATGCTGCCCCTTGATCTTAATGACCACATCTCCAGTATTTTCTTTTTCCCCTAATTATAGCTTACTCCTCGTTACACTTCCTTTGATAACCAGCTTAGACTCCATTTCAGCTACTACCACTCACTAATTTATTCACCTATTTGTTTACTTACATATCCCCACTTGTTCCAGAAAGAATTTCACGGTATCTTCAAAATTCAGTTTTTCACTTAATATCAAAATCCCAAATGTGAACTAGGTATGGTGGTTCACATCTGTAATCCCAGCATTTGGGAGACTAAGGAAGAAGGATCACAAGCCAGCCTGAGCTACATAACACCCTATCTCAAAACAAAACAAAAGTATCTTGACTGTTTGGAATTATTTTAAGTTCATTTCTTAACCTCATAGCCACGAAATCAGCAAATCCTCTCAATTTATCTCCTAAATTGTTCTCAAATGTTCCCTACTCTCTTAATTTCAATTCTAATGCCTTAATGTCCTCTTCACACTCACTAACCCCACATAAAACAAGTGACTAAAATATGGGTTCCAAACCAAGTCCACATTAACTCTAAATCATGTTTATCTATTTATTCGACTATTTGTCCCCATACAAAATCAAGACAATTGGCTCTACTATCTGACAGAAGACAAAGAAGGCTTCCTTAGCAAAAAAGTCACTGTTACTGCAAACACAAATCTAAAGACATAAACAAGGGAAAAGAACATACTGAAGACAAACGGATCCTCCAGAAAAAAAGAGTGTTTTCCACAGCATTCTATTTTGCACAGTATTGTGCAATTTAAGGGCATAAGTCTATAACTTTGATATGTTTCTTCTGCTTTGAAATTCAAGATTACTGGAGTAAATAATATTTACACATAAACTGTGCATTTTACATATATACAGTAGTTTAACATATACAGCATACCACTAACTATTACATTCCACAATAAAGAGAAAATAAATTGGATTTAACTGTATTAGAAAGTAAAAATTAAAAGACAGTACTGTGTGTAGTTAACAAAATCAACCATTTCCCATGCTGGGCAATGTGTCAAGAATCTCAAACTGTTACCTAACACCTGCATTAAACATAAACCCAGACAGTAAACAACTGTCATTGAAAGATAAACCCATGTGACTATATCTCCCAGGAGCTTAAGCAAAACTAGTTTACATGAAGCAAAACAGCTTATTAAATGACCATATCTAAAGCAGTTCTTTGTTTTGACAATAAGCAATTCAACCATTTTTTCCATCATTGCAGAACTAAAAGGTATGTTAAAATGTTATACTATGCAGGGTGGATAATATGGATTTATTAAACTATGCTTATACTAACACCACTTCCTGGTCATTGTTCTAAATTACAGATAATGATAGGTTTAGAAAAACGATTCTGCTCAATTACTATCCAAATTCTGAGTTTTCACTGCTTGATGACTTATAATAAGTATGAAAGCACATGATACACTCAGCACATTCATAAACCAGGATTTCACCAAGTAAAATTTGAAGTCAGATAGCATTAAGGTCTCTAACTTTAGTAAATCACTGTGGAGTCCAGCTTACAAATTGCTTTATAGACATGGAAAATTAGGCAAATCACTTACCTGCTTTGTACTCTAGTTTATTCATCTGTAAAATAAGACCACAGACTAGATGCTGAGATCTCTTCCAGCATAAAGATCCTAGGATCTTAAGGAATTAATAAGTCTATACATGCATGAAAATAGTCATTCCTCTTTAATTATTCATTTTAAATAGTTTAGATTGTAGCCAGTACACTCACTAAAAAGTAAAGTACTAACTAGCAATACAACAATGGTCACTTCATCAACACATTAACAATTAAAGATGAGTGACTTAACTGGAAGATAGAGATCAGGAGGATGGCAATTTGAGGTTAACCCAGGCAAAAAGTTCAAAAGACCCCATTTCAACCAATGGCTGGATATGGTGTTGCACACCTGTCATCCCAACCACGCAGGAAAGCACAAATAGGAGGACCACAATCCAGGCAGGCCAAGCATAAAGGGAAACCCTATTTCAAAAACAACCAACAAAAAAAGGGCTTGGTGGAGTTGCTCAAGTGGTAGTGCCCGAGTTCAACCCTCAGTATCACAAAAAAAACAAAAAAAAAAAGTGTGCCCATTTGAACTTCAGCAAGGAATTTAGCACCAATGAGAACTGTGGAAATTAACTCCTCATACATGATTTTTTAAAACTTCACTCATCTAAGTAGAGAAGAAGCAAATTTGAATTTGCAACATTTCAATGCTTAAAATATCTTGAAAAAATGTATTCTCTCATCCATTAAAGAAATTGTGCTGGACGATTTATATGGTTCCTTTTGGCTTTAAGAAGTCAATACCTGATAACAAGCTATTTCTATACAGCAATTGATGAACTAAAACGAAAACTGAGCTAGAAGAAACAAGCTGAGTTTTTTATTTTGCTCATACACAGTTTGAACAGCTCAGTAAAAATTTTTCACCAAGTGGTAGTCCTAATTTATTTTTTGAGGAAAGTACACAGAAATATTATTGAAAAAACACTTAAAGAATAATGTAAATATAGAACTATTTTGCCACACAATATCTTAAAATATTTCCCATCATTTTCTCTTGATAATCCCTTTGAAATCATCCACAATACATTATACAGTACTGGAGTAAAGAAAACACTAAACTTTTCTCATAAATATGAAAGATGCCGTATGTTCTCCCTCATATGTGGACATTAGATCAAGGGCAAACACAACAAGGGGATTGAACTATGAGCACATGATAAAAGCGAGAGCACACAAGGGAGGGGTGAGGATAGGTAAGACACCTAAAAAACTAGCTAGCATTTGTTGCCCTTAATGCAGAGAAACTAAAGCAGATACCTTAAAGCAACTGAGGCCAATAGGAAAAGGGGACCAGGAACTAGAGAAAAGGTTAGATTAAAAAGAATTAACCTAGAAGGTAACACCCATGCACAGGAAATCAATGTGAGTCAATGCCCTGTATAGCTATCCTTATCTCAACCAGCAAAACCCCTTGTTCCTTCCTATTATTGCTTATACTCTCTCTACAACAAAATTAGAGATAAGGGCAAAATAGTTTCTGCTGGGTATTGAGGGGGGGAGCGGGAGGGGGTGGAGTGGGTGGTAAGGGAGGGGGTGGGGGCAGGGGGGAGAAATAAACCAAGCCTTGTATGCACATATGAATAATAAAAGAAAAATGAAAAAAAAATAAAATAAAAAAATAAAAACAAAATAAAAAAAAAAAAAGAAAGATGCCTAGAAAGTATAGTAATTACATCAAAAATTTTTGTAGGGTATTTCTCCTGAGGATTAAGTATGAAATTTCTAAACACAGTTTAGTTTCCCAAACTTCAAGTCACTAGCCCAAATTAAAACAGTAATTTGGTACGCTATATTTGATACATTGTAAAGAACCTTTGCATATATTCCAATGTACCCCCACCCAGCACAGCAATAATTTTTTTTAAAAAAACAGTAATTTGCTTTGTAACAAGAAAGATGCTTGATATTAAGAGGAAAAGGAAAAAATGAAAGATAAAAAGAATAAATAATACTGAAAAGAAGAAATACAAATACATAATTTTTTTTTAATGTGGCACTTGGTTTTTAATGAAACACAGGGTTTCATGCTTGCTAGGCAGGTACTCTAACTCTTGAGCCACGCCTCCAGCCCATACTTGATTTTTTTTAATGCTACAACTTATCAAGTTCCATGATTAATGTTTTTTGGGCAGTGCTAGAGTTTGAACTCAGGACCCTGAACTTGCTAGGTAGGCTCTCTACTGCTTGGGCCATACCCCCAGCCCATAATTAGAATTTATTAGAATTATCTAGATAATTAGACCCTACAACTAACCAGGACATTAATTTATTTTTTGCTTATAAATTTTTATCAGGATATATTCATTATATGGGGGGATTCATATTGACAATTCTGAATAGGCTTATATTGTACATTGGTTAGATCACCCCCATTGTCTCCCCCCTCAACCCTCTTCCTGCTCCACTTAAAGCAATTGCAAGGTTTCTTTGTTCTCGTTCATATAAGTATATAAAGTCCATCAACCATATACCCTCACCTTAATCTCTTTCATTCACCCA
Source organism: Castor canadensis (assembly GCF_047511655.1). Taxonomy (NCBI): domain Eukaryota; kingdom Metazoa; phylum Chordata; class Mammalia; order Rodentia; family Castoridae; genus Castor; species Castor canadensis. The sequence goes on from NC_133388.1 coordinate 44,757,679, forward strand.
CCCCTTCCCACTAATACCCCCATAACATATACCGTACCTATTTTACAGTACTATCTTTCATTATTAATATGCAAGTCAGCCTTCCAGCAGCCACATAGCCTCTGCCTTCTGCGACATCTGCAGCCTCCCAGGTACTTGAGATGCACCCCAACTGCATCTGGTGACTCCTGCACCTGTGCTTGCTCCTACAAGTGCAAGGAGTGCAAATGCACCTCCTGCAAGAAGTGTTGCCACTCCTGATGCCCCGTGGGCTGTGCCAAGTATGTCCAGGGCTGCACAGAAGCATCTGACAACTGCAGCTGCTATGCCTGATGTGGGGATAGCCCTACTCCCATTGTGTAAATAAAGTGACTGTACAAACCTGAATTTATATTTTCATACAACCCTAGCCCCCTTGCTGCATCCCTGTGAAGTATGTGAATTGTAATAAAAATTGTTTATTAAAAAAAAATATTTAAGTCAATGTTCAAAGGGGATTCTCAATGCATCCATGCTGTGGGTATAGTTTACTTTGGTCCATTCAACCCTTTCCATTATTCTCCCTAACCACTTTACCTCCCACCCACCCCCAGTTTTCAACAGCTTTCAATACTTATCCTTATATCCTCTACCTTCATATGTTATGTCATGCAATATTACTGATGCTCTATCATTCTCTTTTCCTTTCCCTCTTTCCCTGAGTTCCATAGAGTAGTTCCACTGTTACATGTTCTGCAACTGAGTTTATATATGATATTTATTTTTGTGTATATGTTTATCTTTTGGATCTATCTTCCACATGAGAAAAAATACGCAGTCTTTGTCTTTCTGAGCCTGGCTTACCTCACTTAACATGATGTCGTCCAATTGCATCCATTTACTTTCCAACCACATGTCCTTATTCCTTATGGCTGAGTAAAATGCCATTGTGTGTACATACCGCAGTTTCTTGATCCATTCATCAGTCATAGGGCATCTGGGTTGTTTCCATAGCTTGGCTATCATGAATAGTGCTGCGTTGAACATCTGTGTACAGGTGTCCCTATTACACCCTGACTTACGTTCTTTTGGGTAGATGCCCAGGAGAAGTATCACTGGATCATATGGCAGTTCTACCTTTGACTTTCTGAGGAATCTCCATACTGCTTTCCATAGAGGTTGTACTAATTTGCATTCCCAACAGCATATAAGGGTTCCTGTTTTACTGCATTCTCACCAGCATTTGTTGTTGTTATTGCCCTTGAATATGACAAGTCTAACTGGGGTAAGATGAAATCTAAGTGTACTTTTGATTTGCGTCTCTTTTATAGCCAGGGACACCAAACACTTCTTCATGTATTTACCAGCCATTTGTACCTCTTCCTTTGATAATTCCCTGTTTAATTCATGTGCTCATTTCTTCATTGGGATGTTTATTCTTTGGGAGTTAAGTTTTTTGAGTTCCCTGTAGATTCTGGATATTAGTCCCTTATCAGATGAATAGCCAGCAAAGGTTGTCTCCCATTCTACAAGCTGTATCTTGAGTCTCGTGACTGTGTCATTTGCTGTACAGAAGCTTTTTAGTTTGATGCAGTCCCATTTGTTCATTTTCTTCTCTTAGATGCTGAGCCTTTTGAGTTCTACTTAGGAAGTCCTTCCCTAAATCTGTACGTTCCAGTCTATTTCTACTACGTCCTGGAGTTGTTTCAATGTTTCAGGCCTTATATTAAGATCTCTGATCCACTTTAATTGATTTTGGTACAGAGTAAAAGACAGGGATCTAGTTTCAGTCTTCTACGTGTGAATATCCAGTTTTCCCAGCAACTTTGTTTTTGGTTTTTTGTTTGGTTGGTTGGTTTGGTTTGTTTGGGGTACTGTGGCTTGAACACAGAGCATTCACCTTGAGCCACTCCACCAGCCCTATTTTTGTGAAGAGTTTGAGTTAGGGTCTTGCAAACTATTGCCGGGGTTGGCTTTGAACCACAATCCTCCTGATCTGTCTTCTGAGTACCTAGGATTACAGGCGTGAGCCACCGGCACCTGGCTTCCAGCAACATTTGTTGAGGAGGCTGTCTTTTCTCTATCAAATGTTTTGGGCTCCTTTGTTGACAATCAATTGGCTGTAGCTGTGTGGATTTATGTCTAGGTCTTCTATTCTAATCCATTAGTCTTCATGTCTGTTTTTGTGCCAATACCATGCTGTTTTTGTTGTTATGGCTCTGTAGTGTATTTGAAGTTGAGAACTGTGATACCTCCAGCATTGGATTTTTTGCTGAGAATTGCTTTGGCTACTCCAGGCCTTTTATGTTTCCATATGCATTTTAGGATTGATTTTTCTATCTCTGTGAAGAGCGTCATTGGAATTTTGATAGAGATTGCATTTGAACATGTACACTGCTTTTAGTAATATGGCTATTTTCACAATGTTGATTATACCAATCCATGAGCATGGGAGGTCTTTCCATCTTCTGATGTCTTCTTCACTTTCTCTCTTCAGTGGTTTGTAGTTTTCCTTAAAAACGTATTTAGTTTCCTTCATTAAATTTATTCCAAGGAACTTAATTATTTTTGAGGCTATTGTAAATGGGATTGTTTCCCTGAGTTCTTTCTCTGGCTGTTCATTACTGGTATATAGAAAGGCTACTGATTTCTGTCTATTAATTTTTTATCCTACCACTTTGCCAAAAGAGTTTATGATCTCTAATAGTTTTCTGATAAAGTTTTTAGGGTCTTTTAGGTACAGGATCATGTCATCTGCATATAGGGATAGTTGACATCTTTCTTCCCTATTTGAATTTCATTTATTTCTTGCTCTTGTCTTATTGCTCTGGCTAGGAATTCCAAAATTATATTGGAGTGGGGAAAGCAGGCATCTATATCCTATTCCTGACTTTAGCAGGAATGGTTTCAGCTGTTCTCTATTTAGTAAATGTTGGCTGTAGGTTTGTCGTATATAGCCTTTATTAAGCTGAAAAACATTCCTTCTATTCCTAGTTTCTTCAGAGCTTTTATCATGAAAGGGTGTTGAATTTTGTCAAAGGCTTTTTCTGTATCTATTGAGAGGATCATGTGATTTTTGTCCTTGCTTCTGTTTATATGCTGCATTACATTTATAGATTTATATATATTGAACCATCCTTGCATCCCTAGAATGAAACCAACTTAGTCATGGTGTACAATCTTTTTGATGTGTTCTTGAATTCTGTTTGCCAGTATATTTTGAGAATCTTTGCAACTATATTCATAAAGATATTGGTCTATGATTCTCTTTTGTTGCATCTTTATTGGGTTTTGGAAGGAGTGTAATGCTGGCTTCATAGATGAGTTTGGAAGTGTTCCTTCCCTTTCTATCTCCTGGCAAAGTTTAAGGAGTAATGATATTAGTTCTTCTTTAAAGGTTTGGTAAAATTCAACCATGAATCCATTAGGTTCGGAGCTCTTCTTTGTAGGGAGGCTCTTCATTATTGCTTCAATCTCATTGCTTGTTATAGAACAATTTAGGTGGCTGAGAGCTTCTTGGTTCAATTTTGGTTGTTTAAATGCATCTAGAAACTTATCCATTTCGTCTAGATTTCCCAGTTTACTTGAATATAAGTTTTCAAATTATTCTCTAGTGATCCTCTGGATTTCATTAGTATTTGTGGTTATGCCAGGATATTAATTTATATTAATTGCCAACTCACACAAAAATAGGTTAAACAGTGCATTTAAACAAAACTATTATTTACAAAACAAGACATAAGAAAGAGAAAACAATCCATAAAACCATTAATGAAAGTAATACTCAAGCCAAGTGTTGGTGGCTGAAGGCTATAATCCTAGCCACTTGGGAGACAGAAATCAGGAGGATTTTGGTTCAAAGCCAGCTTGGGCAAATAGTTCACAAGACCCTACCTCAAAAACACTCAGCACATAAAAGGGATGGTAGAGTAGCTCATGTGGTAGAGCACCTGCCTAGCAAGCATGAGGCCCTGAGTTCCAACCACAGACTGTCAAAAAAAAAATAAAATGATATTCAAAACTAAAGAAACCTAATACCCAGGCAAAAAATAAGATCATTTTGTAACTATGAATATACTTGGCACTAATAGTATTTAATATTTGCTGAATTAAAAATGCAGTAAAGAGTATGTTTAAAAAAAAACAAACCTACAACCTTTACTGGGTGCTGGTGGCTCATGCCTGTCATCCTAACTACTCAGGAGGCAGAGATCAAGAGGATCACGGTTCAAAGTCAGCCCAGGCAAATAGTTCATGAGACCCTATCTCGAAAAAAACCCATCAGAAAAAAATGGCTGGTAGAGTAGCTCAAGGTGTAGGCCCTGAGTTCAAACCCCAGTACCAAAAAAAAAAAAAAAAAAAAAACCTACATTAAAAAGAAATAAAACCTCGGCTACTTAAAAAATACCTAAATCTACTAAACATCAACAAAAGAAAAGCTCTGTGCTAAGATAGTTAAAGCTCAGCTCCTACTGTAGTGCTAATAATTGAAAACTTACCAACTTGAAAAATACTTTCAAGCTTGAAAGCAGCAGGTACTTTCTTTTCCTTAATTATTAAGGACTCTCAGGTAGATTACAGTTTTCTTTCAAAAATCAAGAGTTCTTGTTTTTTGTTTGTTGGTTTTGGTTTTGTACTTGGTGCTGGGAATCAAATGCAAGGCCTTGTGTGTGTTAGCAAGTGCTTTATCACTGAGCTATATACCCCTCCTCAGTGTAAAAAATTCTTACTTTAGGTTTACTCTGAAATATTTGCCTGAGTTAAAACTAAAAACATATTTGGTATTATTATTTAAGGGCAAATTAAATGATTAGTGACCTCAGATGACAGTCTGAACTTGACTATTTTCCTAGAATCTGTTGTACACAAAACCTTCTGTAACAAGGACTCCTTCTCACTCTTACTTAACCCAGTTTATGGAAAGGAAAAAGAAGTGTACACCAATACACTCTGCTTCACATTCTAAATGAAATAAATAGATTATGCCACACAATCCATGCCCCTAAAAGAAAGAAGAAGAAATTACATACAAATCATACACATTCTGCAAAAGAGCTATAGTTCACCTAGCAAGAAAAAAGTACAATGGACCAGAAGAGGTGAGGAAAATTCATTTTCTTGCAGCCTAAATGTGGAAAATCTAGGTTATTTTCTCTGTGCTATTTTAGAGAATTTGCAAAAGCTTCTATTGAACGAGAACACCTAGACTGCCATCATGAAAATCAATAATACACCTTTTAAAACACAAAAAAACTGACTCACCTGTGTGGAATCCATTATCCTTTGAAAAACAGCTCAAGTCTGGAACCAGAGGCACAATGTACTTTCTAGTGACATGAGAATGATTTTTCCTTGTCCTGCTTTCCAGCTGCCCAAAGAATAGATCTCATAGTAACTGTAATATGACACTTACAGAAATAGAGATTGGATAAAGTGCTCACAAACAACAACTATTTCATACAACTGTATTTCTAAGTGTGCCTTCAGACTTTTACTACACAGAAAAATGATTTTAAACTAAAACTTAACCTGGGCATTTTCTTCATTTTGAACTTTTGTTCCTAACTGTAAATATGAAAGACAGTAAGAAATACCTGTGATCCCAGTGATAGAGCCTTTGTGACAACCTGAGTGTTGCAAAAGGTGTGGGGGGGCGGGGAGAAATGACCCAAGCCTTGTATGCACATATCGAATAATAAAACAATTAAAAAGAAAAGGTGTGTGGGGGGAGGTGCACTTTTATACACTGTCACAAGGAATTAACTGGTGTACTTTTTTTAAAAATTCAATTTAAAAAGAGCAATCAAAATTTTACATTTCTAAATTTCCATCAATAAAAGCATGCATACAAAGAGATACTACCTGCTGTAAAAGAGGTAAAGTAGTAACTGCTGATATTCAAGATCTACCAATAACTGAAAAAATGCAAGATGAAGGTACTATGAATCTATTTGTGCAAATTTTAAATTAATATGAACACATCATTTCATTAATACAAAAATTCATAGTATTGGCTGGTGGAGTGGCTCAAGTGGTAGAGGACCTGCTTAGCAAGTATAAGGCCCTGAGTTCAAAATCCAATACCACCAAAAAAAAAAAAATCATACTATCCACTTTGAATAAATATATTATTTAACTGCACAAAAACTCCGCAACTTTAATCTTTCACATTTCAGTTTCTCTCATTTCATCTACCCAAACTGGTCTCAATTTTTGGGGAAGATAGGAACTCACTATGTAACCCAAGGGTCCTCAGACTTGTAATCCTCTTGCCTCAACCTCCCAAGTGCTGTGGTTACAGGCATCCAGCTCTCAATTTTCATTTCTTAAATAAAATCTAATTAGAAAACTTCCTCCCTTCCACATGATAGTACAGTCTCCTAATAGAACACAAAGTTTAAATGAGTAGAAGCTGTTCTTACAAGTAATAAAACCATCCCTTTTAATTTATGATTATAAATATTTGACTACAGATTTGTAAGATGTTACCAGTTGAGCAAACTGGGTAAGGGCCACATAGGAGCTATTTCTTATAACTGCATGTGAGCCATAGTTACCTCAAAATAAAAGGTTTAGTTTTTAAAAATTTAAAGAATGAAAATAAATATTTCAGCTAGGAACAGATCTGGTTCATCTATTAGAGAAATATTAAACATAAAGCAGTTTTACTTAAAATTCTCTATCAATTTGAGTCTGGTTGACAAATACAAAGATTAAGTACATCTGCAGCAAATAGTTTGGCATGGCAGAAAATTGATTTTTAAACAAGATAAGAACAATAGAAAACTTTCTTCTTGAAGCAGTTGTTAGCATACATTCTATTTCAAGCATCAAGAACTTCAAAAATTCAGATGATAGTGACTCAGTAGGACAGTATGTGCTTGGCATAAGCAAAGCCCTGGGTTCAATCCTCAGCACCAAAAAGTAAAATAAAATAAATCACTAAAACATTGATAATAAAAAAAAAATAGATACCACAGATTCATAAGACTGGCCAACTTTCCTCATGTTGGTGACAGCTACTACTCAATTCCACACTGCAGAGAATGTGGACCCAGTGTTGCCATATCTAGCAGTTTTTCAGGAAAAGTTGGAAATCCCAATTTTTATATGATGTCTCCTGGTTTTTACAAGGTGGCGACTAATTCAGCTTTTGTTTTCATGTAAATATCATGCAGGCCAACACTTTAGGGCCAAATAAACTTAATGTCGCCCTTAGTTTTCCAGTCTCTATCTCTAGAAAATGTGCTGGGAGCTGAGAGATAAATAAGGAAAAGAAGTAAAGTAGGGAAAGGCCCCACCAGGAAGATCTTTACATGATAAACTAAAGAATTTGGATTTTATGATCCCTTTTACAGTAGTGTTTTTCACATATTCCTTTAAATTAGTAGCCTTTCTTCATACTAAATGTTATCAGAAAACTAATCCATAATCCAAATAAATGAAGTCTGCTTTAGTTGAACAGATGAAAAAGAGCAGCCACCCCAATTTCTACGGAAACGTGGGGTTTCAGGCAAAGCTTAAAATCTCTGGACTACAGGATGATGTGGGGCTTGCATGCCAAGAATTACATAAGGCCACAAGAAAACATGGTGTATTTCCTAAATCGTCAATAATGTAGAGGTTGGAGGAAGAGGTAGAGAATTTGGAAGACAAAGTTTAATACTAACATGAAAAATACTGCATTTATAAGGTCAAGCAAAGTTTCATTGAGGCTTTCAAATTAAGACTTCTTTTTGTATTTCCAGACAAACTAAATGTACAAATTGATTCTCCTCTACCTTTAAGATTACTTAAAATTTTTTTGAGAAATGTGATAAGGGATACAAAAAAAAATGAAATTTAAGCAGGAAGTATCATGGCTTTACTAAAAGGAAAGGCAACTTTTTAGTTTTGTTTGGTTTTCTTAATTTAGGTTTGGGGGTTAGGGGTGCTGTGGTGAGTAGTGCCCATGTTAAGATTAAAGCAGAGTATCCTCAGTTAGAATATGATTGAAATAGTTCAAGTGGAGAGGAAGGTAACACAGGTTGTGACAAAGAGGGAGTGAGATAAAAATCAGTGATCTGAAAGTCTTTTAGGAAACAATATAAACAAGACTTGGTGATGCTTACATATGAGCTAAGTACACACAGTATGACTCAAATTTCTGGCATGGGTATCTAGTGTACTTGTTGCTGCCACCCCCTTCATCACCTAAACTATGCTCCACAGATGACTCCAACAACACTCATCTTTACAACTTTTGTACTGCATCATAACATTTTGTCTACCTTCCTTATTTGTGACACCTAAAAGCAAAGATTACTTCTTACTCAACTTTGTACATCAACTCCTAGTACACAGAGTCATGAAAAGAACATTTGGAGTAAGTATACTGTCAACAGGAAGAAAAAAATCAAGAAGTTAGGTAATACATGAACAGCTTCCCCTAATTAATATTCTCTGTTCCTACCTTTTTTAATCTACATATTCTGAGGGTAAGGACAGAAAGAGAACATCTGTGAACTCACCACCAGCATTTCTAAGACAGATACCACAGGGGTAAGCATTTTGTAAGTACCACTGACCCTCCTTACCCACAGGTTCCTCATGTACAGACTCAAGCAATTTGAGATATTAAAAAAAAAATCACATCTGTAGACCATGCATGAACATTTTACCTCATCATTACTCACTAAATAACATAACAAGTATCTGCACAGCATTTACATTGCATTGGACATTATAAGTCATCTAGAAAGATAGTTCTACATAAGTCACATACAAATACAATGTCACTTTATACAAGGGATTTGAGCATCCACAGTTTTTGGTATCCTAGAGGTGCTAGAACCAATCCCCAATTGTAGTTTGTTTCCTGTATTTTTCTGACATAAACTAGGAGCAAAGTGAATAATAGTCTAAGAAATGAAATCTTGCCCTAAGACCCCCAAATTCATTGCTGCTGTTGAAGTCAAACACTTAGGAACATTCTAGAAAAAAATATTTTGAAAACAGAATGTAGGACCTTAATGTAAGACTTGAAACTTAGAAACTACTACAGTAAAACACAGGGAAATCAGTTGAAGATACGGGCATAGGCAAGAACTTTCTCACGGGACTCCAGTAGCTCAAGAAATAACAACAAGCATTGGCAAACGGAATTGCATCAAATTAAAAAGCTTCTGTACATCAAAAGAAATAATTACCAGAATGAAGAGCTTGCTTACTGAATGGGAGAAAATCTTTACCACCTACTCATCAGACAAGAGATTAATACACAGAATACATGAAGAGCTCAAAAAACTAAACACAAGAGAACAAACAATCCAATAGTGGGAGTCCTCAAAAAACTAAAACTGGAGGTGTGGTTCAAGCACAAAGAAGTGCCTTTCTTTACAAAAGTAAAGCCCTGAATTCAAACAACAGTCCCACCAAAAAAAAAAAAAAAATTTAAGGACTGGAGGTGTGGCTTAAGTGATAAAGCAGTTACCTAGCAAGTGCAAAGCCCTGAGTCCAATCCCCAGTACTGCCAAAAAGGAAACAAAGAAAGAAATGTGCAATGTATACACAATCATGTATCATTCAGCCATGAAGAAGAATGAAATTGTGTCCTTTATATGAAAATGGATGGAAATGGAACTCATCATGTTATGTGAAATAAGCCAGAAAGAAAGACAAATACCACATACATGTTTTCCCTCATATGCAGAATCTATACCCAAAAAAAAAAAAGTGAAGAAAACACCTTGAATGAAAAAGGGAGACTGTTGTAGGAGGGACCAGCAGAAAAGAGGAGGGTAAAAGTACACTATATATATGTGTGAAAGTACAACAAAATCCACTATAAATTATGAAAGAAAAAGAAAAAAAAAAGCTCACACCTATAATCGTAGCTACTTGGGAGGCTAAGATCTGGAAGACTGCATGCAGTTCAAGGCCAAGCCAGTCAAATAGTTCATGAGACTCTACCTTGAAAATAACCAGAGAAAATGGACTGGAGGCATGGCTCAAGCAGTAGAGCACCTGTTATGCAAGGTCCTGATTTCAAACTCCAGTCCCACCAAAAAAAGAGGGGAGGAAAAGTAAGAAAGAGTAATAGAGCAGATGAATAGCATCAAAATACATTATATGAATGTATGAAGATATCACTACTAAATCTCTTTGTACAATTAGTAAATGCTGATAAAAGGGCCATGCACAGTGGCTCATTCCTATAATCCCAGGTACTCCAGGACGTGGAGATTGGGAGGATCACAGTTCAAGCCCTGTCTGGGAAAAAAATTTGGGAGACCCCATCTCAGCCAATAAAAGCTGGGCATGTGCACCTGTCATCCCAGCTACACAGGAGGCATAAATAGTAGGGTCACGGTCCAGACTAGCTGGGTCATAAACACAAGACTGTATTCAAAAAGTAACTAAAGCTAAAAGGCTGGGCTCAAAATACTATGGCTCAATTAAAGTGCCTGCCTAGCAAGCACAAGCACAAGGCCCTGAGTTCAAACCCCCATTGTGGGGAAAAAAAAAACTGATTTTAAAAATTTCTAAAAAAGAACCTGTCCCTACCCAACTTCAAACTATATTACAAAGCAATAACAATAAAACCAGCATGGTACTGGCACAAAAACAGACATGAAGACCAGTGGAACAGAATAGAGGACCCAGATACGAAGCCACACAACTATAACCAACTTGTCTTTGACAAAGGAGCTAAAAATATACAATGGAAAAAAGACAGCCTCTTCAACAAAAACTGCTGGGAAAACTGGTTAGCAGTCTGCAAAAAACTGAAACTAGATCCATGTATATCACCCTATACCAATATTAACTCAAAATGGATCAAGGATCTTAATATCAGACCCCAAACTCTAAAGTTGGTAGAGGAAAGAGTAGGAAATACTCTGGAATTAATAGGTATAGGTAAGAACTTTCTCAATGGAACCCCAGCAGCACAGCAACTAAGAGACAGCATAGATAAATGGGACTTCATAAAAATAAAAAGCTTCTGCTCAACAAAAGAAATGGTCTCTAAACTGAAGAGAACACCCACAGAGTGGGAGAAAATATTTGCCAGCTACACATCAGACAAATGACTGATATATGACCAGAATATATAGGGAACTTAAAAAACTAAATTCTCCCCAAAACTAATGAACCAGTAAAGAAATGGGCAAGTGAACTAAACAGAACTTTCTCAAAAGAAGAAATTCAAATAGCCAAAAAACACATGAAAAAATGCTCACCATCTCTAGCAATAAAGGAAATGCAAATTAAAACCACGCTAAGATTCCACCTCACCCCTGTTAGAATAGCCATCATTGGCAACACCACTAACAACAGGTGTTGGCGAGGATGCTGGGAAGAAGGAACCCTTTTACATTGTTGGTGGGAATGTAAACTAGTACAACCATTCTGGAAAAAAATTTGGAGGCTACTTAAAAAGCTAAACATTGATCTACCATATGATCCAGCAATACCACTCTTGGGGATATACCCAAAAGAATGTGACACAGGTTACTCCAGAGGCACCTGCACACCCATGTTTATTGCAGCACTATCCACAATAGCCAAGTTATGGAAACAACCAAGATGCCCCACTACTGACAAACGGATTAATAAAATGTGGTATTTATACACAATGGAATTTTATGCAGCCATGAAGAACGAAATGTTATCATTCGCTGGTAAATGGATGGAATTGGAGAACATCATTCTGAGTGAGGTTAGCCTGGCCCAAAAGACCAAAAATCGTATGTTCTCCCTCATATTCAGACATTAGATCAAGGGCAAACACAACAAGGGGATTGGACTTTGATCACATGAGAAAGTGAGAGCACACAACGGAGGTATGAGGATAGGTAAGACACCTAAAAATCTAGATAGCATTTGTTGCCATCTACACAGAGAAACTAAAGCAGATACCTTAAAAGCAACTGAGGCCAATAGGAGAAGGGGACCAGGAACTAGAGAAAAGGTGAGATCAAAAAGTATTAACCTAGAAGGTAAAGGAAATCAATGCCAGTCAACTCCCTGTACATCTATCCTTATCTCAACTAGCAAAAACCCTTGTTCCTTCCTGTTGGCAATAATGGTGCCGATAGGTTTCAGTTCTTACTGCACCCTTAAGCTTCTGTTTTCCAGCGTCACTGTCCCGCCTCCCAGAGTCACAGTCCTGCCTCAAGTCTCCCTTGAATCCTCTTTCTGCCCCAACCTCCAATCAGCATGAACCATAAGATCCTAACCAATCAGATCATGCTGAGTCCCACTGAGGGGTATTTAAGCCCCTGCCCCTCTCTCTCTCTCTCCCTCTCTTGGCTCTCTGCTCTCTCCCTCTCCCACCAGGCAATAAAGAATCTCTTGGCCAGATCACTCCTCTCCACGTGGTCACATTTTGGGCCCAAATTTCCTTACACTTCTTATTATGGCTTATACTCTCTCTTCAACAAAATTAGAGATAAGGGCAAAATAGTTTCTTCTGGGTAGCGAGGGGTAAGTGGGGGGAAGGGGGGGGAAATGACCCAAACATTGTATGCACATATGAATAAAAAAAAAAAGAACCTGTCCTTACCCCAGAGCTGCACAATTGGAACATGTATTTCATAAGACCCCCCGACAAAGTGATTTATACTTTTTAAAGTGATTTAATTTTTTTTTTCTGTGTGGGGATTGAACATAGGCCTCGGGTGTGCTCATAAATTAAATCTTAAATAGCATTAACAAAATGCAATTGGGATACAATAAACTACACATAGTTTTTTTGAGTTTTTTTTTTTTTTATTTTATTGTTTCACATACATTTTTAAAAAGAAGAAAAACGGAAGGTAATATAACTTTCCCAGATAATACATTTCGATGTCACATCTAAATTGACCACCAGAAAATACTGAACATTCTGCTTACATGTATGTATATGTGCTTGTGTTTAAACAGTGAAAAAATGCAGTAACATTGCAAACTCTGGAATTGTATTTAGCTAAAAGTTTCATATTGGTTTGGCTTAAATACAGTCCTTAAATTTATGTAATTTGGAATACTCACCAAAAACTGAGGAAAGAACTAAAAGAAATTGAGAGCTTGAGATATATAGCTCATTGGTAGAGTGCACCTAACATATCAGAGGCCCAGTTTGCTCCTCAGAACCACAAAAAAAAGAACAAAGAAGAAGAAAGGAGGAGGAAGAGAAGGAGGAGGAGGGAGAGGAGGAGAAGGAGGAAGAAGAGGAGAAGAAGGGAGAAAGATATTGTTAAAGAGTATGTATTTCTAGCTCTTAAACATCAATCCTGCCAGACACCAATGGCTCACACCTATAATCCTAGGTACTCAGAAAGCAGAGAGCAGGAAGACTGTGGTTCAAAGCCAGCCCATGGCCCCATGGCAAATAGTTCACATGTCCCTATCTGGAAAATATCCATCACAAAAAAGGGCTGCCAAGTAGTACAAGATGAAGGCCCTGAGTTCAAACCCCAGTACCGCAAAAAAAAAAAAAAATCAATCCTTCCAAACATAATAAAAAGAACTACTTCTTACACTGTTAGTTTCAAACAGGAAATTTCTAGCATCTTGCAATTCAACAATTTCTGTCATAGCAGAAAACTACATATGGGTGACAACCCATCAGTCGGGAACTCAGCTGATGATATCTTAAAATCAAGTTCTGGTCCAGGTCAAATAGTTACGTTAATACTTTAAACAAGTCAAAAACTAATTGAGAAGACACTATAAGCGACTCCTTAGAATGCAAATAAATTTTCTATTTCCATTACCTCCAAATACAAGGGAACAAGTGATTTTGTCCAGAAATTTGCAAGGGCATTTATACATTTCAAAAAGAAAATTACAGAAGGGCTGGCAGAGTCACTCAAGTTGGAGAGCACCTGCCTAACAAGCGTGAGGCCCTGAATTCAAATCCCAGTACCGCCAAAAAAAAAAAAAAAAGGAAATTAAAGGAGTCTTTACTCCCATTTTTGCATGGGAGCAGGAATATTTCACCTTTTCCCTTTTCTCCCAACTTTTATCCTATAATACTGAATTCCTTTCCTAATAAACTTTTTTTTTTTTAGGGGGTGGGGGGAGGAGGGGGCGGAGTGGGTGGTAAGGGAGGGGGTGGGGACAAGGGGGAGAAATGACCCAAGCCTTGTATGCACATATGAATAAAAAAAAAAATAAACAGTGCCTTCTAAGAAAAATAAATAAATAAATAAATAAATATTAACCATTAGAGTTAAGGGAAGTCACTGTTTTCCAGTAACAGAACTAATGAGCTCAGGGCTATCAGTCACCACTGCAGTGACATACTGGAACTGTAGACAGAACATTGGAACTTAGGTTAAGAAGAAATCCGAGACAGGAAGACAGTAAGGATGAATTTTTAAAAAATTTTTTCATCATATTCCTTCTTATATGTATTAAAACTCATACTGTACAATGAGTTCTGGGTTACAAAAGAGGATCCTAATAAACTTTACTGTTACTTTTACTAATAAACAAATAAATAATTAAAAATAAAAGGAAATTGTGTAGTATCAAAACAGACATGGCTCTGTTTTATAAAACACACTTCTGTATTAATAATTAAATCCCCAAGAGATTACATCTTTAGGCTACAGGTGTATAATCAGAAAGACTACATAAATGAAATCTTCATGATTCGAATTAGATCACTTTATAGTTACTTTATTTCCATTTTAACTGATTTCCAATCAGCAAAAGTACCTACCACTGATACCAAGATTTTTTTCATCCTCCAGCTTAACTGTTAAATAGTGAGCAATCCCTAACACTGAAATAAAAGAATTATGCCTGTAAATCCTATCTACACAGGAGGCAGAGATCAGGAGGATCGTGGTTCAAGCCAGCCCAGGCAAATAATTCATGAGAGCCTATCTTGAATAACTCCACCACAAAAAAAGGGTTGGTGGAGTGACTCAAAGTGTAGGTCCTGAGATCAAACCCCAGTACAGCAAAAAAAAAAAAAAAAAAAAAAGCATGATTTAAAGAAATCTCTTATGATCACTTTTGAATGTTCAGTTTTTTTTAGTAATGGGACAAAAGTCACTTCTAAATTTATATGCTGTATAAGTTTAGAATCTCATGTGCAATAAGATATGTTCCAAGAACAATGAGATATTTTCTAATAGTAATTTTTTGAGACTACCTTAACATACTCCAAAATGAAGACTCTATTTCAAACTTCTTAGATGTAACTCTTTATATATGTCTCCAACAAATGCCTATGCTGTTTGTGTACTGGCTGAATATAACTAAAACATGTCTTAATGACATTCATCTCATGAACGGAGGTTCCCATAACCATGTTATACGTAAGTCAACGGAACTCACTTATCCCCTCATACGTCATGGTCCATTACAGCCTATCAAAGCCAGGAACCAGGAACTCACGCCTGTAATCCTAGTTACTTGGGAGGCTGAGATTGGGAAGATCACGGTTCAAGGCCAGTTCAGATTAATGGTTTGTGAGACCCCCATCTCCAAACTAGGAGCAAAATGAGGAGGCATGGCTCAAGCAGTAGACCACCTACTTTGCAAGTGCAAAACCCTAAGTTCAAACTACAGCTCCACAAAAAAAAATAATAATAATAATAAAGAAAATAGTATATTAAATAATCTAAACATCATAATGAAAGAAATAAAAAGTTTGCTTTTCTCAAAAAGGAAAAATGTAAGTTTCACAAGCATTGTTATTATACAAAGACATATCATTTGCATATTTACTAATACAAATTGGATTATATATTGAGCAAAAAGAGACAGAAATACACTTTTAGAAAGCAGCCCCATTTCTCCATCCTCTCCTCACAGGGATTGGTCCATAGCAAGCATAAATGAGATGTCAGTCTTCCGGGAAGGTCCCTCTCTTGCATTCAGTTCCCACATCCCTCTGAAGATAAGCATCTTACAAGACCATGCATATAACAGTGCTTAAAAATAAGTCTTTTCAATGACATGCCAAAATAAGAGCCGATTATTTCATTTGGTACTCAACTGAAGAATTATTTGTTCCTATGCTTCAGGTAAAACTAGCTATGCTTGATTTAATGAAAAATTGTTTATCCATATTGACAATTTTTGGACTATAAGACAAAGTTTTTAAAGATAAAACACCTACAGCAACTTATATGTAAGTACATTCTATGAGGAAAAAGTAAACAGAACTGGAATTAATGGAAGACAGAAATTTACTATCCTTAAAATGGATAATTTCAAACTGAAACATATAGTAGTAGAATTAAAAATGAACTGGATTGGTTCAATAGCAGAATGGAGTTGATGAAGACTCAACTGAACTCAATCCATAAACAAAAGAGTAAAAAAAGACAAAAAAAAAAAAAATCAAAAGATTAACACTGGAATCCCAGAAAAGGAAGAATTATGAGAGAAAAATCTTTTTAAAATGTAATTATCAAAAACTTCCCAAATTTGATAAAAGACAAAAGTTAGAGATTGAAGAATATCAGTGAACCACAAACAGAATAAACCCAAAGAAAAAACATGCTAGAACATATCACATCAAACAGCTGAAAACAAAAGATGTTAACAGAAAGGAAAAAAAAAAACCCTCTTGAAAGCAGGTGGAGGAAAACAATCCAATTTCAAACAAGGAATGATAATATAAATTTCCAATGATTCCTTATAAGAAATCATAGAAAGAAAACAGTGGAAAAACATCTTTAAGTTGCTGGAAGAAAAGAAATGTCAGTACAGAATTACACATCCAGCAAATATATCCTTCAGGACTGAAAGTGAAATAAATTCTCAGATTAAGGAAAATTAGGAGAATTCACTTCCAGCAAACCTGCTCTACAGGAAATGCTAAAGTAAATTCACTAGGATGATGAGAAATAACACAGAGAGGAAAATCAGGATCTATACAAAGAAATAAAGAGCATGAGGAGTGGTATGTGGTTAAATATAAAAGATTTTTAAAACAGAGACACATATGAATTGGGAAAATAAGCAGATGAAAAAAGATGTATCACACAAATGGTAAGTTACTTACCTAAGCACTTCCTGGGCTGGAGGTGTGGCTCAGTGATGGAACACTAGACTAGCAAAGGTGAGGCCCTAGGTTTGAATACTACCAACACACATACACACAAGTACTTCCTTAGAAACCTTTCTCGAAGTGGCTGGAATGGCCATTTTTATATAGATAAAATAAACTTCAACACAAAGAGTATTACCAGAGATACTACGAGACGTTAATAACAATGAAAGGAAAGATTCATCAAGACATAACATCTACAAATATATATTTATTTGCCTATAAGCAGAACTTCAAAATACAAGAAATAAAAATTGGCAAAATTAAAGAAAAAAAATAATTCCATAATTAGAGTGAAAGATTTTAATACTCTTCTCACCAGCCCAGTAACTGATATCTCAACTAGAAGAGTTGAGGAATAGCTCAGGAGCAGAGCTTGCTTCAGATACAAGAGGACCTAGATTCAACTCCCAGCCCAGCAAAAAAAAAAAAAACCAGAAATCCTCACGTAAGATCTCAACTAGACAAAAACCAATAAGGATATAGAAGATTTAACTAATAATATCAAAAACCCTTGATAAAATTAACATTTACAGAATGCCCTGCACAACACACCTTGTGTTCATATGCATATGGTACATTCACCAAGACAGACATAGGTTAGGCCATAAATAACATCAAATTTTAATGGCCCAATCTCATATAAAGTATATCTTCTGATCACATGGGATTAAATTAGAAATCAACAAGAAAAAGATACCTATGAAAACACCAAATATACTGACAACACAATTAAGTCACAGGTAAAAAGAAATTCAGAGTAATTAGAAGGAAGAAATAAGGAAGACAGGAACAAAAAATCAATGAAACAGAAATAGACAACAGAAAAAAATTAACCAAATCAAAGCTTGTTCCTTGAAGAGATAAAGAGATTTAAAAAAAAAAAAAAAACAACAAAAACAAAAACCTGACAAACCTGTAGATAGACTAACGAAGAAAAAAAAAAAAAGAAAACCGATTTCAGCCAGTGGAGGTGGCGCATGCCAGTAATCAATGAGGCAAAGAGGATGAGGCAGGAAGACCAGGAGTTCGAGCCAGTCTGGGCTACAAAATAAAGAAAAGAAAAACTCAGGAAACAAAAAAAAAAAAAAAAAACTGATTTCACCACAGACCCTATAAACATTAAAAGAACAACTTTATGCCAGCAAGTTTGACAATTTAGAAAGGAAGGATTTTTTTGAAAAACTGACACAAGAAACAAAATCTCTATGTATTAAAGAAATTGAATTTATCAAAGATCTTCCCAAAAAAAACAGGCACAGATTTCATTGGCAAATTCTATTAAGCGCTCAAAGAAGAACATCGTCAATATTAAAGTAATTTTTCAAAATGTTAGAGGAAAGGATCACTTCCTGTGACAGACAACCTCTAAGTTGATCCCACCCCTTCTGATATATGTCCTTCTAAAAAACAGAATATGACAAAAGAAAGGGAGGCCACTTCCAAGATTAGGCAGTGGCCTCCATCCTGGGGACTTGCCCTGGAGAAAGCCAGCTGCAATATCTTGAGGTGACTCAGTGGAGAGAAAACAGCAGATCTTCCCAGACCTGCCAATAATCCACAAAAGTAAGTTTGAAATCTGATCCTTCCCCAGTCTAACTAGGAGATAACTACAGCGTCAGTAAACTGAGAAAAAGTATCTTTGAAAAACCTACAACTGGCTGGTAGAATGGCTCAAGTGGTAGAGCACCTGCCCAGCAAGCATGAATTCAAACCTCAGTACCACCAAAAGCAAAACAAACAAACAATTAAAAAAAAAAAAAACAGTCCCACAAAAGAAAGACATACAACTCATATCATACTTAGTGGTAAAACAGCCAATTTCATCCCCCCAAAGACCAAGAACAAAAGAATGCCCATTTTTACCTCTTCTATTCTGCATAGAGTTTCTAGTACTGCATTAAGACTAGCCAGGCACCAGTGGCTCATGCTTATAATCATCCCTACTCAGGAGGCAGAGATCAGGAGGATCACAATTTGAAGCAAGTCCCAGGCAAATAGTTCACCAGACCCTATCTTAAAAATACCCAACGCAAAAAGGACTGGTGGAGTGGCTCAAGCAGTAGAATACCTGCCTGACAAGCATGAGGCTCTGAGTTCAACCCCCCAGTACCATCAAAAAAAAAAAGACTGAATGAAGAATGGTTGTAATGGAAGAAGTAAACATGCTGGGATTATTTTACATAGAAAATTCAAGGGACTCTCAAGCCACCTACCATAATAAAATGAATCTACCAAGATTGTCATATGTAAAATTAATATATGAAAATCAACTGTATTCTTACAATATTAGTAGCAAATGACTAAAAAGTGAATTTTTTAAATACCAAAAAAACAAAAAATACACATTACATAGGAATAAATGAACTAAATGAACATCCAAGACCTCTTCACTGAAAACTACAAAACATTGCTGATTGAAATGAAAAACCTAAGTAAATGGGAAGACATATCATGTTGGTAGATTCAGAATAGTCAAAATATTCAGAATTTTGGGAGGGGAGGGAAAGGAAAGGAGGAGTTTATCCTATTGATATAGTCACACATACACAGAGATATGCATGTGCACTGAAAAATTATATTATTAAACATATAGAAGCAGTCAAAATTTCCTTTAAGATATAGCTGATTTAGGGCCTGGAAGTGTAGCTTATAGCTCACTGGTAGAGCAATGGCCTGCCATGTGCCAGGCCCTACATTCAATCCCCAACACCACAAAAAAAAAAAAAAAAAAGATAACTGATTTAATCAAGGCATTTTCAAAAGATACCTTCTAGTCATCAAAAAAGAATTACATACACTCATGTTCTAACATAATAAATTATCCAAGATACAATGTTAAATAAATAAACTAAGCTGCATGCAGTTTATGGGATTATTCATACAGCATAACCCCATTTGTGTTTCATCTAAAAAAAAGTTCATACGCATAGAAATTGTTAGCAGTGATTATATTTGGTTGGCTAGTACCCTTTAAATGTACTTGAAATCTCTATTGTTGCAAATATTTTACTTTTCACAAAAAATTATGCAACACAACTGATAACCATCACTCTTAATAATCACAATATATAATCATAGTACATGCCCCCTGAAAAAATTAGCTGTTGTGCCAAGCATAACATGCCAAGCACCTCTACAAAAAAAAACTTGAGTGCTGGGTGTAGCACAATGGAAGGACAGGTGCTTAGCATACTCGAGGACCTGAGCTCAATCCCCAGAACCAAAAACAAAAGAGAACCTGGTACATATAACTCTTCTCTGTGAGATATTTTATTAATTAATACACTTAAGCCACATGTCTCAGTAATTTCTAGTCTGGTACATACTAACTTCAGTTTCCATTCTAATTTCAAATAATATAAATCCAAAATACATAAAATAAACAGGAAACACAATCTATTTCCCAAGAAGCAATCACAAGCACTAAACTTTTGCATTTAGTTGCAGCACATTACCTAACTTGCTTTTTCTAACTAGTCTCCAAAAGGAATCAAGTATCAGATATATTTATGATAAGATATTCAGAGTCTGAAGAACACAGAAAGAAGCACCTGTTGCAGTGTATTATAATATTTTGGAGCTAAGAAGTGTGTCTGAGTTACGGAAGAGCAGGAATGTTGTGTATTTCTTGTTCATCTGTTTAAGACAAGGTCTCACAATGCTGCCCGGCTGGCCTGGAACTCTCAATCCTGCCTCAGTCTCCTGAGCGCTGGGATTACAGATGCCTGGCTAAGAGCAACAACGTTTTGTCTTCAAAATTTTGCTTAGCAATGTCAACTTAAGAAATTCACTCAGGGGCTTAAGTGGGTAGAGCACTTGCCTAGTATGCAGCAGGCCCTGGTTTCAGCTCCAGGTTCGGATGTGGGGAAGCGAGGACAAAAAAAAAAAAAAGAGTTAAGAATTTGTATTTTTAAACCCACATCTTACTAATAATTTTTAACATACCAATTAGGTACTTATTTAATGGCAATCTTAGCACTTTGGGAAAGTAAAGTAGTATTAAACTCAGCAAATTCCTGTTCTATTTTTTAAAAAAAGGAATCACACATAGGACGGACTGGGTATGTAGCTTAGTGGTAGAGTGCTTGCCTAGCTGGTGTTCAGTCACCAGCACAGAAAAAAAAATTATATATAAATTATTTTCATCTAATTACAAAAAATTATTTCTTTTCTCAAAAATGCTTCTATAACATAAAACTAGGAAAGTAGACATAATTGAAATGAAATTATTTCAAAACAAAATTAAAGCTGGAGGCGTAGCTCAGTGAGAGTGCTTGCCTACAGCATGCTCAAGGGGCTGGGTTGTATCCCCAGCACTGCAAAATTGAAAAGGAAAGTAAGGCAAATGTTAAAATTATATTGCTATGCCAAAAACATAAAAATAGACCTTCAAATGGTCCTCATGTATGCTCCAATAGGTCTCAAAAATACAGCACTTGGCATGGTGCACTTCACCAATCCTACCACTTTTTTATGTTTTCTCCCCCATACCTTCTATTTCAAATCCACTCCAGTCCAGAAGCAATAAAGGGGACCAAATAAAACGACATATTTTAATAACATATGAATCAGTACTAAAATCTAACGCTTTGTTTAGAAACAAATTAGTTATTGCCAGAAAGAAAATACAGTAGAATTACTTATGAAAAACTTATATGTAACATTGATAGATTTCAGGACATTGATATATTTTTTTAGGACATTGATATTTTTAATGGAATGAATTGTTTGTAAGTAAATCAGAGTCCATGCTAGATGCAATTTGCCTCAGTTACCTGAAATTAGAATAGCAGGCTCATTAAATATACATAAGTCAGTGATGCAGAGTCACTGCACCATATTGATGGAGCCCTCATTAATTTTCAATGATGTAGCGATCATATTTGTGCTCTAAAAAAACTGAGTGACATATGCAATCTCTTGTCTTCATCTCAGAATTGTTTGTCTTACATATTCCAACTTGGTAAATGAAAACCTAACACTCCAAAACATTTATAATGAGACCCCTTAAATTTCATATTTTGTCAGAGAATTCATATATTTGTACAAATATATACATGTATATAATGTACATTTCTTTATATACAATATGAAAAATAAAAATACTACAAAGTATACTCCAAATCATTTCCTCTCATAGATAATACAATTTATTTAAGCTTCCTAATTGAAATCTAATTATAATTATAAAATAAGTACTCCGACACTGCTTGTATATCATCCACCAAAAATAAAGATGTGACAAAAACCAGGATTAACCAAAAACATCATAACTGAATATTTAAAATTTTGATCTCTTTTCTTTTAAAGCTGCATCATAGAAATAAAAAGAGAAAATTTTTCTAATTGATTAAACTGACTTTGATCATATTCTAGTATTTCATTTTATACCTAAAAACATGTGAGTTGCATCCTTAATTTTACTTTGCAAAGGTATTATCAAAATTTAATTGGATAATTCCTAACTGGAATTGACAAAAAAAAAAAAAGGAGAGAGAGAGAATGGAGTTAGGCTTTAGTTTCCCCCATCTGTTAAAAAAGGAAGGCAGGTGTGGGTTAAGACAAGAAAGATGATTGCTGAACAATTAACTGGGTCTTCTATCAATCCTTTTGATAATACAAATAACACTTAGTAGCTATTTGTTCATTTCTACAAACTTCCTAAACTTGAGAGTTAAATCAGACTTGGCTAAAGGAGCTAATACTTGGATCTTTCCTCTTCGGTGGCTGATTTGGACAAAATCATTTATGCATTTGGAACCATCCAAACATTTTGTTCCCTTGATGCTAACCTTGCAACTTTCATCAGTTTAAGATGTGCCCACCAAAATGATTTCATTCCCCAAGGACCCGTTTCCTAAATCAGATTATCTACAATTAGATTGCAAGAATTCAAATTTTTGTTTATTTTTAGCAAGTATTACTTTTTTTAACAAATACATTATTTAACAAATAACATGGGGGGGAGGTGACCCCAACAATATATACACATGAATACATGTAAAAACGATAAAATTTTAAAAATAACACAAAGCCTACTTTCAAACCTTAATTACAAAAAATATTTTTACAAATCTAAACTTTCCTTGTCTATCTTGTTTAAAAAAAAAAAAAAAAGCCTCCAAAGAGCTAAAATCCCATCTGCAGATCTGCAGTGTCTGCCACATTCATTGTTGTATCCCCAGCAGAGGATTTTCAAGACTCTTATCATCAAGCTAGTTAATATTAAATATAAACTGTTCCCTCTAAAAGATCTCCAGTAATAAAAGAGGAGGCCAGTAACAAATTTTCACTTTAATTCAGCATCACAGATGACTCTGAGTATAAGGCAAGCTTAGGAATCAATGGCCTGGAAAATTTATTTATGAAGTATATGAGGAAAAACTACAAATTTATATTAATTGCTAAACAGCAACAACTAATAAATCACTGTTGAGCCTTACTTTTTTTCATTGAAAATGAGCTTACCATATTTGAAGTGTGAAGAAAAACATTAAAATCCATTCAGTTATTCTCATTCTATATCCGATATCAGTGACTAGTTGCTAAGTAACTAGGAAGTAAATTGCCTCCCCCAAAAAATTCCTGAAACTTAATGCAAAAGACTATTTTTGCATGTAAAATACTGGAAATAATTCTTTAAAGTTAAAAATGTTTACTCTTAAATTTATTTGAATTCTTAATGTATTTGAACTGTACCTCAAGAAAATTTGTTTTTATTTGTACCTGTATTCCTAAAGGAAACTAACATGCTATTGCAAAGGTTCTTGCAGAATAATATAATTTGCAAATAATCTCCAAAGTCTAACAATTAGTTTCACACTAACTTTTTGAATATTGGGACACAAATTTGATAATGTAACTTCCTATAAAAGATAGCCTAGGCTCACGCTTGTAATCCTAGCTACCTGGAAGGCTGAGATTGGAAGGATCAAGGTTCAAGGTCAGCCCAAGCAAACAGTTCTTGAGACCACATTTCCAAAATAACCAGAGCAAAATGGACTGGAGGTGTGGCTCCAGTGGAAGATATCTGCTATGCAAGCATGAAGCCCTGAGTTCAAACCTCATTTCCACCAAAAAAAAAAAAAAAAAAAAAAAAAAATTATCCTAAAGGCTGTCCATGAAGCCAAAGAGTTTACCAAACTTTCTGATACCTGTAGGTAGCACCTTAGAAAGTTTCCTCCAGCAGGGCACTGTGGCCCTGTAATCCCAGCACTCCACAGATGAGGCAGGAAGACCACAAGTTTAAGGCCAGCTAGGGCTCTATAGCTAGTTTGAGACCAGTCTCACTTACATGCATGATCCTGTCTCAGAAAAACAAAAAAAAAAGTAATGCTGGAGATGTAGCTCAGTGATAAAGCACTTACCCAGCATATGTGAGGCTCTTGGTCCTACCTCTGAACTGAAAAAAAAAAAGGTTCTTCCAAAACAAAACAGAAAGCTATATATACAGTTATGTGTCCATTAATGAAAGAGATACTTCTAAGAAAGGTGTTGTTACAGGTAAACATTAGAGTGCACTTATCAAAGTCTAGATGGTATGGGTCAATCACCAGAAATGGTCTCTTGATGCAAACAAGACACACCAAATACAAGATATATGAAGCTGTTGTTGTCCTAACAGGTTACTGTTTTACAATAAACTTTTTTTATATAAGGAGAAGACATATACTCTAGGGTCTAGTGTGGTGGTGCATACCAATAATCCCAGCTACCCAGGAGGCTGAGTAGAAGGATCAAGGCCCAAGGCCAGCCAAGGCAAAAATGCAAGACTCTATCTACCAGGAATGGAGGGAGGGTGGAATAAAGGAGAATGATGGAGGGGGTGAATCCAACTATGATATATTGTAAGAACCTTTATAAATGTCACAATGTACCCTCAGTACAATAACATAATTTAAAAAAAAAAAAAAAAAAAAAAAAGCTCAATCTACTTGCACATAGAAGAGAGGGCATAGCCAAAAGGGACCATCTACAAGCCAGGAAAAGAGGCCTCATCAGAAATCAACCCTGTGCTTGGCGTTGGTGGCTCACTCCTGTAATCCTAGCTACTCAGAAGGCAGAGAGCAGGAGGATCACAGTTTGAAGCCAGCAGGGCAAATGTTCTCAAGACCCTCTCTAGAAAAAAACCATCACAAAAAAGGGTTGGCAGAGTGGCTCAAGGTGTAGGCCCTGAGTTCAAATCCTAGTACCACAAAAAAAACCAACCCGGCTGGCACCTTGACCTTGGCCTTCCAGTCTCCACAACTGTGAAAAAGCAAACCTCTGTATGCTTTTGTTGTTTAGGCCACCCAGGCTGTAGTATTTTGTTATGGTAACTGAGCTAAGATACCACAGCGCCCCTTCTGAGAGCCACCCTGGGAGTCTCTGTTTATTTTGCTTCTTCTTATCTTTGAGTTCCTGGGTCACATTCCAGATAAATGGCATAAGGCATGGCAGGTATCAGGCCCCTGCTTTAAAAAAATTTTTTTTAATGCCTGAAATCCAAGCACTCAGGCAGAGACAGGAGGATTGTAAATCTGAGGCCATTTGGGCTACATTAATGAAACCCTTCCCTCAAAATAATAAAAATAAAAAATAAAAGCAAATGTCAACTCTTTATGGTTAAAAAAAAAAAGAATTGGAGAGGACATAACCAATAGGAGTAACTGTTGACAATGCTGTTGTAAAGACAAGTTATCGTCATAGAGAAAACCACCTACCAAGAACACAGAAGACAACGTTAATGAGGGTTAACAGTGAATCCCACAGACAGCTTGCCTGCTAAGGGAACCTTATTGTATGAACATAACATTCTCACCCACCATCCCTCTCTGAGTTCCTTTGCACATCTGTTCTCAGTGTAGGATGGTGATATTTCAATATGCTAGATAATGAGAGAAAATTATGTTTTCCTACTGGGAAACATACATAGATTAAATAATTAAAAGTTAGGTTGGAAATCTGAACAAATCATAGAACCCTTCATTCTTAACAGGAGGATATGAAAATGAATCAAATAAAATGATACCTACCACTTTACAAAAGTCTTTTTTTTTTTTTCATTTTTCTTTTATTATTCATATGTGCATACAAGGCTTGGTTCATTTCTCCCCCCTGCCCCCACCCCCTCCCTACAAAAGTCTTAAATAATTAAAATACTTAGTGATTTTTTTTCAAAGCATGTTCCTGACTTAAAATAATTTTTATGTCCAATTTTAACAACTACTTTGCTTTGGATATTTGTTAATCCAGTTAAGCTAATTTGTTACTGCTCATGTTAACCTTATATCCCTGCCCATTGTGTTTGATTCTAATTTCATTCACTTTTGGGGTAGGTGAATGGTTGCTATAGTTATAATCATTAAAAATAAACAAACATACACAAAGACTCTAATCTAAAAAATAAACTAAAAGCAAAAAAGCTGGGGGTGTGGTTCAGGTGTAGAATGCTTGACAAGGGGAAGGCCCTGAGTTTAATCCCTAATACTGCCCCCCAAAAAAGGCATACACCTTAAAGTAATGATTATAAGTATGACAAAATAAGTATACAAACCAGTGACAGTTGTGTATTATCACTGGCAAGTATTATAGGCTGTACTTTACTTTCATTTGACTACCACAAAACATCACCACAACATATGAGGAATGTATTGCACTATGACATTACAACCCTAATATGATAAATGATTGGAATTTTTTTATTCAATGGTCATCTCATAAGAACACTTATTATGCAGTACACGACTACGTGAGATGAATCTTAAAAAAGGATTCCCAGGGCTGGTGAAATGGCTCAAGTGGTAGAGCGCCTGCCTTCAAACATGAGGCCGTTGGTTCAAACCCCAGTACTACCAAAGGAAAAAGGAAAAGGATTCACAATATAGAAGAGAAATACAGAAGACCACACTGGTAATAGAACTACATATGCACATAGAAAAAGAAACATTACAGACAATTATGAAATATTTTGTAACCACTGTTTGAAAGGTCTATAATATTAAGTTATACTCAGTAAGAGGAAAACAAGGGGATATGAATGTTATAACTCACTGATAGAGCACATGCTTTGCATGTGTAAGCCAGCACCAAAAATAAATAAATAAATTTTAAAAGGAACTGAAGAGCCAGGCACTCACACCTATAATCCTAGCTACTCAGGAGGCAGAGATCAGGAAGGTCATGGTTCGAAGCCAGCCTCGGCAAATAGTTCACAAGACCCTATCTTGAAAAAACCCTTCACAAAAAAAAAAAAAGGCTGGTGAAATGGCTCAAAGTATAGGTCCTGAGTTCAAAACCCAGTACCACCAAAAAAAAACAAAGGAACTGAAATTAGTATATATTATCACACATTATATCTTAAAGACTTAAAGCTAGTCTTGGTCATATCAAAAAATACAAATAATACATGCCAGGCATGGTGGCAAACATCTATAATCCCAGCACTAAGGAGGCTAAGGCAAGAAGAGGACCAAGAATTTGGAGACAGCCTTGGTCACATAATGAGTTCAGGTCAACCCAGGCTACATAGTAAGACCCCCATCTCAAAAACAAAACAAATTAATACCAACAAAGAAAAAAAAGTACAGCCACAAGATAACAAATCCATAATGAAGGATTCATATTCTATAAATACAATGATAAGCACTCCCATATTGGAGAATAATTATAACTAATAAGAGTAACAAAAATTTCAATATCTTATAAATTTTATTAATGGTATATGATCAAAGGAAAGACTAGAGCTACTTACTATAAAGATTGTCTAAATAACTATTAAATTTCAAGAATCTGAAATGGGCTGGAAAGTTTCTATTCCAAACAAACCAAAGTTAAATGGATGGACAATAACTCACCAGTCTAGGCATAATTAAAACCTAGATTTTCTAAGTAGTGATTTAGTATTCTTTCAAATACTTAACCCATCTCTGGATTATTAAAATACATGGCTCTAACTCTTACATATGTAGTGGAAGCAAAAGCCACCTCCTTTAGGAAAAGTATTTTGAGATCTTCATTATAATCACTCTTCAGAAGATATGTGCTACTTGCAGATACTGTTAACCAACTTCAAAGTACTCCATATTTTAAAAAATGTTTAAAAGCCATGCATGCCTATAGGATTATAGCATAATGTAGCTGTCTATAGGATTATACCTGCCCATAATCCTAGCTACTTAGGAGGTGGAGGCAGGAAGATCCTGAGTTCAAGACCAGTATAGCTAAAGGTAGCAAGACCCTGTCTCTAAAACAAAATGAAAGCAAAAGGGCTGGAGACCTAGCTCAAGTAACACAGCACTTGACTATCATACAAGAGGCTCTAAATTCAATCCCTAGTATTGAAAGAAAAAAAAAAGTTGTTTTGGGAAAAAGGAACCCTCTTACACTGTTGGTGGGAATGTAGACTAGTACAACCACTCTGGAAAACAATTTGGAGGCTACTTAAAAAGCTGGACATCGATCTACCATTTGATCCAGCAATACCACTCTTGGGGATATACCCAAGACTGTTACTCCAGAGGCACCTGCACATCCATGTTTATTGCGGCACTATTCACAATAGCCAAGTTATGGAAACAGCCAAGATGCCCCAGCACTGACGAATGGATTAAGACAATGTGGTATCTATACACAATGGAATTTTATGCAGCCATGAAGAAGAACGAAATGTTATCATTCGCTGGTAAATGGATGGAATTGGAGAACATCATTCTGAGTGAAGTTAGCCTGGCCCAAAAGACCAAAAATCGTATGTTCTCCCTCATATGTGGACGTTAGATCAAGGGCAAACACAACAAGGGGATTGGACTATGAGCACATGATAAAAGCGAGAGCACACAAGGGAGGGGTGAGGATAGGTAAGACACCTAAAAAACTAGCTAGCATTTGTTGCCCTTAACGCAGAGAAACTAAAGCAGATACCTTAAAGCAACTGAGGCCAATAGGAAAAGGGGAACAGGTACTAGAGAAAAGGTTAGATCAAAAAGAATTAACCTAGAAGGTAACACCACGCACAGGAAATCAATGTGAGTCAATGCCCTGTATAGCTATCCTTATCTCAACCAGCAAAAACCCTTGTTACTTCCTGTTATTGCTTATACTCTCTCTACAACAAAATTAGAAATAAGGGCAAAATAGTTTCTGCTGGGTATTGGGGGGGGAGGGGGAGGGGGCGGGAGAGGGAGGGGGCGGAGTGGGTGGTAAGGGAGGGGGTGGGGGCAGGGGGGAGAAATGAACCAAGCCTTGTATGCACATATGAATAATAAAAGAAAAATGAAAAAAATAAAAAATAAAAAAATAAAGTTGCCCAAGTTATAAATAAAAAAAAAAAAGGTGATTATGGTTGATATACTTTCTATACAAAAATGAATATAGAAATTTTAAACTACTGAACGCACCATAAGAAGAGGACTAAAATAGAAAGGAGAAAAATAGGGGGGAGGGGGGAATGAACCAATTCAAGATACATGGCATACATATACATAGAAATGTCATAATGAAACTGTGTGGATAACTTAAACAAAAATGTCTCTTTTTTTCCTCAAAAACATAGGACAGGAATATATATCAGGTCCTGGCTGGGAGCTGGTACCAGTGAGAGGGGGGAGGATATAAGGAAAGAATATAGAGGAGTGAATATGGTAGAAATATTATGTTCTCATGTATGAAAATGGAAAAATAAAACCTGTTGAAACTATTTTAAGAATGCGGGGAGGGGGCTGCCACCAGTGGCTCACACCTATAATCCTAGCTACTCAGGAGGCAAAGATCTCTTCAAGACAGCCCCAGGCAAATAACTGAGGAGACCCTATCTTGAAAAAACCTATCACAAAAAAAGTGGGGGAGGAGGGCCAGTGGAGTGGCTTAGGCGGTAAGTGGCTCAGACACCTGCCTAGCAAATGTTGAGGCCCTGTGTTCAAACTCCAGTGCTACCAAAAAAAAAAAAAAAAGAATGGGGGGAGGGAGGAATGAAGGAAAATGACAAAGAGGATGAATTTAGCTAAGATATACTGTAAGTACTTTTGTAAATGTCACAATGTACCCCCATTACAACAATAATATGATAATTTAAAAAATTAAAAATACATAAAATAGAATCCAATTAGGAAAACAAAAACAATAAAGGCTTAAAAAAGATTTTCTAAGAGAGGAACAGATACTAGAAGTTAAGAAGTACTGGGTAGGGTTGGCGGAGTGGCTCAAGTGGTAGAGTGCCTGCCTAGCAAGCGTGAGGCCTGGAGTTCAAACCCCAGGGCCACAAAAAAAAAAAAAAAAAAAAATACTGGGTATACTTTGGAGTTTATACCTGCCAAGCAGAGAAATCACAAGTAAGAGA
This sequence comes from Castor canadensis, assembly GCF_047511655.1. Classification (NCBI taxonomy): domain Eukaryota; kingdom Metazoa; phylum Chordata; class Mammalia; order Rodentia; family Castoridae; genus Castor; species Castor canadensis. Next base: position 44,787,996 of record NC_133388.1, read on the forward strand.
AACACATAAGATTTATTAACACTCAGACATCCAAGTGAGATACCACAAATGCCTCAACTAAGAGTAAAGGTCCATGTCCAGAACAAGATTTGTTCTATACTCACCCTAACAAAGCCAAAAATCAAGCCCCAACAAGTTTTGCAAGGGATTAAGTTTGAAGGTTGGGTTGTACTAAAGGAAGGAAACACAATGGGTTCTACACAAGTCCAACATGACCAGCCAGAACAGATGTTCCCCAACTTATAATGAGGTTATATCTTGATAAACCCATCATAAGTTGAAAATATCTTAAGTCAAAATGCAGTTATTTAATATACCTCACTTACCAAACATCATAGTTTAGCAACATAGGACACCGTAGAATATGGGATCTTTACCCTTGTGATGGCTGACTAGGATCTGCTGCTTGCTGCTGCTCCCAGCATCTCAACAGACTATCGGATCACTAGGTAGGGAAAAGATCAAAATTCAAAGTATAGTTTCCACTTTAGGATTTCACACTACTGTAAAGCTGAAAATTTATAAGTCAAACCATGATAAATTAGAGACCATCTGTAATTGAACTGTCTAGAAGAATTTTAAAAATTGACAATCTTCACAAAAAGATAACAAAATCCAGAATCTCTATATTGCACCATCTACAATTTAAAAGTACTGAACATGCAAAAAATAAAATTAAAAAATGTGACACACAGTAAAAACAAAAAAAAATAAGCAGTAAATAAAAAACAACCACTTAGGATGAGGGCCTTTTCCAAATTTTTCTGCCCAAAGAGAGCACTGTTCCCTAATTTGCACAAAGGTACTCTATATTAGTGAAAAAGAATGAGTTAATACCACTTACATAAATATGTTAATTCAACCTTCATCTGATAAAACTTCTACATATAACAATTCATATAAAACAACGAGGCCAGAGGAACATAGTACACAATACCAAAGAGATTCAATAAGCAAAATTCAGAGTTTGGTTTACTGGTTTTTTGGGGGGGGGATGTTTGTTTCTTTGTTTCTTTGTTTTTATGGTACTAGGGACTGAACCCACCCAGGCCCTTGCACTTTATGTAGGCAAGTGCCCTACCACTTGAGCAACATTCCCATCAAAATTCAGACTCTTCGTAACTCCAATACAAATTATCCAGTATATCAGGAAATAACAGAGAAATAGGGGCAAGGAAAAATGTGAGGAAAGAGAAAGATCGTAAGTAAACTGGAGAAAATACTAACTTTTATGTACTGAATGATAGGTATACGGTTTTGTTTACCTACTACTTTGTCTTGCATATATTTAAAGTGTAAAAAAAGTAGATTTAGTAAAATTAAATGCATCTAAAGAGACAAGTTTTGTCAACAATGACTGGAGTAGAAATTAAACTATTAAAGATTATAGTTAAGTGAGAATTAGAACCTATAAAATTTAATATGCCTTTGGAATTCTATTTCTTGAAATAGGTTGCCCTGAAAAAAGAAAAAAGTTCCCTTTTCTGGAATTGAGAAGTATATCTTTGAATTGAAAAAAGAAAAAGAAACAAAAAACATGAAATCCATCTATGTACATGCAATCAATTCATTTGGATGTCTGCTGGGTTGAATTGATACATGACGAAATATGCTGCCTCAGATGAGACCAGGTAAGGGAAAAAGTACTTGCATAGTATTTCATTTCTTTATTTTCTCTTCTCTCCTTCCCACTCCTGCATTTTCTCCCATAAATAGTATTTCTACTTAATCTTTCCATAATCTTATACTTTCTGTCTCACTTTATCACTTGCCTCCTGAAATATCTCTGCTACGTGAAGATACCAAAAAATTAATTAATTAATTAATTAATTAATTAATTAACAAACTCACATGAAGCCAGTCTTCAAGGTAACCCAATGAAACTGGGCAAGATGGTATCTGCCTACAATCTCAGCAGTCAGAAGGCAAAGGAAGGAGGATCACAAGTTGCAGGCCAGCTTGGACTGCACAGTGACCCTGTCTCAAAAAAAAGAAAAGAGATGGTGCCAGTGGCTCATACCTGTAATCCTAGCTACTCAGGAGGCAGAGATCAGGAGGATCGAGGTTTGAAGCCAGCCCAGGCACAGTTCATGAGACCCTACCTCGAAAAAAAAAAGGGCTGAGATGTAGGCCCTGAGTTCAAACACTAGTATCACCAAAAAAAAAAAAGGAAAAGAACCAGAAGTGATATGTTTTAAAAGGTTCTGTAGCTTCCAGTTCTTTCTTTCTTTTTCTTTCTTTCTCTCTCCCTCTCTGTCTGTCTGTCTCTCTCTCTCTCTCTCATTTCCAATTCAAGCAAGTATTCTATAAATATCTAATTAAAAAGCCATTTATTTTACTGAAATCCCACAATCTTCCCCTTTGGCTAATTTCTGCTAGGCCAGAAAATTACATTTAGTATCCTTCCAGTAAAAGGGCTGGTGGAGTGGCTCAAGTGGTAGTGCACCTGCCTAGCAAGAGTGAAGCTGTGAGTGCAAACCCCAGTACCACCAAAAAAAAAAAGGAAAAACTCCCTTTTCTTTAGCACCTCACACAGGATTATGAATAGAAACTGAATAAAATTTCTCTAAAACCTACAAATGTGGTGGTGCACTTGGAAGGAGGAAGCAGAGGATGGCAAGATCAAGGCCAGCCTGGGCTACACAGTTAGACTGTCTCAAAAAAAAAAGTCTATCTACAATATCTGCCTCACTTCCCTTTTCCATGTATTCCACTTGATTTCTTTTACTGTGTTTCTAGTCTTAAACCATTCAATCACATCTATATGTATAAAGAAAGGGAAAATGAAGATTAACTGGGAAAAGGGACAGGTTAAATAAACTAATAATCCCTTTATAACTACAGCTGATTATACATATCTAAAGACCTGGTCTACCACACTGTAGATTATTCATTATTTTCCTAAGACACCTCAGAGAAACAACAGGAATGTATGTTCACCATTGTATAGCAACTCTAATCCAGAAGTGTTTTATAGAACCACCTTTATTTACTGAACCACATTTGACCATAAGAAATTTGACACGAAATGCTTTGACCAATTCCTGCACTTATCCTTCAAAATACACAAACTCAAACCTCCCTTCTTTCACCAATGCCCCACTAAAATGGACATTATAAAGTCATGTTTCCTGGGTTCCAGATTTAATAAGGGATGTTGGCAGTCTCAGTCTTCCTTCCTACTGACACCGGCCCCTACTTCATGGGCTGTTGTGGGAACGAAGTGAGATAACTCACGGTGAGATGCTTACAATAATGCCTGGCATACAATGTGCACTCAGTAAATGCCAGCCATTATTTTCTCTTCAAAAATAAATGCTGACTTTTCTTCAAGTGGTGAAAGTTCCACTGAATCCATCATTAACTCAATAGCAAACAGCACGGATAGTAGTTTCAAGTTTTCATACTACTTTTCCTCTTTTCAATAAAAACATGAAATTAAACACTCCAATCCCAGCCAAGACAGGGTCTGGAAATACAGCTGGGTCTTCACTGGCTGGGGGCGGGAGAGGAGGCGGGAAAGGGAGGACAGGAGACACCTGACAAACTGCAGCCTCCTCAATGGTAACCTGCAGTACAAAGCAGACCACAGCCACTCCGGACAAGCGACCACAGGCCATTTACAGAACCCACGCGCCCTGTCCGCATTTTTCACGCGTGCTGAAACTAACGACCGCGTTTCGTCGCCCCGGCGCCGAGGCTGAGCGTCGTCAGGCGCTCTCCTCCCCCCCGCGCGTCCCTCCCCCAGGGACTCCACGCCGCCAGACTCACAGAGTGTGTCCGCACACGTTCACCATCAGCTTCAAGGAGGGGTTCCGGTACTTGGTGGTCTTGCACCGGGGGCAGCCCTGATCATCCATGGCGTCTCCTCTACTACTGACTTCTCCCCGACGCCTGTTCCAGCCACAGCCACCTGCAAGCACCCCCGGACACGACGCCAACCAGGTTCCTACCAACAGGCCGGGACGGTCCCTTCGCAAAAGAGCCCCGGCCAGGAGCGAGGCACTGCGACACAAACGTTCCGGCAGCGCATTCTCGGGTCCCGCGCCAGGGGCTCGGTCTTAGCCTCCTTCCTAGGGCTGCTCAGTACAAGGAGATAGGAGGGAGGAGTGCTTTTTAAATTATACATTACGCGCCTTGTTGCATTTTTCAAGGTATCGTATCGCAATTGGGAAGATAAATTGTAGCTTCTTCTGTCTGGAAAAATCCCCATGATTTCAATGATTTATGCCTGATGTACATACTCAATAATTCAGACTCAGACTAGTGTTTTCTTTTGTAAATTTGGGTAATCTGTGCGTTATACTTCTCTTTTTTAATTGCATAGTCATGAATTCTCAAAAATAATATGCATTTGCAGATACTGAGTTTAGAAAAGTTACTGAACGCTTGTCTTAGAATGGATACTATAAACTCTCACTGACTATCAGAGCACTTCTAGTAATTATAGCTGACTTCTGCTGGGCAGAAAACCCCTTTCCTCAAGACTGTCAAGCATGCTCAACTGTGTCACCTGACTCTAATAAAGACTACCTTTACTTCATCAAAGACTATCTTTACTAAAATAAATAAAATACTGAAGAAAAACATCACATAAGATACATAGTTTCATTTCAGCAACACCAAGATATGAGAGCCTGAATCTCTTTGGAATTTGTAAGCCACATTCACTGAATTTATCAAGAAAGCAAATTGAAGTCTGTGTAAACAGCTCTATTAGATAATAAACTCTTCTTACCGTAAGGGGCACATCTTATTCATCTCTAAAATAAGAATTTATTGCTACTGAATGAATAAATGAGGTAATGAATGACTGTCAAATAATAGTGAAATGTGAATTTTTTTAATGTCAAGTATTTCTTGTAGTCACCTTCATTGGACTCAAACTGTATTCAAAGTGAGCCATGCAGACAAGAATTTTCTAATTAATTCATACAATGAATGCCAGCTAAATACATTCATAGTAATTTTAACTCTTCAGAGAACTGTTGCTCTTTTTGATACAAACAAAAAAGAAATATTGCAACTTCAATTTTTTTAAAAGAACAGTGAACCAATAGGCAGCTCATACGCTAGAAATACTGCTGGGATTTTCTTGAATGGTGGAGAGAGAACCGAACAAACAACTGGATACCACATTCAGAAACCAGCAAGCCAAAACAGGCCATGGCAGCACAGAACTTTACATTTGTGTATAAACACCAGTGACTCATCTAATAAATAACCATATTATCTCCTTGATCATAATACTGTTCACTAATAGGAGTTAAGCAAATGTAAGTTTACTGAAGAAACACAAATAACCCGGAGGCTTATTACGATGTTCTGACCCTTTGAGCAAGATATTGGAAGGCTGGTGGAGTGGGTCAAGGAGTAGAACACCTACCTAGCAAGTATGAGGCCCTAAGTTCAAACCCCAGCACTGCCAAAATCCTAAAGCCCACATCCAAACCAGTAATTAATTTAGACTGAAGCTCTCCAAAGATACAAGCAATTTTTGGATCTTTGTATTTTAACAGAGCAAGAACTTCTGTTGAAGGAATGAATGTAGTTACCAACCAAAAAACAAGTTTAATCAATACTACTTTGAAAAGCCATCCATTCAGCACCAAGACTGTTTTAATAGCGTCTGAAAAGGAAATGGCAATGGGGTGAAGTGAATTGCTTTACTTTTCTCCCAAAGATGAAGTGAAAGAAAGCTCTGAGAGTCTATGAGGAAACTGCTAAGAACTGACCATTTTGCCCTGTGGGAAACTGCTAACAGGAACATAGTAACAGCTGGGCAGAACCTATCAGATAAACTGTACTCCAGGAGCTGCAGGCCATAGAAAAGAGTTAAGAGATTTAGTTCCTGGCACTAAGAAAACTGAATTGAAATGCTGGCTCCATCACTTACTAGCTACATGACCTAGTTTTTGCAATGATAAGCTGAGGATAACACTTGTAGAGATTGAATAAGATATTTCAAGTGCTTAATACAGTACCTAAGAACAGTAATAAATGTTGATCATGATGAATAGTAGCATCAATAGTGTTAGCAGTAACACTGTCTAAAAGAGGCAGTGCCATGTAATAGGACGAATCTGGCCTTCTGTTAAATCAGACAGACCTGCATTTGAGCCAAATTTCTTATCCCTTATGTCAGTTTCCTTCCTCTATATAACACAGGATTGCTACAATGATTAAATTACATGGCAGATACTACATAAAGGTCCAACTACAACTCCTTGGTGGGGCTCAGTCACACAGAATTGCCAGAGAGCTTTGAGGGGAAAATCACTGACATTGCTAGACTTCTGATTCAAATGGAAGTTCAGCCATTTCTACATTTTCTACAGAAAACTACCAAATTATCAAGTTCCCTAGGTTTCTGAAGACAGCTGCATGAACCAACTGAGCCCATTATCGCTCGTCCCAAAAGGCTCACCCTTTAGCATTCCCACCTCAGTTAATAGTACTTTCTACCTCCCTGGGCAGTGTTTTTTAAATGCAGACCTTTCCAGCCCAAGGCTATGGACCCACATTGAGCTTTCCTCATCTAAAGGGGACTTTTTTTCCTTTGTCTCTTTTCTAGAGATAGCATCTGTCTCCAATTCTTATGAAAAGTACCCCCACCCCCACACACTATGTGGTTCTACTAGACCTACCAATTACAATGCTGGTCCTCTGGCCCAAAGGTTGGCCTGCAACCCTTATTACATCAATCAGAGATCTTCCCCAGAATTCTCCAAATTGGCAGTAAGGAAAAAGCAGCAGAGCCTCTTTGATGAAGCTGGAGAATGTGAGGTGGGAACTATTGGGAACCACGGACTCCCGTTCTGGGGAAACCTCCTTCAAAAACTAACTTGATGGCAAATCAGTGACAAGTGAAATGGGTAGCAGGTCTTCAAGTTCAGCCAGCTGCTCTCCAGCCCTTCACACTGTTTGGTATCTGTTGTGGTTTGAATATGAAATGCCCCCCATGGGCTCATGTGTTGAAAGCTTGGCCCCCAGCTGGCGGCACTATTTTGGGAAGTTTTGGAAACCCTAGGCAGGGCCTAGTTGGACAATGTAGGTCACTAGGGGCTGACTTTGAAGGCTATACCTGGTCCCCACTAACTTCCTTGCTCTCTGCTTCCTGTCCCCCATGATGTGAACATCCTCTTCAATGCTCTTCCACCACCATGATGTACAGCCTCATTCCAGGTCCACAAATGCAGAGCCAAGTGACCACAAACTGAACCCTCTGAAATCATGAGCTAAAATAAATCTTTCCTCCCCTTAAATTGTTTCTGTCAAGTGACTGAAAAATAACTGCTGAACGCTGGTGGCTCACGCCTATAATCCTAGCTACTCAGAGGCAGAGATCCAGAGGATCATGGTTTGAAGCCAGCCTGGGCAAATAGTTGGTGAGACCCTATCTCCAAAAAACCCATCATAGAAAGGGCTGGTGGAGTAGCTCAAGGTGTAATCCCTAAGTTCAAACCCCAGTACTGCAAAAAGAAAGGAAGGAAGGAAGGAAGGAAAGAGGGAAGGAAGGAAGGAAGAAAATTAAGACAGTACCAAACTCAATGTATTCACTTTTGCCTAGGTCAGTCAGAGTGGAGCGTCTGGCTCCTAGAGAAATTCATATCCTCACCAAAAGGTAGGCATGCATCTGTACATAGGAGATGGCTAGAACCTGGCACCCAACCATTCCCTGCCATCCTTCACAGTCACACACATGACTGACTCACTAGGAGATAGTAGCCTTGCCTACTAGTCATTTGTCCTACACAGTACAAATAACTTGGTCACCAAAGCATTACAGCTTTAAAGACTCCCTACAATAGTCTTAATTCTAGTAGACATTTTGGAAATTCAAAAAAAGGATTCAGATTGTTTTGGTTTGGGAAAAGTACTCATCCTGGACCAGTGGACCATAGCCAAGATATGAACATCTCGAAGTCCTTCATAATTTGTCTTCACGTGCCTTTTCTTCCTTCTCTTTTTTCTTTTGATACAGGATTTCCCTAGGTAGGCAGGCTGGCCTCAAACTCACAATCTTCCTGTGTGCTGGGATTACAGGCTTTTGCCATCATATCTGAGTTCATCATGCCTTTTAAATGAATCCTTCCCCATACATTTACATAAAGCATAAAACCCCCACTCCAGACACACTGAATTATTTGATACTTCAGCAATATATTACATATTTTCACAGCTCTGTGCTTTTTTTTTTTCTTTGCGGTACTGGGGTTTGAACTCAAATCCTTACACTTGCCATGCAGACCATCTTACAGCTTAAGCCACTCTCCCAGCCCATTTTTGTGATGAATTTTCTCAAGATAGGGTCTCAAAAACTATTTACCTGGGGCTGTCTTCAAACCCTGATCCTCCAGCTCTCTGCCTCCTGAGTAGCTAGGATTACAGATCCATGCTCCATGCTTCTCTTACTCTATTCCCTCTTCCTCTAATGAACTATTATCCCTCTCTCAAAATTCTAGTCCTTAAAGACTCAACTAAAAATTCACTCACAGCTGCCCACCTCCTCTCAAAGTTAGTCACTTTATCCTCACCACTCTCTTAACCCATATTGTACTTACTTCTAAATATATCTTGTCTTTCCCACAAGATTTGAACCTTCTCAGAGTCACAGACTCCATACAGTCATTTCTTATTCTTCAGTTTCTAATGCCATGCCTTATGCTTAGGCAGAACTCAGTAAATGTTTGACAAATGAGTGACCATTCAACAATGCTCCCTACATGTCACCAACTATCACTAAATAATGGTGGATGAGAGATGAGAGATGACTATAGAAACTTAGTTCCTTAACAGTACCACTAATTAGCTTTCTGAAAGAGAAAGAACCTACCGAGAAGCAGCTATATGGCCTTCCTTCCACCTTCCAGATGGCCAAGATCATCCTTGAACTAGGAAATCTCCATTCTTGTTTGCAAAACCATAATGTGTGTGGATAGATAGATAGATGATAGATAGATATAGATATACAGATGTACGTGTACTGAATCAGATTTTCATCAATACACTAAAATAGCAATCAATTTCTACATATTTTCATCACTATCTTCAGGCAGGATGGAAAACATAGAGACAAGCAGCTTGGTTTTCTGATGCTCTCCACACTCACATAATCCCATCTCAACTATTTTTCCCAAATGACAGCAGAGAATGACACTGTGTTCCCAGTATGGCAAACATAGGAAGTAGAAACAAGTAACCATCAATTTTACAAACCATTTGGCAAAACCAGTTCTCCAAGATAAACTCCATGCAAACTCTGGTGTTCCATTCCAATGCTTGAATCTACTTCAAATTGCTGGCAGAACAAGCCCTGATGATCAACCTGCCCAAGAAATCCAGAGACCGAGGTTTCTGGTCCTACAAGCAATCATCTCCTACTGACATTGACGTATGGATGTCATCTAAAGTCACTGCTGCTTCTGCATGATGTGATGAACACGGTGAACCAGAGGCAAATATACAGAAAACATGCAGAAGCCCAGGACACAGTTTTTCAGTTCAAGTATATTCAAGTGATAATAATTATGGAGCAGACTCCTATAACCTGATATTGGACAGCCCCATAAGATAGCCAAAGAAACTTTAAATTAAGAATATGAAGCTGAAAATCCACCTATTTTGTAATATCAGCTTTTGTCTCAGCCCTTGGTCATCCTACCTCCACTTCCAAATAGCTGAGATTATAGACACACACCACTACACCAGGCTTGTTTTTTGAAATAGGGTCTCACTAACTTTTATCTGTGCTGGCTTCAAACCCCAATCCTCTTATTTCCACCTTTCAAGTAGCTGGGATTATAAGTGTGCGCAACCAGACCCAGACCCTTGCCTATATTTTATAGTCATGTAAATGACAGACCTAGGATAGCCTTTGTCTAGCGAGGTGATCCTCAAATCTATAACATTTCCACTAAACCAAACTACTTCCTATCTACTTTGCTCTGATAAATATGCTTTCAAAATTCAAGAACCTAAATGTGATACAGTAGCCTAGATCAGATTATGAAACAGAAAACAGACATCAGTGGAAAAACTATTGAAGTCCAGATAAAATCTAGTTTAGTTAATAATACTTTGCTAATGTTAATTTGTTCAGACAAATGTACCTTTATAATGCAAGCTGTTAACATTAGGAGCAACCATGTGAAAACGATATTTACATTTCTATGACTTCTCCATAAATTAAAATTGTTCCAAAATAAAAAGTATATTTTTAAAAATTCAAGGAAGTTTTTGAACCTCAGATATTAGCCTGAAGCCTGACAACTAGCTGGATATTTCCAAAGGAGTAGAAGCACGTGGTCTTTTCTATGATTGTGAATTTTAAATGTACCAAAGATGTCATTTCTGGCTTCATCACATTAGGGTAGTACAAAAAATAAGTTAAATCTGTATAAAATGACATCTTAGTTGACCAGCAACAAAATGCAGCCTGACAGAAAAAAAGGAAACCTGAACAAGTGGATCAAAACAGCAGGTGACCTAAACAGCTGCTTTATAATATGCTGAAGTAGGCAGTTTGGGTAGTTGGGAAGCAGAAACAATGCAAGGCCACCCTGAAGATGAGGGTGATGTCATTTAAACATTGGATATTGAGAAAGAGCAGCAGCAAACTCAACTGACCCACAGTAGTCAGAAGGTAGAAAGGGGTTCATCCCTTTCTGAACTAAGACCTCAAGCAAACCATGAAAACAATGTAACACAACTGCAAAAAGCAAGACTCCACCTCCCCCTTATCCTCAAATCAGAGGACAATCTTCCATCTGTGTAGTCTGTGGAGAGGGCTGCTGACCCTCTGCTGATCTTGAAGACATTGCACATAGAGATGGTGCTTCGATCACAAACATCATCTTCAGAAAAGATACTCTTCACCCATCCCCAAACCACAGAAAACAACTATTGATACATATATTTAAAATGTTCAGACTTGCATTTCCAGACTATTGTAACTTATAACTAGATTTCTTCCACATTACATATCCAGGGAAACCACGGCTTAATATTCTACATTTTTAATCATATCGGTTGGTCTCAGTTGGGTTATGTCCTCCACATGACAAGGTTAAGCAAAGCACTAAAGCACTTTTTTTTCTGGGGGGGGGGGGAGGCTTCTTGTTTTTGTCTTCACACTGCTTATTTCAAAGTTTCAAGTGTTTTTCCTTTTGGAATTTTAATTTACTGTAAATGCTTGCCCATTAAAACATTCCCTAGTGCCATTCTATTCCTGACCCTTCTGGATACAAATCCTTGATAGACATCCGAAGAGGGGGAGGAGGTGTATGGAGCTATTGGGAAGCTTCTGAATTATTCCCTGAAGGTTTGTGATCTACATGCTGAGGACGTTCTCTTTGTTAAGAATTTAGCTATCCAGCCCTTAAGGTCACACAATTAATATTCTCGCTGGAACCGTGGGACTTTTCTTTGAAAGAGTTGTCCAGTTTTCAGGCCACAATTAGGTCCTAGCCGGTCCAGGAACATGGCCCGAAAAGAATGTCGGTATTTTCCTCCAGGTATAGGTGCCTGGGGGTCAGCCGGAGAGGGAAAGGCATGGGGTGGAGTGGGAGGCGGGTGATCGACAGGGATAGAAACCGTGTCTCCACCTCCTCGGAATGCGAAATAGCCAATGAGGTGGCGCGGCCGGGCCGGCCGGGCCGCCACTGCCATATAGTATGCAGCAACCGGAGGAGTCACGTTGGGGGAACGGCAGAAAGCAGCTATCCGTTTACACTACTTTGCTCTAGCAGCTATCTTAATGGTGACTGCGTGGCCGGGGGGAAACCTGATCGGCCAGATCCAGCCGAAACCGGGAGGGAGGGAGTGGGCTTTCCGGAGGGGGGGAGGGGGGAGGGAGACGAAGAAGGAGGAGTAAGAGAGGGGGAAAGAAAGAGGAAAAGAGTGCGAGGGAGTGAGGGAGGGAGGAAAATAAACAACAAAAAATGTCCTCTTCCTCCCCCACCGGGCAGATTGCAAGTGCGGCGGACATCAAGCAGGAGAATGGGATGGAAAGCGCCTCGGAAGGGCAGGAGGCGCACGGAGAAGTGGCGGGGGGCGCGGTGGCGGGGCTGAGCCCCCCGGCTCCAGCCCCTTTCCCCCTAGAGCCGGGGGACGCCACCGCCAGGGTGAGCAGAGAGGAAGGGACAGTGGCGACGGATCAGGTACAACTCCACTCGGAACTTCTGAGCAGGCACCACCACGCAGCCGCCGCCGCCACCGCGCAGACCCCGCTGGCCTTCTCGCCGGACCATGTCGCCTGCGTGTGCGAGGCGCTGCAGCAGGGGGGCAACCTGGACCGCCTGGCCCGGTTCCTGTGGTCCCTGCCCCAGAGCGACCTGCTACGTGGCAACGAGAGTCTGCTGAAGGCACGGGCGCTCGTGGCCTTCCACCAGGGCATCTACCCTGAGCTCTACAGCATCCTCGAGAGTCACAGCTTCGAGTCGGCCAACCACCCGCTGCTGCAGCAGCTCTGGTACAAGGCGCGCTACACCGAGGCCGAGCGAGCCCGCGGCCGGCCGCTGGGCGCCGTGGACAAGTACCGGCTGCGCAGGAAATTCCCCCTGCCCCGCACCATCTGGGACGGCGAGGAGACGGTGTATTGTTTCAAGGAGAAGTCGCGCAACGCGCTCAAGGAGCTCTACAAGCAGAATCGCTACCCTTCTCCCGCCGAGAAGCGGCACCTGGCCAAGATCACCGGCCTCTCCCTCACCCAGGTCAGCAACTGGTTCAAGAACCGCCGGCAGCGCGACCGGAACCCTTCCGAGACCCAGTCCAAAAGGTGAGCGCCAACTTTCCTCCTCCTCCCCCTTCCTCTCCCCCACCCCCTTCCCAGCTTTCTTTTCCTCCAAGTGCTCGCAAACATGGCGCTTACCTTCCCCACCAGCCCAGTCCGGCTGCCCACCTCTCCCCGCCCCCCACCTCGCTCCTGGACCCGGAGGGGGGCGGCGGTGGCCAGGGGCGGGGGATCCTCCCTCCTTACCCTTCCCCCTCCTGCCCCCAGAAGTTTCTGGTCGCCCGCCTGGGTCTCAGTCCCCGCCCCCACCTCGGCTGGTCACTGCTGCCCGGCTTCCCACCCCCATCCCGCTGGCTTTGAAGTTGCCATTCTGGGTTTGGTTCTAGTCGGGCGAAGGAAGCGAGTGTAGACGCGGGCCGGGCAGCTCCCACTGCCGCGCGAGGCCCACGCGGGCTGCGGGTGCCGGCCGGGGTCTGCGCTTCCCGCAGGGTCACTCCGGGCCCGGCGTGCGCCACACGCTTCGTGATACCCACGGTTCGGGGACCGCTCTGAAGGGAACAGAGTGTTAGTGGGGGTCTGGCGGCCCAGAAGGAGTCTGGGGACCTGAAGGTTTTAATATGACAGAGTTAATCATTCATCCTGCGCGCAGTGGTTCCCTTCGCGGCCGCCGCAACGTGGGGTGCCGGTGCGGCTCGGCTCTGCCGTGTTTTGAAACCTGATTCTGAACAACTTCGGATCGGGTTTCAGCGCCGCGGGGTAGCAGGGTTGAAGAGCAGCTTCTTCGGCCCTCGAAATGCGTGATAGGGTAGTTAGGGGTGGGAGCAAGCTGGCCTAAGGAGGACAGCAGGAAAAGTGGGTGGGTGGGGGGGTGGAGCGCTATCCACTCAACCCCTCGAAGTGCCCACCCCATCGGTTTTGAACTTTTTGACTGGCAATTTTTTTCCCCCTCTCTGGTAGAATGCCAGGGTTTCCATCTTTTTTGTGTGTCCCTCAGTCAGACAGTTGGCGTGTGTGTCTGTGTAATTTTGGACGAGGTAAAGTAAGGAAAAGGCCGTCTGAAGAGATGGTGTCTTCAGCCCTGCGGGGATTGGAGAGAAAGAATCTAAACGCAGCTTGAAGATTCAGCTCAGGGAAGGAATCTGGGAGCCGGAGAGCCAGCTGGCCAGGTGAAGGTGATCACCCGGAGCATTCCAAAGCCGGCCGCGGCCCGCCCTTGTCGCTGTTGTCCCTGCACCCCGGTGGGGCCCGACGGTTGCCCTGTTGCAAGCTCCAGGCAAGGACAGAAGTGCTGTGCCTGATCCCGGCCTCGCCGTAACCATAAACAAACGCGCACGGCGACCTGGACACCCTGGTCGAGAGAGACCCAGAGTAGGACAGGCCACCTGCCCCCGCGCCAACTAGAGGCCGCGGATTCCCGAGCACCGACGGAATCTGCCAGGCAGGGGGCAGAGGGTGCGGAGCGGGCAAGACGCGCAGGCCATGCCGCTCCTGAGCCCCGTGCGTTCCCTGGGTCTCCCCCCGCCCCTTTGTCACGCTGCCTACTTCACCCTCTTTCCCCCGGCTCAGTTGCTTGGTTTAGGCCCCTCTCCGGATCTGTCTCCCACCTGCACCCCCGGTGAGTCACCCTCACAGACGGCACGGCGGCTCAGCCTCAGCTCGTAAATCAAAGCGCTTTCTGCGCTCCCGGCCCCGCAGCCCAAAGCCGGGGTAATCCCCTCCCCTCAGCTTGAAAGCGAACAGACCGCGGGCCACTGCTGAGGTGTCGGATCCTCCTTTGGGCCAAGTCCCACTGTGTTTCCAAACTGTTTCGGTCCTACTCCCTCTCGCCCAGCCTCACACCAAATGGGGGAAAGCCCCCATCACACCTCCCCGATCCGGATCTGGTATTTACTACAAGTCAGGGAGCCAAAGAACACAGTCCTGCCTGGAACAAAAGGACTAAGGACTCTGGGAAGGGATTTGAGTGAAGGCCACTGAATGATCCCACCTTTTCCCTCCCACCTCTATAAGGCACAGGATGGTGTATATTAAATAGGTCCTTATGGCTTCCTTTGCATTCAAAGGCGACTGCACATACTGTTCTTGGGTTGAAAGTGTCTTTCCTACAACAAGGACAGCCACTTTGTTGAATTGGAGTTGTCAGTCTGGTGGAATAGAAGTTTGGGAGCAGGTGAGAAAATGATCTCTTGTTCACTAACAGGCAAATAAAACTGAACAGTTCACACTTCGTGTTCCTTTAGCAGTTCTCTCTACCCTCCAAAATAACACTAATCTGAATTGGTGTGAGGGGAGGGGAAGGTGCTCTACACAGAAAAAACCGTCCTCATTTAATGAGTTGTTTCTATGGCATAAGCAGCATACTTACAGTAAGGAGAAGGACATTAATGTCATAAGAATGAAAATACAGTACTCTTCTGTTGGCTGAATTTACATCTTCCAACTCTCTGGCCCTTTCCCTGGATTTATTGCTATTAGAAATGACTAGAATCTGAGAATTCATCTTCCCAGATTCTCTGGCTGATCAGAGTCCGCTGAAAGGCCTTAGAGTTTAAATAGTGTACTATGAGACATAATATAGAATAGTATAGACTAGCAGACATCCTGCTGTGCTTTTCGTGGACTTAAGGCTGTTTTCCAAACTATGTGGAATGTCCTCCCCCTGACCTTCTAAATGTCTTGATTTCCCCCTCTGTACAGTGAGTCAGATGGCAATCCCAGCACTGAAGATGAATCCAGCAAGGGACATGAGGACTTGTCTCCTCACTCACTCTCGGGTTCATCGGATGGCATCAGCAACCTTGGCCTTTCCAGTCACATGGAGCCAGTGTATATGCAACAGATTGGAAATGCTAAGATATCATTACGCTCTTCTGGAGTTTTGCTGAATGGAAGTTTGGTACCTGCAAGTACTTCACCTGTCTTCCTTAATGGTAATTCTTTTATTCAGGGACACAATGGAGTTATCCTTAATGGATTAAACATGGGAAATACACAGACAGTGTCACTGAACCCACCAAAAATGTCTTCAAACATTGTGAGCAATGGTTTAACCATGACTGACATACTGGGGTCTACCTCCCAGGATGTGAAGGATTTTAAAGTCCTCCAGAGTTCTGCAAGTTCAGCAGCCACCACCTCCTACAGCCCTAGTTCCCCTGTGTCATTCCCAGGACTGATACCCAGCAGTGAGGTGAAAAGAGAAGGCATTCAAACAGTGGCTTCCCAGGATGGGGGCTCCGTCGTGACATTTACTACACCAGTGCAAATTAACCAGTATGGCATTGTCCAGATTCCCAATTCCGGAGCAAGTGGCCAGTTCCTTAACGGGAGCATTGGATTCTCTTCACTGCAGCTGCCTCCTGTCTCAGTGGCAGCTTCACAAGGTAAAAGCCTCATGTGGTCCCATAATGCACCAGTGAATGTGTGGTCGGCTGCTATAAATGATGCAGTTAGTGAGAGCTATAGATTGATGTTACTGTGTTGGTCCCTCATTGGCTTCCACAACTGCAAAACTGCCTTGATGTGGCTCTCCTCCTTCACAAGATCTGTGTCATACCCAGCTTGTCTGAGTCCCTGGTGTCCTGGGGGTGGGCTTGTATTTTTCTCAAAACTGAATGGAAAAGTCCAGTTCCTAACAAGTCTTGCCAATTCTACAATTGTAGAAACATGATATGACTTCAGCATATTTTATCAGTGCTTACAAAGTAACCCACTACTTGACGTTTTTAAATTAAAAATTAATAAAATTGCTAAGCACATAAAATTAGTCAAGCAGTTAGTAAGAATGTATATGCTTTACCTAAGCATTATTTATTGGATCAGAAAATGTCTTAAAAGAATAAGTTAGAAAAGACTGGATATTTTGTTTGAATCATGTTCCTCCCATAATTAAGACTGAAACCTAAAAATCCTAAAAGAAAAAAAAAAAGGAATATGTAATTAGGTTTTTGTTGCTGTCTCCTAATACATGATTAGGTTTTCATTGCTCTGGGTATATGTACATCTCCTAAATGTGTGGGTTTATTTATGAAGGTAACAGCTAGCCTTATTGTGTATGTTTGGACATTACTAATAGCAATCTGCAAGGAAAAGCATTGATCTGAAGTTCAGAAGGCCTGAGGCTGATAGGTCAGTTCTTCACTGACTTTAAAAATATATGGATCACTTGGTATTTTTCTCTGTATAGAACTAAGAATGGTTAGAATGTAGTAGAGGTCATATAGCCCCTTGAATTCAGGAGTAGGATATGTTGAGGCATGTTTGCCTTCTTATAAACAAATCTAAAACTCCAGTGTTTTACCAAAGCAAATTTAAGAAATTGTTGGTCTTGCTGGTGGAATGGCTCAAAAAGTGGTAGAGTGCCTGCCTAGCAAGTGTAAGGCCTGAGTTCAAATCCCAGCACCACCAAAAAAGGAAGGAAAGAAGGAAAGGAAGAAATTGTTGGCCTTAAAGGTCAGCTTTCTAGAAGATGGTTTTACCAAAAATAAGTCAATTTATACACAACTCTGTTGTTTCCACAACTATGGTCTACTACATTAATGGGAAAATGGTTATAAATCTCATTTGGTACATCTGCTTCTCTTTAGGTGAAATGGTAGTAAAACACCACAGCCCTACAGCATTCTATTCAGTTGTTTATTTTTCCAGGTTATGGAAAGAGTTAAATCCAACGTAAGGCAAAAATATGAACACCACAGGGAAAAGCAAAGTGCTTGGTTTTACAACAATTTATTATGGATCTAAACCCTTTCCCACTTTAGGAAAATTTCCAAACAGCAGGTAACATTTTAACGACAACAAATTTAAGCAGAAAGTATGATCACATACGTCAAAAATGCTTTTCATTTCTAATCTAGAAAAGTGCTACCATAGAAAACTATTACGAACTAACAGCTAATTTTTAAATGGGGCATTTAGTAGGAGTAAGAATAGCATTGTCAGTTAAAATCACTAAGATCAAATGACAGGGCTGTCAATCCTTAGACTGTCTGGGTGAATTGAAGGCGTAAGTTTAACCAGATGGGTGCAGTCAGCAACATTCCTTTATAGTAGTTGTGTATTTCAGTTCTCAGTGAAGCATTCTGGGGATTCAGACTTTCTCAGAAACACACTGAACCTTCTGAAAAATGTCGAGACAAAGTAGTCCTATCTTTCTATACTTTTGCTTTATACAAAAAAAATAGAATGGCTACATCTTTTGCTACTTTATAACCTGAGAAAATAAGGGCTTTTTTTTCCCCTTACCTTTATTACAAAGTTATTACCTATGATTTTTCAGTTTATTTTTTAACTGATTTTTAAACTATTTAATTTATAACTCAAATGCAGCTTTACTTAAAAATCATCTTTCAGATCATATCTGCTTTTCCTCTTGTTTATACGTTACAATTTTTGCACATACAGAAATATTATTTTACTTATATTCAATAGCCAATGGGGGGAAATGCTGCATGTATTATTAATTTTGGTTCAAAATTTAAAAATTAACTAATCATTTGGTTCACGTGTACTGGTAAACAATTTCACAAACATAAAACAAAGTGTAAACATCTATTTCAGATGGGTTTTGCCACAAATAAGCAGCCCGCGAGACCTTTAAAACATACTTAAGCTTGAAGCCAAATGTTTTCAAATAAAAACAGAGTTGTTTTTTTTTTCTCCGTTTGTATGGCTTGAACAAACATTTATGTTACAGAACAGCCCAAACATACCTAAAAATGTTTTTCTTAACACCAGTATTTCTAATATTTTCTACTTGTTACATTTTTAAAGGAATGTATACTATTTTCTTTTTTTTTTTTCCTTTTACTCATTTAAAGACATTCTTTTGCGTTGGGTTGCTTAAAAATGTTTAGAAGACATATAAACAGACCCATGGCACCCCTATATCACTATAGGTAGTAATATAATCACGATTCTAATAATTCAAGGAAGTAACTTCTGTGTATTACCTAATTTAACATTGGTCCATTTTCTCAAACAGTAGAGTTAACCAGACATCTAATTCAAGGTTAAGGTGAATACCCCATGAGACTCTCCCTAAATCCACTTTTCCTTCCATGGCAGTGTTTGGGGACCTGGCTCATCTAATTGCTATCATCTCACTGTGTCTTTGAAAAGACTCAGAAAGGGATTTTGTTTGATAGAGATGGGGGGAGGGCACTAATTCATCTACAGTGTCTGAGTTATCTGATTTGAACATCTCAGCTTTCCACTTACATTTCTTTTTCTGTTTCTGGTCTCTACAGACCATTATAATGAGAGCCTCGAAAGATACAAACCTTTTAGAGAAGCATTAGCTCTGGTCCTTTATGTTAATCTGTATTTTATAAAGCACATTTCTGTATTATCATTAATTCTTCCTATCACTACAACACTGAAAATCCAGAACTAGCATAACAAAGAAGAAAAACCTTTTGAATGTTTTGTTGACTTGACATTACTTCATGGCTAGTTTGGTGAAAGTTTGCAACTTGCCTGTACAGGTTTATGTGGTTAACTTTTAAGCCCCAGGGAAAATCATTTTATGTGGTATTTTCTACATTTCCATTTATATTTTATGCTAGTTACCGAGTAGTCCTGAACAAAGACATTTATGTTCTCTATTTCTAACTGGCAGTGCTAGCAATAGCTATCAACTAATTAAGAGATGTCAAGTCCACAATAATGAACCAGAAACTTACGAAAATCAGAACTTGGACAAGATTTTTTTTTTTTCACACTTGATTTGGTTTAGCTGGCTTTCTTTCTTTCTCTTTTTCTCTTTCTTTCTTCTTTCTCTTGAGACAGGGTGCCACTATGTATCCTAGGCTGGCCTTGAGATCACAATCTTCCTGCCTTAGCCTCCTGAGTGCTGGGATTATAGGTGTGAACCCCTACATCCAGCTACCACATTTGATTTCTTTTATTTATTCTTTTGCAATGCTAGGGATCAAATCTAGGGCCTTGCACATGCTAGGCAAGTGCTCCCACACTTGGTTTGTAGACCAGTAGTTCTCACTTTTATTTGGCCATCAGAATTGCTTGAGGTATTAAAAATATTGCTAGTCTGGACAGAAGTTGTGGTAAAGTATACGCCCACATGCGCAAGGCCCTAGGTTCAATCCCCCAGCACTACTGATACATATATAGTATAGTGTATATAGCATATGTGTGTGTAAGTATCTAATATGCATATATACATAGCTACTGTGACTTTCTGAGTGTACAGCTTGTGAATCTATAATCTCAAGTGTCCAAGGTGATTCTAATCTAGGATTGGGCTAAATTATTATATAGAAGTATCACTTCTCCATAGATACTATGTAGGGGGTAGGGGGGTGGAATGTGTGTGAAAAAAGGATCTTTTTTTCTTTCCCTATCACTTCATCAATGCTAATTGGTACTTTACTTTTTTTCCTAGGTAACATTTCAGTAAATTCAAGCGGTTCCGATGGGAGCACATTCACAAGTGAGTCTACCACAGTCCAGCAAGGAAAGGTTTTCCTGAGCTCTCTTGCTCCCAGTGCAGTGGTATACACTGTTCCTAATTCAGGCCAGACTGTAGGATCTGTGAAACAGGAAGGCTTAGAGAGAAGCCTGGTATTTTCTCAGTTGATGCCTGTCAATCAGAATGCACAAGTAAATGCAAACCTGTCTTCTGAAAATATCTCTGGGAGCGGCCTCCACCCTCTGGCCTCCTCACTAGTTAACGTATCCCCAGCTCACAGTTTTTCCCTGACACCCCCTACACTACTAAATCCCACCGAGCTAAGCCCTGACATTGCCGATAGCCAGCCAATGTCTGCACCTGTGACAAGCAAAGCTACTGTGACATCTGTCAGCAACACTAACTATGCAACTCTTCAAAACTGCTCACTTATTACTGGTCAAGATCTGTTGTCAGTCCCCATGACTCAGGCTGCCCTGGGGGAAATAGTTCCTACAGCTGAAGACCAGGTGGGTCATGCCTCCCCGGCAGTACACCAGGATTTTGTTAGAGAACATCGTTTGGTTCTGCAATCAGTAACTAACATAAAAGAGACTTTCTTACAAAATTCTGAGAGCAAAGCAGCAAACAGCTTAATGATGTTGGACTGTAAATCCAAGTATGTCCTAGATGGTATGGTTGAAACTGTCTGTGAAGACCTGGAAACGGACAAAAAAGAGCTGGCCAAGCTCCAAACTGTCCAGTTGGATGAAGATATACAAGACTTATAAACTTTATCCCTACACCCCCCCCCCCTTATTTTTTGGCATCAGCAACAAATTTTTTCATGGAGCTCTGAATATATAAAGCATTTCCCACTTAAAGGAAAACACTCTACTTTTGCAAATAAATGCAGTCAAGAGACTTTGGATTGATCTGCATGAAGATTACAATTAAATATGCAGTAGAACTGCATTACTGCAGCATTTTTGTTCATATATATTCTCTTTTAAATAGATGGCAACAAAGGAGCAAGATGAAATGTATCAAGTCAAAATAGATCATTTAGTTGGCAATATAATTCTAAGGTCAAAGTGGAACTTGATAGTTTTTTAAATTAAAAATGTATACACTTAACATAGAAAATTAAATATAGCTACAGACTGATAGAAACAATGTAATTGTTTTTGTTTACTTTTACTCCATGGGCATTGATATGGTTCCGAAACATAAATGGTACTCCAAGCTATTATAAGGGTATATTTTTGAAGTTAAGTAGCTTAAGTATATATATATATGTATATATATATATATATACATATATATACGCATACACACATTTATGTTTTCAAGATTTTTGACAGTCTTGGTTTTAAGTCTCTACACATTTCCAAATGTGATTGCTAATAGTTTAATGTGACTAAGAAAGTTTGAAACTCCACTAAAAACTCTGAAACAAACTTCAGTGTGAATGTAAATACTGTATCAATTCTATAAGCAGGATGAGTAAGTACAGTGAATTTTATTTATACTGTGTGTTTCTCTTATACTTCAGGCGATATGAACTGAAAAGAAAAATGTTTTCTTACTGTTTAATTTATTTTTATTGTTTGAACAGGAAGTGAACATCTTTGTTTCCAACAAAGTTTTACTTTTTGTAGGATTTTAAAAGCAATGCTTTTTATCAGGAGTCTATTAAGGTCAACATTAATAACACTGAAACAGGAACTCTAACTCCCAATATTGGAATTTTGGTACATTTTTTCACATCTTTGTTGTTTATTTAGCAACTGATTCATTTAAATAGGTTTTATATCGACTTCTATGTGCCTTTTTTACCTTGTGGCCTTTTTATTAGTAGCGAGGTACAGAAGTGTCAACAGAAACCCTGATGGTTCTTTTCTACTATCTAACAGGGTTAATTTCACCACAGAATTCCATTAAACCTGAAGAACTTAAGTTTCACCAACTATTATGCATAATGTTTATCATGCAAATGGTTAAACTAATTTTTATTGATGCTTTTCATTACAGTGAAAGTAATAAATTATGGAAGACCATGTAAAATCAAAAGCTATGAAAACGATTTTAATTAAATAATTTGTGAATTCTTTTGAGCAGAATAGGTTGAAAGGTCATTTTCAATGTTTTGAATCAGTTGTTATCTGACACATGACTGTTTGCACTATATTATCATTGTCCTCTTTAAAAAGCAAATCTTCTGGGTTTTTGTAAGAAGCTTGTTTGTTAATGTTGTGAGCTGTGTTTAAAGTTTTTATCAGGACTTTGAATGCGAGGTGTAATAATGCAAATAAACTTAGGCAGTGATTACAGTTACTCTCTGATGTCTGGAAAGCCAGAAAAGTAGAAAATGGTGTTTTCCTAGATGACTTACCATTGTGAAATATGAAGCTATTACCATGTTTTGATTTCTTTAAGATGAGGACAAAGGGTCCACTCTGGATCTGTACACGCCCATCAGCTGAGCAGGTTGAAAAAGGGCCAGAGGATATTTAATTTGTGCTGATATTACAAATGAAACTTGCAGGCATAGATGAAGAGCATCTATGTAAAGAATCCTCTCCCGTCATTTTGATAAAGAACTTATATCCTGTTTTGTTGGGGTTTTTGTTTTGTTTTGTTTTGTTTTTAATGGAATTGGTGAACATATGTTCCTTAACTGCTGAAGCTTCATGTTTTGTTTAGGTTTTCACAAAGTCAGGTGTTTTTGAGTTCTTTTTCATTCTACCACTACTTGTTTTATCCTTTGGTTGTGTGCTGATCATGTTAGAGGTTAATTACATCATTCTGTCGGGCAGTTTACATAGAAATGATATTTTCCTCTTGACTGATTGATGCAGGTATCAAGAGTTTAATTATTTTAAGGTACCCATCCAGCAAGGGAGATGGGAAGGCTTAAAAAGTTATATATGTTACAGATATATAACTAGGAAAGTTTTATATGTCTTCCAAAAATATAATAAACCTCTCTTTTTTCCAGAGTTTTCCTCTTTTCTCCCTTATGAAAAAGAAAAGATAGCACAAACCTAACACTTATCTATAAAATCCATTCATATTCTCAACAGGAAGTCATTATAACTCTACAATTCCTCCAGGTAGCTACACCATATGCCAGGTAAGAGTCAATGCACATTATAAAGAACTTAACAGTTCTTTTCTATTCTTTCAATAAAATAGGGCCAGTTGGTAGGTAGCCTTTGTATATGTGAAAGGAATAAGATAAACCCCATGATCTCCTTGCACAGAATTGCAAAAAAAAAAATTTTTTTCAATGCCAAGGGCCAGACTGAAAACCCTTGGAGTTCATGTGGCAGAATAACCTTCTTACATAAACCAATGCTTGAAGATGCTGCAAATGACCCTCTAATGATCCCTAAAGAGAAATCAGAACAGAGGTAAATAACTCCCTTGAGACCCCAACCCCTGCTGCTGGCTGGGATTTTTGGTGTTAACCTATCTATGCACTCTACCAGCCAGAATGTGGCTTTTAGCTCTTAGTTACATCTAATAAAGGATGGTCTATCCTTTAAAGAGAAGGTACATTTATTCCTTAAGCAAGCAAGAGCACCTGTGTCATACTGCATTATATCTCATGTATATTTATAGTAAAGACTGAATTATACACGTTTCAGTGCCTTTCTTGTGTTGTGAAAGGCAGGTAGATGTTATAGCCATAGATTTTAAAAGTCCGTAGTTAAATTGCACACTGACCTGCAATCTCTCTGTATGTGTTCTTATTATCTTATCTTGCATGTTAACAGTCGGATTACTGGGCGTGTGTCACAGCCTGCCCTGCTAAATCCTAGACAAGTGTGCATTAATACATAGCCACAATTTCTTCCTTCTTTAAAATATTTTGATAGATCATCTCATAAAAGTAAAAATAATTCAGGAAAACTGGGGAAAAGAAATATATTTTACAAAATTGTTTCAAAATCTTCCTAAAACTTAGAAGATAGAACCTAGTCGTTATTTTGTATCTACTAATTGATACATTTCAAGTTAATTAAATGTTACCACCATATGTTTTATTAATCAATTATATAGCATGTGACTTTTGGCTTTCAGGGTTCTCAAAAAAATTTTATTCTTTTGTTGCATGTACTGTATGTTTAGAGGCAACCAGTTATATACTCAATATGGTTTTACTGTGCCTTACACAAAGAGAAACTCTATACAGAATGTGTATCACGGGGTGGGGGACAGAGTCTTTACTGCACTGTTAGGTGATGGCACACACAGCATGTCCCAGAACATTTCTGTGCTTAATTACCCAACCAAAGACATCTAAAGTATGTATGTTGTACTGTAATGGGGGTTATGCCTGGACAATTAAGTGTTTTGTTTTCTGAAATGATGTGAACTTATTTTTCTAAACACTATGCTAAATAAACTTTATATTTATACATACCCTGTGTTTTAAAAAAAGTTATTTGTTTTTTAAATTATGACTAACAGATCTTCCTAGACAAGAAACAGGAAATAACGTTGATTTTATTTATCCCTGGAAAAACAAAGAGTAAGAAAACACACACAAACATTTCAAAAGCTGGCAAATGCTTACAAGGCCAATTGGAGTAATTCTGAAAGAGTAACCTATGTAGATCCTTGCACAGATATGAAATTCTCTTAATTGTGCTGCATATACAGAGCTAAATTCGAAATTTTTATCCTTAGAAGGAGGAAATACACCTTACTCCTTTTTGTGTTCCAGGAGTTGAAGGTAGTGTCCAGTACACAGTAGGTACTCTAGGTCTAATGGGATTAACTGGAAAGATCCAGAGTCCTTTCTGTTCCCAGCCTGATTAAAAGTTCAGCCTCACTCATCCCTAGGGCACTGCCATCAGCCAAAGTCTGGACACCCAGCCTGATTGAAAGTTACAGCCACCTGCATCACTGCTGCATGCAGAAGACTAGGCCTTGGGATAAAAATTATGACATCTGATTTTCTATGTCTCCTACACTGAAACAGCGGAGAGTAATAACACACACTGAGGACAAACTAAGCTGGGCTGTGGTGGCTCATACCTGTGATCCTAGCTATTCAGGAGGCAGAGATCAGGAGGAACACGGTTCGAAGCCAGCCCAGGAAAATAGTTTGTGAGACCCTATCTCAAAAAAAACAAAAACAAATCACCAAAAAATAGGGCTGGTGGAGTGGCTCAAGGTGTAGGCCCTGAGTTCAAACCCTAGTACCGTAAAAAAAAAAGGGGGGAGGGATAAATTGTACAATTTAATAAAACCAGTTAAAGCCATCTAACTATAGATATGTCTGGACATTTTTATATTCCTGTCATTCAGTTACTCTTTTTTTTTTTTTCTTTTGCTGTTACTGGGGTTTGAACTCAGGGCCTTGTGCTAGCTAGACAAGGGTCCTACCATTTGTGCCATGTCCTCAGTCCTTTATGCTTTAGTCATTTATATGTAGGGTCTCCTACTTTGCCTAGGGCTCAGACTCTGATTCTCCTACCTATGCATTCCTTGTAGCTGATATCACAGATGTGCCACCACACCCACCTTATTTCTTGAGGGGGAAAGGGGTAGGGGTAGAGGGGAGATGCTCACTATTTTTTTTTTTTTTTTTTGGTACTGAGGCTTGAACTCAAGGCCTACACTTTGAGCCACTCCACCACCAGCCCTCTTTTTTGTGTGTGATGGATTTTTTTTTGAGACAGTGTCTCTCAGACTATTTGCCCAGGCTGGCTTTGCTCACTAATTTTTTTGTCTGGACTGGACTCAAACCATAATCCTCCTGATCTCCTCTTCCCAAGTAACTGGGATTATAGGTGGGAGCCACCACACTCAGCCTTCTTAGCAATTTTCTACATGTAGTATTTGGACCACTTAGGTCCAAATAGTGTTCAGATACTGTTTTGAGTACAGAGGCAGGATCATAGAGCAGTTATATTTTCTAACATTTAAACCAAATGAATCTGAAAAGTAGCTGCCCTACTTAAAAGACATTTGTGGCTTCTGAGAAACTAATAATGGAAACTCAAGGCCTTCAGCTATATTGTTCTATCCCATTTAACTCCAGAACATACAAAGTCCAAGATGCAGACCCTGCCTCTCTGCCTTATCACATCCCTAGCCACAGAAACTGTTTCCCCAAAGGGACTTGGTCATTTCTTACCTATGCAATCCCCAAAGTTCACCTAGTGTTACAGATTCCAGGAAGCCTGGTCTTGTCTCTCCCTCACAGGTAGAATTGCGCATGACTTGTTCTGAGATAAGAGGGGTTTTTACCTTTCTTTACTGTAGTACGTACTATATCACTCTTAAGTATGTGTTTGGCCCTTTACATTTTCACTATTTTTTTTTTTGTCTTACTGAGGTTTGAACTCAGGGCCTATACCTTGAGCCACTCTATCAACTCTTTTGTGACAGGTTATTTGGAGATAGAGTCTTGAAAACTATTTGCTCTAGCTGGCTTCAAACCATGATCCTCCTGATCTCTGCCTCCTGAGTAGCTAGGATTACAGGCATGAGCCACTGGCGTCTGACTCACTTTCTTGGTATTTAGTATTACGCATATGACATAGTAGGCTTTTAAAAATTACTTACTTCCAGAGTGCTGGTGGCTCAAACCTGTTATCCTAGCTACTCAGGAAGCAGAGATAAGGAGGATCAAGGTTCAAAGCCACCTGAGGAAATAGTTCTGAGACTACCTTGAAAATACCCAACGCAAGCTCTGATGGAGTGGCTCAAGTGGTAGAGTGCCTGCCTAGCAAGCATGAGTCCCTGAATTCAAACTCCTGTACTGTCAAAAAAACAAAACAAACAAAAAACTTATTGAATAAATAGTGACTCTAACATTCATTCAACTATCTTTTTCTTTTTTTTTTTTTTCTTTTTCCAGTGCTGGGGATGGCCTCATGTGTGCCAGGCAAGCACTCCACCACTGAGCTATACCCTCATCCCCATTTATTGCTTTTAATCATTTTACTGATATGGATTAGGGATCTATATGATTAAAGTGTCATCATCCCCAAGGACCTCTTGCATACCAAGCAAGTGCTTTACCACTGAGCTACATCCCCAGCCCTTAGCGCCCATTAGAGCACAAAAATACATCAATGCATTTTGGGGTAGAGCCTGAGAGCATTTCTTTGAATCTTCTAATATTAGTGGATAGTCTTCATGGTCATTGTTTCCCTTACTGCTCCAGGGTTTTTTCTACTTGCTTCCAAGTTTGAGGCTGGGTTCCAGATGACAGAAACTGGCTTAAAGTTTGATTGACAAGTGGAGCATTAGCAAAAAGGTACTCACTAAACCCTTTTAGATCAATGTTTCCCAAAATAGAACTGATGTGCACAGAGCTATTTATACTTAATCTATAGATATACTTTCTAAAAATATTCTCTGGATATATCCATATTACTTGCATTTGAACTGAGAAAATGTCTCAAGAATTTATGAAGAATAGTAACTAGGATGAGGTACACATGAGGAAATCTGAATTCTAATTAGCCTTGAGATTTGGGCCTCATTTTTTCCTGCAAAATAGATCTGTTACATGTCGTTATATTTGAGATTGCTTGAGACCTATGCAGTTGGAAAGGGGTAAAATGTTTAATAAAATGCACTTACCTTACAGAGTTAAGATCAAATCAATTACAGAGTGAAAGTACACAGTGATCTGCCAAGGGCTACAAATTTAAGATAAGATAATTGATATGGGGTCAACAACATGTGACCCTTTGGGATTATTTAGAGGTATTCAGCTAGGTAAAGCAGGTCTGTTTTTCTGCTTTTCCACCTCCTTGACCTGTATCCACCTTACCTCCCATGGTTCTGCCTTTCCTTTGGTATTGTCCTACTTCCCCAAGTGCATTAAGTGACTGTCCTGGTGCTGGTGTTTAACAGTTTAAAGCATGATAATCCCAATACCCCACTCCAGGGGAATTTGCATTTTTAAGGTAGGCTTTTAAAGATGCAAAAGCACCCAGCTGTAACAATGCATGATAAATTGTGGGTTCATAAAACTGAGCAAGGACTTCTCTTTTCTAAGTGCAGCAAGCATGGTGGAGGTGGTAGTGGTGGTGTGTGTGCGCCGCTGGGCTGAAAGAGGTAGGGATAAGGGGAGGAGCAGGAAGAATGTTAATCTTTATCCTCTTCCTTGTGTGTTCCACTTCCCTACTGAGTATCAAGGACCAGATAATGGAATCTAAGCCTTTGGATCCTCTGAAAACAATTAACAGTGTAGTTTACTCCATACCTATCTTGGCCAAAGACAAAATAGGCAAAATTCCCTTCAAGATTTCTGTGTGGGCTGGATGTTACAGTGTATGTATGCAATCCCAGCACTTAAGAGGTTGAACCTGGGGAGGTTTGCAAGTTGAAGGCCACCTGCGCTACATAGCAAAATCTTGTCTCAAAAAACAAAACAATTACAACGTAGAAAGGATTCTTGTGTTGAAAAGGTAAGTCATTAGCTATAAAGAAACCAAAAAAACTAGCCATTGAATAACAAGGTTTTTTAATTTGGGGAGTAGCTATTTGGTTTGCATTTTTGTTTTAAGAATGTGGGCTATAGGGATGGAGAAATGACTCAGTGGTAGAGTGTGGCCTAACATACATAAGACTCTAGATTCAATCCCCACACCAAAAAAAAAAAAAAAAAAAAAAGATGCGAGCTATGTAGGAGATGTGCCAAAGAGAAACCCAAAATATACATTTTATTGAATGACAAAAAGAAACAAATTTCCAACAAAATTAGAAAATACAAAAATTTGCATTTATTTTTGTGGTGTTGGAGATGGAACACAAGCATGCCAGCAAGCACTGTATTTCTGAGCTATAGGATCTTACTATGTGGCTCAGGCTGTCCTCAAACTCTCCATCCTCCTGCCTACGCCTCCCAAGTACCGGGATTACAGGCATGTACCACACACTGAGCCATTTTTATTTACTGAATAAGTACATTCTTACAATTGTTTGGGGTTTGTTTTTTGTTCTTTTTTTTTTTTTTTGGTGGTACTGGGGTTTGAACTCAGGGCTTCATGCTTGCTAGGCAGGCACTGTACCACTTGAACCACTACACCAGCCCCCTGTAATCCAAATTTTTTAATTAATTCACACTGACAGACCTCTTTTCAGTCTTCCTTAGTTAGATTTCTCCCTGAAAACTGTTGGATGTATTTGTAAATCAATGAAACTTTTTTTTATAAAGGAAAGGAAATAGTTAACTGCAACCTTTGATATAATATCCTAAATCTGATCATATTACCTTAAATGCCTGATAATCATATTACCTTATGCATACTCCCCAGTGGTCTGGGTAAACATTCCCCCATTCATTTTCACTGAGATGAAGAATCTGGCAACAGTCAATGGAGATTTGAGTGCCAACCTGATGAAGCCTAAGTCTTAACAGTGGTGTTCTTCTTGCACGTAAACATAAAACCAGGTCTGTGAACGCAGCCCATGCTTCTGTTCTAGAAGAGCAGAAAATTGTGCTAAAGGACTTGTGGCTTCTAGAAATGCCAATAGCCTTGAAAAACTTCCACAGCATGGCCTGGTTGAATGGTTGAATGGCTTAAACCAAATTCCAATGAACTCATGCCCAGTGCTAGACTTGGCATTGAGGATTCAAAGATGGTTGCCCTTAACGCAGAGAAACTAAAGCAGATACCTTAAAGCAACTGAGGCCAATAGGAAAAGGGGAACAGGTACTAGAGAAAAGGTTAGATCAAAAAGAATTAACCTAGAAGGTAACACCCACGCACAGGAAATCAATGTGAGTCAATGCCCTGTATAGCTATCCTTATCTCAACCAGCAAAAACCCTTGTTCCTTCCTATTATTGCTTATACTCTCTCTACAACAAAATTAGAAATAAGGGCAAAATAGTTTCTGCTGGGTATTGGGGGGGGAGAGGGAGGGGGCGGAGTGGGTGGTAAGGGAGGGGGTGGGGGCATGGGGGAGAAATGAACCAAGCCTTGTATGCACATATGAATAATAAAAAGAAAAATGAAAAAAAATAAAAAAATAAAAAATAAATCTAGCACATTGTTTCAATGTGATTACTGAGAAGGTTCTTGAAAGGAATATATTTTGCCATTCAGAGCTTTCAAGCTGGAGAAAGCTTCAAAAAAAAAAAAAAAAAAAAAACATCTAAGAACAAAGTGAAGTAGATTGGTGCCTCCCTGTTAGGGAAGGTAAATTGCATTACTTAGTCTACAACTTTTAATTATAATCTCATCCAAAAACACCATACAAAAATTACCCAGAATAATTGTTGACCAAACACCTTCCACTCCACAGTCTGTCAAGTTGACACATAAAATTAAGTCATCACAAAGTGCTACTTACTAGCCAAGTGTCCCATCTCCTGTGCTTCCTCACTTGTAAACTGGGAAGAATTTCAGCCCCTATCTTGTAGACTTTTTGATCAGGATTACATAAAACTATGCATGCAAACTACTTAGCAAGGTACATAATAATTACTACTTATTAATACTAACTTTTTTTAACTTACTGCATAAAATTCCATTATATGGTAAATTTCAATTGTTTCCTTTTTTTTTAATATAGGCAATGTCAGCTACAGACACATACATACACACACACACATGAATGAAATGTTTTAAAGAATCTTTTATTATTATTATTATTCATATGTGCGTACATTGTTTGGGCCATTTCTTCACCCAGACCAGTGACCTAATCTGCCTAGCATAATCTGAGATTCCCAATCTTGTTATCTTTCCTCCAGACCCCTCACCTCACCATGAGCTGGCTCAGCTTTGAGGGTACTGTGAAAATCAGTGGCCTCCAAATTCTATCAGAGAAATGCTCATGTCTAGGACCTATATTAATTCCTTAGCTCCTCCTCAGTCTAAAATCTGAATTAGCTTTTCCCACAATGGGTTCCTAGGAACATTAGTTCTTTGAAATGCTCCCAAAACATGATTAAATTTTGGCCCCTTATATTTTGGAAATTATCTTTTTGGAAGGAGTTGAAAATTTATTTTATGTGACTCACAACTGTTTAAAACACACAAGAACATGAAATTCTCTGAGGAAGGCTACAGGATAGAAATGTGGTATGTCTCTGCATTTTTTTTTTTTTTTGTGGTACTGGGGTTGGAACACCTTGTGGCTGTACATGTTTTGATTTTAACAGGACACTAGCCCTTTTATTCTAACAATATCTCAGCATCTGTTGTGATCTGAGAAGCTAGTGTTCAACAGAACCCATTTTATGAAACATGACCTTAACTAAGAGAGAACTCTCTTGTGAGGACATTTTCAGGTATTATACAGGCCAGTAGAACAGATATTTTGGTCCTCTGAAGCACTGTTAGAGAAGTATATCAATTGGTGTACGTGCCTATCTGCTGATACAGAGGCCCAAAATTACAAAAAAAATTACTTCAAAAAGATTATTTCAGGCTAGGAACTTGGCTGCATCTTCCTAGCAAGCTTAAGGCCCTGAATTCAAACCCCAGCACTGCCAAAAGGAAATAATAATAATAATAATAATGGCATGATAAAAAGGGTTGGGGAGGTGACTTCTGTGGGGAGCATCTGCCTAACTAGCATGTGACTAACTAGGTCTTGGGTTCAATTTCCAGCACCACAAAAAAAAGTGCATTTCTCATAACAGACCAGAGGTAAGTAGTCTGGTTGACAAGGCAAGTCTGCCCCATCAGATCATCCAGAATTCCAGGTTGACAGGTGGCCTGCATGCCCCTCAACACCTATTTCAAATCCTTGTCATTTCTGAGCAGGAGCTACCTCTTTAAGAAACAATCAATATGTTTGTTTTTTGGGGGGAGTGGTACTGGGGCTTGAACACAGGGTCTACACTTTGAGCCATTCCCTCCCCCCCCTTTATTTTGTGATGGGTGTTTTTGAGATAGGGTCTCATGAACTATTTCCCCAGATGGGCTTCAAACCGCAGTCCTGATCTCTGCTTCCTGAGTTGCTAGGATTACAGGGGTGAGTCACTGGTGCCAGCTCAATATTGTTTATATCACTTCCTACACACCAACTGCACAAGCCTGGACACATGCTCATACATTTCCTCCAAGGGAAATACCATCTCTAGCTGAGTGGCCATATGCCCTGCTGAATGGAGAGTTCTATTACTGAAAGGAAGAAGAGGTAGTAATCATAGAGAATAGTGGTTCACACCTACAATTCCAGCACTTGGTAGACTGAGGCAGGAGGACTGAAAGTTCAAGGCCAACCTGGGCTACACAGTGAGACACTGACTCAAAAAAAAAAAAAAGAGAGAGAGTAGGTTTGTTAGTAGTCAAAGAAATATAAACCGTATAAGGGCAAAGAGGGGGTTTTACCATTGTCAGAACAATATCCCACACTGTAAGTGTTTAGAAAATATTGAGTGAGATGAAGATGCAAGATTTTTAAACAAGATATTATTTTCTGGCAATTAATTCTTGCTACTTGAGAAGCTGAGATCAAAAGAATCACAGTTTGAGGCCAGCTCAGGCAAATGGTTTGAGAAACCCCACCTCTAAAGTAACCAGAGCAAAATAGACTGAAGGAATGGTTCAAGTGGCAGAGCACCAAGAGCAAAGTACTGAGTTTAAACCCCAGTCCCATCAAAAAAAAAAAAAAAAGGAAAGAAAAGAATCAAGCTCTTGCTGATCACTTAAACAAAGATATGAAAATCTTCTAATATTTTACCTTGCTGAGGGTATCAGGACATAGGCCCTCTCAGACATTGCTGATGATGGTCTTTGTGGAGATACTTTGAAATTGCCTAGCACAATAAAAATGCATATATTCCAAGTCAGTAATTTCTCCTCTAGAGACTTGTATAGCAGATATTTCTGTACCTCCTGTACAGAAGGGTACACATTATAGACTTGTTTATAGCAGTAAAGGCCACTTTAGGTCACTAAATAACACACAGTTGTTAAAAGTGTGAAAATCAAATACAAAATGGTATTCCTACAATACCATAACTTGGTAAGTTTCTTCAGAAGCAGCAGGGGAACACACACACACACACACACACACACACACACACACACACTCACACACACACAAACATACACCACACAGTCTGGGGAGAAGAAATTTGATTGAAGTTCAGGGTTACTTTTTCAGTTTTATCCTTTTTCGGGAAGAGTACTTGGGTTTGAACTCAGGGCTTCATGCTTGCATGAGCCACACCTCCTCCCTCAGTTTTATTTCCTTTTAAACCATATAGTACTTCTTATCATATCTCTTTTTTTGCCACAAAAGTAAAAAAGCTTTCAAAGTCACTATCATGATCTTTGACTCAGTAATTTTCTTACTAGCAATATATCTCAAAGAAATAATTTGAGATACAAATAAAAATTTATACCGAAGATGCATAAAAATTTTGAAAATGGCTGAAATGTCCAATATTGTACTGACAGATATGAAAATTATAATTATTTTCTAACATTTTCAATTATACTAGAAAATCATGTAATGTTATAGGAAAATAAAAGAACCCAAAAAGGATATATACTATACTCTCAATTTGGTGGAGGAAAAAGAAACCTTAGTAAAAAGGCAACCAGTACATCTGCCAGAATGTTATCAGTTATTGTCACTAGGGAAAAGCACCATGGGTGGGTACTATTCTGCTTCTTTATACTTTTCTGCTGGATACCAGTCAAGACTCTTCTGGTCCTAAGTGACAGAAACCCAATTCAAACCAGCTTATTTGTATTGGCTCATGGCACCAGTTGCTAAAATTGACAAAAACCAGGGGATCTCTCTCCTTCCTACTCCTCTCTGCACATTGATGGTCAGTGTCTCCTAAGAGACAGCAGCCTTCTCCACAAGCTTCACACCCTGTTGTTAGACTCACACGTTCTATGTTTGACAGAAGAAAATCAAAGAATTGTGCTGAAATGGTATAGCACTTGTGTACCATGTGGGGGACCCTGGGTTAGATCAGCAGCACTGAAAAAAAAGAAGAGAGAGAAGGAGGAAAAGACATAGAGAGAGAGAGAAAGAAGGAAGGAAGGAAAGGAGAAAAGAAAGAAGGAAGGGAGGAGAAAAAGGAAAGAAAGAAGGAAAAAAGGAAGGAAGGGAGGAAGGAAGGAAGGGAGGAAGGGAAAGAAAGCAAGCAAGCAAGAAGGAAAGAAAGAAAAGAAAGCTCCCCCCTCTCCTCATTCTTTGAGGGTTTGATGTAGCTAAAACAATCACAGTGAAAAATTTCTCATTGGCCTATTTTATTTGATTGTGGTGCTGGGGGTTGAACCCAGGGCCTTTCCCATGCTAGGCAAGTACTCTACTTTATCCCCTACTTCTCAATGGTCCATTTTCCATCACATGTCAAACCATCACCAGTCACAGTGGTAGTGACAGAGTGTTGTTGGCCAACTTGGATCAAGCATCTATTCTTGGGCCAGTTGCTGTGAATAAGAATATAGACTTATAAAAGAAGACAGAAGTCCCTACTGAGCAGATAGCTGCTCAGTCATCAAGGTAAGAAGCACTCACTGCACTTTTTAGTGAGCATGTGTTACTTGGATAATTGGTGGGGGGGGAGTTTTAAAGTGAAAAACCACTACCTCCTGTTTGTCCCACAGCCCTGGGGCTGTGTAGAACCTCTGAATACTTCCTTGTAGGCTTTCTAAGTCACTGGGGCAACTATTGCATTCAACTTCTGATCAGAACCTGCAATCAAACTTGCTCAGTTCCAAAGGCCCTGGTTTCTCTGCCTCTCCTGAACTGGCCAACTCTGGGGTTTTTTGACCTTCACCAGCACAATGCAAATGACCTTTGTTTACTTTGGTCTGTCCTGATGGGCAGGGAGTTCTGGCTGAGAAAGTTTGCCTTTCTCTGTTTGACTTCCTAATTCTATTGTGTATTTTAGTCACTTTCTGTATACATCACTAAGTACCTTTGTTAATGACTGATTATTTCAGTGTTTTAAAGAAAAAAAAAGATTATACAATGTACTCTTCTTTCTTATGACTTAATTCACTACTTTCTGTATAATTAGAAACTAGGTGCCAACTCCTAATGGAATATGCTTGTTACAAATTTCTAAGTCCAATAGAATCAACTACTCTTATACAGGATATAGGATAAAAATTGTGTTGCAAAATTTTAGAAAGTTAAAATATGAAACTCATTCGTTCTTTTTATTTTCAATTGTGGTAAAATAAACAACTTAAAATGCACTATGGAACCTTTTTAAAACGTACAGTTTAGTGGCTCACATCTGTAATCCTAGCTACTTGGGAGGCTGAGATCAGGAAGATCCAGGATCAAGGCCAGCCCATGCAAATAGTTTGCAAGACCTCATCTCCAACATAATTAGAGCAAAATGGACTGGAGGTGTGGCTCAAGCAGCAGAGCACCTGATTTGTGAGCACAAAGCCCTGAGTTCAAATCCCAGTCACACACACACACACACACACACACACACACAGAGTAGGCTGGAGATGGAGCACAGTGGTATAGCACATCAATAGTACCCAAAAAAAAAAGTGCAGTTTAGTACACTCACATTGTTGTGCCACCGTTCTCCAAAACTCTGTTCATCTTGCGGAAATGAAACTCTATACCATTTACACAACTTTCTTCACCTTCCTCCTGCCCTGGGTACTCACCCAGCATTTTACTTTTTTTTTTTTTTTTTGCAGCACTGGGGTTTGAACTCAGGACCTCATGCTTGCTAGGCAGTTGCTCTTACTGCCTGGGCCACTCCACTAGCCTTTTGTGTGTGTGATGGGTTTTTTCTTTCTTTCTTTTTATTATTCATTTATTCACATGTGTGTACATTGTTTGGGTCATTTTTCCCCCTGCCCCCTCCCCCAATTTTTTTGGGTTTTTTTTTTTTTCAAGATAGGGCCTCTCAAAGTATTTGTCTGGGGCTGGCTTTGAACCTCCATCCTCCTGATCTGTGTCTCCTGAGTAGTTAGCATTGCAGGTGTAATTTTACTTTCTGACTATGACTCTGAATACTCTAGGTATTTCATACAAATGGAGTCATACAATATTTTCCTTTTTCTTTCTTTCTTTCTTCCTTTCTTTTTCCTTCTCTTTGCAGTGTTGGGGATTGAACTCATGGCCTTACACATGCTAGGCAAGCACTCAACCACTGGGCTATCCCTCAGCTCCAACTTTGAGGCTATCTTATTTCAGAGTAATGTCTTCAAGGTTCATCCATGCTGTAGCATATGTCATTACTTTTTTTTTTTTTGACAGTACTGTGGCTTGAATTCAGGGCCTTGCACTTGCTAGGCAGGCACTCTACCACTTGAGCCATGCAGCAGGTCCCTATTCCTTCTTAAGTCAATTATATTTACATAATTGACTGTATATATAATATAGTTACTATACAATTATAATTATATGTAATTGTTATATTAATTATTTTATTATGGCTACTATATAATCATAGTTATTATATCATTATTATAGTTATTATATCATTATTATAGTTATTATATAATTATATGTATGGTTATTGTATGTATAATTATATATGTAAAATTTTGTTTATCCATTCACCCATCAATGGATATTTGAGTTGCTTCCACCTTTTGGCTTTTGAGAACAATGCTGCTATGGACATGAGTGTACCAATATCTTTCGAGAACTTACTTTTATTTCTTTTAGGTATGTACCCATAAGTGAATTGTTAGATCATATGGCAATTCTATTTTTCATTTTTTTGGATAAACCACCATACTGTTGTCCATAAAGGCTGTACCATTTTGCGTTCCCAGCAACAGTGCTCAAGGGTTCTAATATCTTCATTTCCTTGGCTTTGCTTGTTATTTTCTGGTTTTGATAACAAGTGTCTTCATGGGTATCAGGTAGGTAGGAAACTCATCCATTATTGGCCCCTCATTTTGTCCAAGGTAATGAAATCACTTAAGGGAAGAAAGGTAAAGGTTAAAAAGAATTGGACTCTGAAGACAGATTACTGTTTTTAGAATATTGACTCTGCTACTGAATAGCCATGTGACCTTGAGCAAGTTAGGTAACCTCTCTGTTTCAGTTTCCTTATCTGTGAAATGAGTAGGGCTTAAGAGTACCATCTGTATAGGTTCGTGGCAAGGATAAAATAAGATAATACAGACTGAAGATACCTGCAGACTCTGACACTCCTGCCATGGAAAAATGGGCTAGAGACCCCATTCTCTGGAGACCACACTGGTGGCAGGTCCTCATTCATCACTGATAAAGTTGCTGAAGTGCTGCTGCTTGACTTCCAAATCTGGGTCTGAGACTTTTAGCCTCTGCCTTGGTCTCCAGGACCCCGCTATCTGGGGAACAAGTGCCATACAGGAAGTCTGTTCCCCCTTCCAGAGGGTCCTTGAGACTTCATGAGTAGGGTTCTAGGTCTGTTGAGCCTGGTTTCCTAGTTTTTCTGCAGTGGATAGCAAAAGATTTGCCAATTGAGTTTGGTCTTTTTTCTTTTCTTTTCTTTTTTGAGACAAGGTCTTACATAGTAGCCCACACTGGCCTGGCCTTAAACTTTTGAATCTATGCTCGTCCTGCCTCAGCTTCCTGAGGGATTAAGGTGTGCACCATCACACCTGACTACCCAAATATTTTTATACCCTTAATTTTGGTATTGAAATATATCAGAACAAGGGCCTGTTATATCATAAGTGCTTCTGCAATGTAAGTGTTGGCAATAATGGCGCCGATAGGTTTCAGTTCTTACTGCACCCTTAAGCTTCTGTTTTCAGGGTCACAGTCCAGCCTCAAGTCTAGCTTGAATCTTCCTTCTGCCCCAACCTCCAATCAGCATGAACCATAAGATCCTAACCAATCAGATCATGCTGAGTCTCACTGAGGGGTATTTAAGCACCTGTCTCTCTCTCTCTCTTAGCTCTCTCTGCTCTCTCCCTCTCCCACCGGCAATAAAGAATCTCTTGGCCAGATCACTCCTCTCCACGTGGTCATTTTGGGGCCCATATTTCCAACAGTAAGCTCTCTTAAAGCAAGGATTTTTGTCTTTTTTCTTCACTACTATTTCCCCAAGGCTTATTATATGCCTGGCATATAATAGCCATTCAACAAATATTTGTTGAATAAATGAAAGTGACACTTTTATTTTTATGAGAGGTAGCTAGGAATCACAACCCATCTGCTGATTGGAGTTTTTGTATTATTCCATGCTGCCCTGAAAGCTGTCGACAATTTTATTTATTTTTCCTGAGATTCTGAGGTCCTACAATAAACTCTCTGTATATTCTCAGTACAGTAAGAAGTAAAACACATACTAACTCACAAAACCTGATCATCTCCAGACAATTAGGAGAGCCAGTGTGGTGTTTTGTAGACTAATATGAGGATACCAGACATCTTTAAATTGGAGCTCTTGAAATCCTAACAACAATGCAGTGTTTATATCATTTTCTCCCATTCTACACACGAGAACACTAGAAGTCAGAGTTCACGTGCTTTACCCATCCCAAAAGATGAGAAGCTCTGAGATTTGAATCCAGACCCACCACCTTTTTAGAGTGTTTTCCAGTCTGGAAAACTTCCATAAGGACCATCAGACATAACAGTGAGTGTAGAGGACTGTTGCTTTAAAAGTCAAGAACAGCCCATTCAACACAGGAAGGTCCTGTGTGAGACCCCATGTAGAAAATACCCCCCCACACACACAAAAAAGGGTGGTACGGTGGCTCAACAGGTAGAGCACCTGCCTAGTAAGTGTTGGCTCTGAGTTCAAGTCCCAGTATTGCAAAAAATGAACAGCCCATTCAAGTTTCCTTTTTTTTTTTTCCTCTGTGGCACAGGCTGGCTTTTTAATTCACTATGTAACCCAGGCTGGCCTTGAAATTGCCACACTCCTGCTTTAGCCTCCCAAGTGCTGGGATTCTAGGGTACAGGCATGCACTAGCATGCCCTGTTCTAGGACCTTCTTCAGTTCGCTTCATCCATCTCAGCCCAGAAACAGGAAGAGTGACTGCTATCTAACCTGCCTCACAGCATGACTGGAGAGACTCTTGTAGCCCAAGTCTTCCACAGAAGCACTTCCTACAGCAGCAAATGAGGGAAGAAGATGGGCTGAGCTTCCTGAGGTTCTGAATACATTCAACACAAACATTTTTTTTTTGTATTTATTTATTTATTTATTTTTTCTTTTATTATTCATATGTGCATACAAGGCTTGGTTCATTTCTCCCCCCTGCCCCCACCCCCTCCCTTACCACCCACTCCGCCCCCTCCCTCTCCCCCCCCTCAATACCCAGCAGAAACTATTTTGCCCTTATTTCTAATTTTGTTGTAGAGAGAGTATAAGCAATAATAGGAAGGAACAAGGGTTTTTGCTGGTTGAGATAAGGATGGCTATACAGGGCATTGACTCACATTGATTTCCTGTGCGTGGGTGTTACCTTCTAGGTTAATTCTTTTTGATCTAACCTTTTCTCTAGTACCTGTTCCCCTTTTCCTATTGGCCTCAGTTGCTTTTAAGGTATCTGCTTTAGTTTCTCTGCATTAAGGGCAACAAATGCTAGCTAGTTTTTTAGGTGTCTTACCTATCTTCACCCCTCCCTTGTGTGCTCTCGCTTTTATCATGTGCTCATAGTCCAATCCCCTTGTTGCCACACAAACATTTTTGACAAAATGGTGCTAATTAGTGAATCTAAAATTGAAATGATCTTTGGCAAAGAAAATTGAGTTCAAAAGAAATAAATTTAAGCTGGGGACATAGTTCAAGTGGTAGAATGCTTTCCTAACAAGCATGAGTCCTGAGTCCAGAACCCAGTGTTGCCAATAATAATAATAAATTCAAGGCCAGGTGCAATGGTTCATGCTTATAATCCCAGCTACTCAGAAGGCAGAGATCTGGAAGATCAAGGTTAAGTTATTGAGACCCCCATCTCAACCAATAATCCAGGGATGGTGGTGTATGTCTATAATCCTATTTATACAGGAAGTCTAGGTAGAAGGATCATAGTCCAATGACAAAAAAAAATGAGATCCCCCCCACCCCTGAAAAGTAGCAAAAAAAAAAAAAAAAAAAAAAAAGCCAGGGGTATGGCTCAAGTAGTAGAATGCCTGCCTAGCAAGTACAAGGCCCTGAGTTCAAACCCAAGTACTGATTAAATAAATAAATAAAAGGACCAGTAAGATATTCTCAAATAAAACATTTCCACCTAAAGTGAAAATTTAACTCAAAGTGTAACTATCATTATAGTCAAATATCTGAGGATGATTTCCATCCTTGGGGAAGTTGGGAGTGTTTGTTAATATATTTTTGCTATTTACACTTCAATAGCACAAGTTTAACTAACATCTCTTTTTAAAGTTGTTGAAGTGAGGAAGGATGAACTCTGCCTACCGATGCTCCACCCAGCCCAGGGCACTGCAAATTTGGGTCAATGTTACTTTACCCTCCCTTGCTCAGGCCTTGGCTCATGCGGCAAAGTCAGGAGTGACATCCAGCCTTGTGAACACTGTACCCAATAGCCACATGCTCTCCCTCTGTGGCTGAGCCAGGCCCCAGAGCAGACTTTCTTTACCTTGGGGCTAACTTTCATTTGGGGCTGTTGCTGGCCTTCCCTACTGTTTGTCCTCAGTCAAGATTATCTCTGTCCTTTAGAGATGTTCTAATTATATTGAATCACAGAAGAGAAAACATTGGTTTTTCAGGCATCAGTGCAAATTTACTCACTTACTCCTACCCACTCTCTCCAGGGTCCAACTCGGCAAACCAAGGACTATTGGTAAAAGCTGCCTTTGTCAAGTCACAAAAGATTCTGTTATAACACTTTCCCTAGCACGCAGGGGGCCTACTTCACTTACATTTGCATGACTGTGATTGACTTCTTAAGTGATTCTTGAGAATAAAAAAGAGCAAGGAGAACCTACACCAAGGGGTCCTGCTGTTTTTAAAGGAGACACGATGTTTCAATGCAACTTACTTGGCTGAAGATCCATCTTTCCCAGCACCTGACTCCTGACAGCCAAGCACACACATGAATGTGTAATGTGTACACACGCCTGTGCACTTGCCGGTGTGTTACACCA
This sequence comes from Castor canadensis, assembly GCF_047511655.1. Taxonomy (NCBI): domain Eukaryota; kingdom Metazoa; phylum Chordata; class Mammalia; order Rodentia; family Castoridae; genus Castor; species Castor canadensis. The sequence continues at coordinate 44,829,127 of NC_133388.1, forward strand.
CTGAACTAGGTTTAGCTCTCTGCCAACTCACATCCATAAATATTCCTATTGTTTATGAGAACTACACTTTGGTATTTCTCAGAAAACTAAAGAAGATTTGAACTTGTTAAAAATATTTTGTGAAGTTGTGTAGGGTGGCTCTTGCCTGTAATCCTAAATATTTGGGAGCCTGCAATCAGAGGACTGCAGCTTGAGACCAGCCCAGGCAAATAATTTGTGGGACCCCATCCTCAAAATAACCAGAGCAAAATGGATTGGAGGTGTGGCTAAAGTGGTAGAGTCCTGCTTTACGGGCATGAAGCCCTGAGTTCAAGTCCTAGTCCCATGGTGATGGTGGTGGTGGGGGAGTGGATTTTACTATTATCATTGTAGGATCCCATTCAGTAAACAATATTTGTGGTTCTAGGGGTATTAGATTTAACAAGATAGTAAAGTTGGCAGAATATAAGAACTAGTAATAGATAAAATCCAAAGTCTTTTTTCTTTCTGTTTTTGGTAGCCCTGGGGTTTGAACTCAGGGGCTCATACTTGCTAGGCAGATGCTCTACCACTTGAGCCACTCTGCCAGATATGTTTTCTGTTTGGTGTTTTTGAGATAGGTTCTCTAGAACTATTTGCCCCAGACCAATCCTTCTGATCTCTGCCTTCCTAGTAGCTAGGATTACAGGCATGAGCCATGAGCACCCAGCTCCCAAAATCTTTCTGAATGTATAATTCTTCTGTATTTTACACACTTTAAATCTCCATCAGGAATCTGTTTAGAAGTAGAGGGCTTGCTTAGCATGTTCAGGGCACTGGGATCAATCCTCCACATGGCAAAAGAAAAAAAAAATCTAAAATTGCAACTGCTGAAACATAGCATACTGGTTATGGGTTCTGGATCACAGTCAGTAGGTCAATATCCCTACTTCCCACTTGTGACTTGGTGGGAGATAGATTCTCCTTGGTTTGTGTAGTACCTCCTTCATACATTTGTTATGAAGATGAAATGAGAAAAATAAAGTAGGAGTATCAAACACTGCTGCTCCAAAATATCAGCCATTGTGATTACTGTTATCTCTTCCAAATTTCAGTGCTAAGATATTTTTACTGTCCTACCAGTCCCAGTCACCGTCTTTTCTACAATCATAACATACATTGCTGCTTACAATACTAGGTATTTTTCATTTCTATTAAATATGCCCAACCTTCTAAAATTCAGAAAGCAAAGAAAAATTCAATTGAAAAGACTCAGTCTCTTGTTAGTGTTGTGATATTTAAACATTTAGCTCAAGCATTGATTCTTTTGCATTTAAATCAATTTTAGATGTTAACAATACTTAATCAAATTGCTAGTGACCCTACAATTAACACGAGAACACAAATCATGGACACGAGGACATATTAAAGTCAGATAATAGGTAATTTTTTTCTTTTAGTTCTTTGAGGTTATTGATCAAGCCCAATGTAGTTTCTCTTTCCAAATGGAATTCCGGCTCTCATGTAAGAGTAAGGAAGTGACAACATCCCCTAGAAAGAGCCATCAGACCTCCCTGACTAGGTTAAGATGTCAATTGAAAAGAGGAAATGAAAATTAAACATTACAGCTGAAACACAGATGGAAAACTAGGTAAGCTGATCATCCTCTATTTTGATTACTACATTTGTTATGACTAAATACCTGATCTGTGTTTGGGAATAACAGTTATTCTGCAAAAAAGAAAGGAAATGACCGATTCCATCAACATTGTGATGTGGTTGAGATTTATCTGCATCTAATCTAACCATGTTTGGGATAAGTTGAAAATCTTGATCTATTTAAAAGATTCCAATGCGGCAGAACTTTTTCCCTGTCAGCACTCAGAAAAGCCTTTGAAGTGGATAAGAACTCTGCAAATGAACAGGGAGATACAAATGGGATGAATGGGGCCCTGAATTTTTGAGTTCCAAATGTCTCCCATTTTTACTCTATGCACATTTTAGGAAAGATTTTCAGAAGGTTAGAAAGTGGGAGTTGCTCTGTGGTGGAGCCTACTGTATCTTTGCTAAGATGTAAATGGTCTGAAGAGCCCATTGCTCCTCGAAGTCTCTACCCTTAACTGGGATGAACTGGGCCAGGGTTAAGTTGATTAGGGAGATGCTTAGCCCTTCACTCTTTAGTTTTCCCCACAGTAGTCAGCAATGGTACTATTTATATGAGATTGATATGCTACTCCTTTTTTAAAAAAGAAAATTTTATTAGCATATAATAATTGTACCTGGGATGCATTGTTGTTACATATGTTATAATATATCTTAGTTGGCTTTACCCCCTCTATGGTTCTCCCTCTTCCTCCATCCCTCCTTGATGCTGTCATTGTTTTACCAAAATACACTCATAAAATATGCCAATAGTGTGGACAATTATTGCTTGTGTCTACACTGTTGACATTTGAGCTTCCTATAAGGAATACCCCATAGTTATGAGTGCTGTCAACCAAACCCCCAACTTCAAAGAGGGCATATGTCATAAGGACTGACAGAACCCTGCTGCCCTTGGTCTTTGGTTCCCTGATCCATTCCTCTACGCAGCAATGGCTTTTTCCCCTCGTCCACAGTGGAAACATCTCTCAGGAGGTGTAGTCAGCTTGTGTAGTGTATTCACATAACAGTAATTGGAACCCAGGTTGAAGCACTAGAGAGAGCTACCTTTGTTTGCATTAGCATTTGGGGAGGGGCCCAACCTGACCACCTGCTCCAGCAGCCTAACTGTGAATCCTGTCATTTACATTTCTACTCACATACACATAAAACCCAGCTCTAATTCAGAGACAAGACAAAGAAAGCCCCACCCAAGCCACCTAGATGAATCAAACATGGCCTTGACTCACAAAAAGATGAATAAAAGACTATGGATCAGTAGGAAAATCAGTAGCTGAAATGAGACTAGTCAAAGTGAACATCAAAGAACTCGTCCAGCAGTGGGAATATAATTCATAAAACAGAAGAGACCGGAAGGAATCCCCAGCAGTGCCCAAAAAGAGAAGATACTGCGGTTGTTAGAAGAGACTATTATGAAAAATGAGCAACTAGAAAACAATCACAAGTTTATGGAGATTAAAAATATAGTCACCAAAATAAAAAAGCAAGGGGAAAGAATGCAAGTGAAAGTGAAGAAAATCTCCTGGAATATAGAACAAAAGATCAAAAGACAGAAAAGCATGCGGGAAGAAATGTCAAGACAGGTAGAACAATAAAAAGAACAAATGTCTGTTCAACAGGAGTTTCAGGGAATGGAGGAAAAAGAATGGTAAAACAACAGGACATCCCCAGAGTTAATATAAGATGTAAGACTTTAAAGAACAAAATGAGTTAATAACAGCAACAACAGACTCATACGCAAACACATTCTGAAATTTCAGAACACCATGAAGAAGGGAACACACTGAAAGCTTTGCAAGGGAAGGTGGGGACAGGTCACCACAGACAATGAACAATTTCAGAGATCGAGTTGCCACATGGAATGCCAGGAAGTAATGGAGTAGCAAGCAGAGCAGCTCATAGTGAACGGTGAGATGAAGCATGAAGTTTTTATAGTTATGAGAAAAATGTAAATATAATTAATATCTGACAGCAGAAAAGGGATTTCAAAGCTAGAAGAAAGGAAGTTCAGTTCCAAAGAGAGGTATATAAAGAACTTGGAAGAGCTAGAGGTGTGGCTCAAGCCATAGGACACCTATGCTGGGTACTGAGTTCAAATTCCATATTGTTAAAAAGAAAAGGAGCTTGGAGACTGTGTAATTGCTCATTTTTCAAAAACTTTTTGTGGGGCTGGGGTTTGAAATCAGGGTTCCCCCTTGCAAAGCAGGTACTCCACATTCTGAGTCACACTTCCAGTCCATTTTGCTCGGGTTATTTTAGAGATGGAGTTTCTCGAACTATGTGCCTGGTCTGGCCTCGAACTGCAATTCTCCTGATCTCAGCCTCCCAAAGAGCTGGGATTACAGGCATGAGCCACTGGCAACAAGCTCATCAACTCTTTTTAACCTCCACAGGCTTAAAATAATTTAGAAGACATGAAAAAATTTTTTTGAATTAGATAACTTTATTCTTTTTTTTTAAAATTGTTTTATTATTCATATGTGCATACAAGGCTTGGGTCATTTCTCCCCCCTGCCCCCACCCCCTCCTTTACCACCCACTCCGCCCCCTCCCTCTCCCCCCCAACCCCTCAATACCCAGCAGAAACTATTTTGCCCTTATCTCTAATTTTTTTGTAGAGAGAGTATAAGCAATAATAGGAAGGAACAAGGGTTTTTGTTGGTTGAGATAAGGATAGCTATACAGGGAGTTGACTCACATTAATTTCCTGTGCATGTGTGTTACCTTCTAGGTTAATTCTTCTTGATCTAACCTTTTCTCTAGTTCCTGGTCCCCTTCTCCTATTGGCCTCAGTTGCTTTTAAGGTATCTGCTTTAATATGTCTGCATTAAGGGCAACAAATGCTAGCTAATTTTTTAGGTGTCTTATCTATCCTCATATCTCTCTTGTGGGCTCTCGCTTTTATCTTGTGATCAAAGTTCAATCCCCTTGTTGTGTTTGCCCTTGATCTAATGCCCACATATGAGGGAGAACATACGATTTTTGGTCTTTTGGGCCAGGCTAACCTCACTCAGAATGATGTTTTCCAATTCCATCCATTTACCAGCGAATGATAACATTTCGTTCTTCTTCATGGCTGCATAAAATTCCATTGTGTATAGATACCACATTTTCTTAATCCATTCATCAGTGGTGGGCATCTTGGCTGTTTCCATAACTTGGCTATTGTGAATAGTGCCACAATAAACATGGTTGTGCAGGTGCCTCTGGAGTAACCTGTGTCACAGTCTTTTGGGTATATCCCCAAGAGTGGTATTGCTGGATCAAATGGTAGATCAATGTTTAGCTTTTTAAGTAGCTTCCAATTTTTTTTCCAGAATGAATGTATTAGTTTACATTCCCACCAGCAGTGTAAGAGGGTTCCTTTTTCCCCGCATCCTTGCCAACACCTGTTGTTTGTGGTGTTGCTAATGATGGTGAAAATTATTTTTTAAAAGATCTCATCACAAAAGTACATTGGTGTAAAGGCCTAGAGTCCAAAAGGAAATTGTTCTGAATTGATGAAGATAACAGAAAAAAATTAATATTCTAGGCAAAATAGCTTTTTTTTTAATCTTAGGAAAACAAATTACTAAAATTGATTTAAAAAGAAATAGCCTAGTTGAAAGTATAGCTCAGTGGTAGAACATGCAGGAGGCCCTAGATTCAATCCCCATCATCACCAAAAAGAAGAAAAAGAGCATAAATAAAGTAATAATGATTGAAAAAATCAACTATCTAAGGTCTAAACTAGGAAAAAGACTTAGACACAAATTCCTTCAAATCTGCAAGGAAAGGAAAAGAAAGGAGAAAGGAAAGTGTACAATTTTCAGCAAAATTCTAATACCAAAACCTTGAAAAAGAACCATTGAAAAAGAAAATCAGACCATAGTCTGATTTAGAGACCTGCAGTCTCTAAACACTGAAATATGCATGTGTGTTATGTATACATATATTGAATATATATGTATTTATAATATGTATATATGTATTTATTTTTTCTTGAAGAGAGGGTTAGGGCTTTCATTAGATTTTCAAACATGTCATGATCCACAGAAAAGACCTTGAAAATAGAGCAGGTCTACCACTGAGAACAGATATATATTAAATAAAATATTAATAAAATTAATTCAGCAATGTATTAAAAGTCATTATACATGACCTATGGAATTTTGCACAAGGAGATTGAGATAGCCAATACAAAAATTTCTGGATGGTAGGAAAATAATTTAGTTTTTTTCAGGTTTTTTTTTTTTTCTGAATAAATGAATTTACTGCTGAAAAGCCAAAGGAAAAAAGTGAAATATAATACAGGGTCAAACTTCAGCATCTGTATGCCGTCTCATCTGACCCCACTCCATACAGCGTAAGTGACACTTCCATGTCTCACTTTGGATTCTTTGGGTGGCTGGGTGCTCATGACTAACGGGGCAGCACATTCCAGGTCTATCAGGACATCCATCCTGGTTTTCAACCAGAAACGCCTCCTGGGATACTTGTACTTTTTGTGCTCCCAAGCATCCATCTTAGACAGCATATGGGCTTCTTCTGTTTGTTTTGCTTTTTGCTGTGCTAGGGATGGGATCCAGGGCCTCACACATGCTAGGCCAGCACTCTTCCATCTAGCCAGTTTTGTAAAGAATGCAGACATTGCCAAGTTCACAGTTTTCAAGTAAGACCCGGCCTCGGTATCTTTCTGGGCCTTCATCCTCACAGGACTGCTCTGGTTGCTCTCTCATCCCCCAAATTTTGTTTTGTTTTTGAGGTCAAATAAAAGCTATGCAATGCTTAGGAATAAATTTAACAAGAAATTTTCAAGATTCATGTTAATAAGTCCTAAAACTTTCCTGAAGCGCCTCCTATTAGTTCCTACGGCTAACATAACAAACCACCATGAATCGGGAAGCTTAAGACCTTAAAACGTATTCGCTCAGAGTTCAGGCGACTGGAAGTCCGAAATGAAAGTGGCAGCAGACTTGCTTTCTTTCTGGGTGCTCTGAGGGAGACACTGTCCATGCCACTGTGCTCCCTTCTAGTTGCTCTGCCAATTCTTGGAGTCCCTGAGGTTGAAGACACATCACTCCAGTCTCTACCTGTGTTCTCATGTGGCTGCCCTCCCTGGGTTTTTTTTTTTTTTTTTTTTGGTGGTACTGGGGTTTGAACTCAGGGCCTCAGGCTTGCTAGGTTTGCTAGGCAGATGTTCTGCTACTTGAGCCACTCCATCAGCCCTGGCTGCCCTCTCTGTACCTCTGTGTGTCCTTTTTTGTCTCTCAAAGGGCACTGTCATTGAATTTAGGGACTTCCTTAATCTTATATGATTTCTCTAGCCTTACCACACACACACACACATGCACACACGCACACACACACCCCTTATTCCCAGATAAGGTTGCATTCCGGCTGCATTTGGGGTGGAGAACAATATTCAAACTACTGCAGGCTTAACATGCCTGCATAAATAAAGAAATATATTGTTCCCAGAATAGGAGGACTTAATATTTCAAATATATCATTTTGTGATTGCTAAAAAAGATTACTGAAAATTAAAATGGAGATAGACTAAAATAAAAACCTAATTACTAGAAAAGAAAGCAGGAAGTGGACAGTAGACATGATGAAACTAATGGAAAAAAAGAAAGTTCGCATACTTTCACCTCATTGTATCAGCAAGCTCGTTAAATAAAAATGGATATCAGGATTTTGTGTTTTGAGTTTTGTTTCTTTCTTGTTTTGTCTTTATGCAGACAGGATCTCAACTGGTAGCCAAGCTCCTCGAACTCATGATCCTCCTGTCTCAGCCTCCCAAGTGCTGGGATTACAGGAATGTACCACCACACCTGGTGATGTCAAATGTTTTTGTTTATTTGTTTTAAATAAAAGACTAGATTATATGCTGTCTGTTAGAAACACACTTCAAACATAAAGACATAGATATCCTGAAAGTAAAAGAATGGAAAAAGGAGAGTACGGAAACACTAATCATAAGAAATCTAGGCCAGGAGCCAGTGGCTCATGCCTGTAATCCTAGCTATTCAGGAGACAGAGATCAGGAGGATCACGGTTCAAACCCAGCCCAGGCAAATAGTTCCTCAAGATCCTATCTCAAAAAACCCTCCATAAATAAGGGTTGGTGGAATGCCTTAAGGCGAAGGCCTTGAATTCAAAAAAGAACACACTCTTCTTGCATATGGAAAGGGTTACATATATGACTTTTAGAAAAATTATAAATAGATCTGGGGTATAACTCAGTGGTAGAATACTTGCCTTGCATGCACAGGCCCTGGGTTCAACAAAAACAATCAGAAAAATGACAATATATTGCATATTTATTACAAAACTATCATACATTTTAATATAATAAAAAACTACAAATAAAACACTAACAAATTAAATGCAGAGATGTAAAGGACAATACACCACAACCAAGTATGGTTTATCAGAGAAAAGCTATGCAATTATTTTTCATTTTTTTGTGGTGTTGAGGATGAAATCCAGGGCCTTGCATATACTAGGCAAGTGCTCTATCATGAGTTACAGTCCCAGCCCTGATTACTTTTTTTTTGGTGGGGCTGGGGTTTGAACTCAGGGCTTTGTGCTTGCAAAGCTAGCACTCTGCCACTTGAGCCACGCCTCCTCTGGTTATTTTGGAGATGGGGGTCTCAAGAACTATTTGCCCAGGCTGGAATTGTGATCCTCCTGATCTCAGCCTCCCAAGTAGCTAGGATTACAGGCATGAGCCACTGGTGCCAGCTCCTGATTATCTTAACAGAATCAGATAAGGCATTTGATAGAGTATAACATTCACTCAGGGAAAAAATTCTCAGCAAATGAAGAATAGGAGGAAAGTTTATTAATCTGACAAAAATCTACTGAAAACCCCTAAATTATGGCTGATAATTATGGCTGGTAAATGGTGAAATACTGAATGCCTTCCCTCTGAGGTACAAATCCAATTGATTCTGTGACAGAAAGTATATTTGCCTCCAATATATGCAGCTAGAACTATAGGATATCCGTGACATAGACTTGATTTCTACCTTGCTCATTCCCCAAAATTTTTCAAGATAGCTCTTAAATATAAATATAAATTTAAATTAGTTAAACTTCTAAAAGAAAACATAGGACAATGTCATCAAAAACTTAGGCAACGATTTCTTAATCAGGAAACAAAAGACAATAAAAGAAAAAATACTTCATAGAAATTATGAACTTTTGCCTATTAAAAAGTATAATAGGAAGGTCAGGCACATTAGCTCATGCTTATAATCTTAGCTACTTGAAAGGCAAAGATAGGAGGTTCTCAGTTTGAAGCCAGCCTGGGCAAAAAGTTAGTGAAACCCTATCTCAAAAAATGAATTGGATGTGGGGGTATATGTCTGTAATGTTGGTTATGTGGGAGGTGTAGGTAGGAATATCACAGTCCCAGGCCTGCCTAGGCAAAACATGTGAAATGCTATCTGAGAAATAAAAGAAGTCTGGGAGCATGGCTCAAGTGAGAGAGCACTTGTCTTAGGAAGCATATGCTTCCTATATGTATGCATGCATGTATGTATGTATGTACATATGTAGCTATCTATCTGACAAAGGGGTTCTATCCAGAAGGTAGAAAGAACTTATACAGGGCTGGGTGCCTGGCTCAAGTGGTAGAGCACCTGCCTAGCAAGTATGAGAGCCTGAATCCAAATCCCAGTACCTCAAAAAATAAAATAAAATAAAATAAAAACGGAAGGAACTTGTACAAATCAAGTAAGACAAAGAAGTTTTTATCGATAGGCACAAGGCTTGAACATGTAGCTCACAAAAGAGAATACTCTCTTTTCATATGCATATGAAAAGATGTCAGCTTCATTATTCTTCACGCAGATTAAATTAAAACCACAGGACACCATTGCATATCCACTGAAAAGACCGAAATTTAAAAGGCTGAGTATACTGGGTACTGGGAAGGGTGTGGAACAGTGGAGCTCTCTACACTGGTGGGGGCAATGTAAATTTGGAAAACTGTTTGCAGTCATCTTTCTGTCAGCTTTATTGAGAGATGATCGACAAATGCAGGTTGTATATATTTACAGTGTACAGTGATTTTAAAAACATTTTTACTAAACCCTTCCTATTATTGCTTATACTCTCTCTTCAACAAAATTAGAGATAAGGGCAAAATAGTTTCTGCTGGGTAGCAATGGGTAAGGGGGGTAAGGGGGGGAGGGGAAAGGGAGGGGGCGGGAGAAGGGGGGAGAAATGACCCAAGCATTGTATGCACAATGAACAAAATAAAAATTAAAAAAAACTTCAGATATTAAAAAAAAATTTTACTAGCATATATTAGTTATACAAGGGGTTTTCATTGTGACATTTCCATATGTGCTTATAATATATCTTTGTTAGAGTCACCTCCTCCCTATTCTCCCTCATTCCCTTCCCCTCTTCTTAAAACAATCTTAATAGGTTTCATTGTTCTATTTTCACACAAGTATATTAAGTAAATCGACCATATTCGCCCTCCTTTGCCCTCTCCACTCACCCTCCCTCCTCTCTCTATGACCCACCCCTAACAGGACCTGTTTCATGCTCCTCATGGTGTGCAGTGTAATGCTGTGATACACTTACACATTGAGAAATTATTACCACAGTCAAGCTAATTAATGTATCTCTCACCTCAGTTATGTTTGGTGTGTGGTGAAAACATTGAAGATCTACTCTCTTAGCAATTTTTGAATTTATAAAACATTAATTATAGTCACCATGCTATAAAATAGTTCTACAGAGCCTATTCATTCTATCTACTACTGCTCTGTGCCTAGGAGTGTCACTTTTTAGGTACATTGTGTCTCTGCTTGGCTTATTTCAATTAGTGTATTGTCATCCATGTTCATCCTTGCTGCAAAAGATAGAACTTCCAGTTTTTAAGGCTGAGTAGTTTTCCATTGTGAATGTCTGTTTTTACCCAGTCATCTGTCAATGGACATTTGAGTTCATTCTCTTTTATATACTCATTTCATTTCCTTGGATATGTACCCAGAAGTGGGGTTTCTGAGTTGTAAAGTAGTTCTATTGTTAGCCTTTTGTTTGTTGACCTTTTTTGTTTTGTTTTGTTTTACTCTTTGTTTTTTGAGACAGGATCTCACCAAGTAGCTCAGGCTGCTTCAAATTTGCAGTCCTTCTGTCTCAGCCTTCATGGTGTGGGCCACCATGCCCCGCTTACTTTTAGTCTTTTTTGAGAACCTCCATGCTGTGTTCTAAATAGCTATATTAGCTTACATGCAAGTGTGTCCTTTTCTCCACATCCTCGGCAACGCTTGTACTCTGTCTTTAGCTCTTCTAGCAGGTGTGAACTAATAGCTCATCATGGATTTAATTTGCATTTCCCTAATGATTAGGGGTTTCATTCTTTTACTCAGCAATTCTACTCGGGGTATCTGGCCAAGAAAAAGGAGTGCATGTGCCCAGTTGAGCAAACGAAGATGTCGTAAGACTAATTTTGTGGTCAGGTATAGTGGTAGTATATGCCTGTAATTTTAGCACTTGGGAGGTTGAAGCAGCAGGATTTTGAGTTTCAGGTCAGCCTGGGATACATCAAAAGATCTTTCGGACATCAGTGGCTCACACCTGTAATCCTAGCTTCTCAGGAGGCAGAGATCAGGAGGATCTCAGTTTGAAGTCAGCCCAGGCAAATAGTTCAAGACTCCCTATCTTGAAAAAACCCCTCACAAAAAAGGGCTGGTGGAGTGGCTCAAGGTGTAGGCCCTGAGTTCAAGCCCCAGTATAGCAAAAAAAAAAAAAAAAAAAAAGACCCTGTTTCAAACAAACAAACAAACAAACCAATCAAAATGAACTGATTGGTATTGCCAAAGGTCAATGATGACCTTTGGGCAGGTGGATAAAGTAGGACAGGGAAGTTTGTTTTTTTGAGTTGATAAAAATGTCTGTATGTTTTTGATGATGATGGCTCCATTGAACTGTATATATACACTTCTGGTTTGAAAACTTACTACTTTAGACATAATTCAACAAGATGTTAAACTGCATTAATAATAAAAATGAAAAGTCTAAAATTTGTCATTTTTTTCCCAATCAAATGGGCAAAGATTTAGCAGGCAGTTAGGGAAAAGTACTCTTAAAATTGTGCCTAATGGCACACATTTCAGAAGAGCAATCTAGCAATACTGTATACACCAAAATTAATATATGTGCCTTTCAACTTGGCAATGTAACTTTCAACAATTTACTCTAACACTGTATTCACACAAGTACTCAAAGATATGTGTACAAAGATCTTTTTTTTTTCTTTTATTATTCATATGTGCATACAAGGCTTGGTTCATTTCTCCCCCCTGCCCCCACCCCCTCCCTTACCACCCACTCCGCCCCCTCCCTCTCCCCCCCCAATACCCAGCAGAAACTATTTTGCCCTTATTTCTAATTTTGTTGTAGAGAGAGTATAAGCAGTAACAGGAAGGGACAAGGGTTTTTGCTGGTTGTGATAAGGATAGCTATACAGGGCATTGACTCACATTGATTTCCTGTGCATGTACAAAGATCTTAATGAAATTATTTATTCATTTATTTACTGGGGTTTGAAATGAGGGCCTACACCTTGAGCCACCCAACCAGCCTTTTTTTTGTGATAGGTTGTTTTTCTTTCTTTCTTTCTTTCTTTTTTGAGATAGAGTCTTGAGAACTATTTTGCCCAGGCTGGCTTTGAACTGCGATCCTGCTGATCTCTGCCTCCTGGGTAGCTAGGATTATAGGTGTAAGCCACTGGCTCCTGCCTCTGAAATTATTTTTTTAATACAGAAAAAGGCTAGGGGAAAAAAGACACGTCCATCAATGCGAAAACAGAGAAATAAAACAATATCCATGAAATATCTTGAAGCCCTTAAAAAGCCTTAGGTATATCTATATGTTTTGACCTACTGAAAATGAGACTATCAGCTATGTAAACAAAGATAGGAGGGCTGGTAAGGTGGCTCAAGTGAAAGAACACCTGCATAGCAAGTGTGAGGCCCTGAGCTCAAACCCCAGTGCTGCCCAAAACAAGCAAAACAAAGATGGGAAAACTTATGCTCCTGGTTTCATATCCAGTCACTTAGTCATTTATTTCAGTTTATTTGTTTATTCATATTCAATTTATTTACAACTAAAGAATCAAATGCATCTGGGTATGGTGGCTCACACCTGTAATCCCAGCTGCTTGGGAAGCTGAAATCAGGAGGACTGTACTTCAAGGCCAGCCCAGGCAAAAGGTTCTCATGAACCTTTTATTTTATTTTATTTTATTTTATTTTGGTTAATCTCCAAAATAACCAGAGCAAAATTGACTAGAGGTGCAACTCAATCGATAGAGCACCTGCTTTGCAAGAGCAAAGCTCTGAGTTCAAACCCCAGTCACACCAAAAAGAAAAAAAAGAATCAAATGTCAGAAGCCCCTTTAAAAAGAAAGAAAGAAAGAATGCATCACAGTAGTATAAAGTATTACTTCTAAAATAACATTCTTTTATTAATCAAAACTTTGTTTCTCTTAAATCAGATTTCTTTTCCCTATCATTTATTTAAATCAGTGTTTCTCCAGATGTGGGTAGCAGACCAGATATGGGCACCAGAGCAAAATGGCTGTAGAGACATTATTAAAGACACTGAGATCGGCTGGGTTTGGTGACGTGGGTTTATAGTACCAGCCACTGAGGAGGCTGAGGTAAGAGGATGCGTTTGAGACCAGTCTGAACAATACAGTGAGACTCAGTCTCAAAAAAAAAAAACAAAAGAAAACAAAAAACAAGAAACAAAAAAATCCAAGACCATTCTTTTTTTGGCAGTACTGGGATTTGAACTCAGGGCCTTGAGCTATCTATGCAGGTGCCCTACTACTTGGGCCCACCTCTAGCCCTTTTTTTGCTTTACTTATTTTTCAGAGAGGATCTTGGGTTTTTGCCCAGGACCAGCCTCAGACAGAGATCCTCCTACCTCCTCCTCCCCAACAACTGGGATCACAGGGATGGACCACCATGACAGACACTGAAATTGGTCTTGAAACTATCAAAGTTGGAAGGTCTGCTTTCGATGGAACTCAGGGTCTTGTGCATGCTAGGCAAGTGCTGTATCACCGAGTGCACCATCGGCTGCTTTTCTTTTTTCATTGAGAAGAATCTGGACTAAATCCCACCCTCATGGCAGGTCTGATTTAAGATGGGCTCTGATCTGTTTGGGCTTATGGTTTGCCCTCACTGTGGGAGTCAAACAGGCTGATAAAGGAGAACAAATGGTACCCCATTTACTGAACCCCAACAGAAGCCAAAGAACATTGAACAAGAAGAGTGACGTGATCACATTTTATAGACAAGCATGAACCCAGTTTGGCATCAGGACTGTAGCTGTTGGAAAACACCATCTCCTGGGCAGCTGCTTTGGCTACTGTCCTCAATTAACTTAGCAGAGCCTCAAAAATAGAAGGCAGCCTCTGTTCTGTTATATAATAAACAGTTCTTTATTTGAAATGACAATATTTACTTTTCCTATAGTGAACTGCAGGCAGCTCTGAGGCAGTGGGCAAACAGTTGAAAAGCCTAAAATGGAAACTTGAGGAAGCAGTTTAGCTAGTCAGTTTACTCCAACTTTCTACTTAACCAACAAATAATCAGAAGATCCTCTTCATATCACCCTCCCATTTTATCTGGCTTGTACAAGTTCATGGATTACAGGAGATTTTGCTACCACTTTGTATCTTTCTTATTTTGATGAATCTTGAAACATACAAGATAGATGGGAGGTTGTGAGTTCCCTAGTACTCAAGTGTGTAAGTGGAGTTAAGAATGTTTTCTGAGGGATTCTACTAAGATTGGCATATTTTGCTGGGTGTGGCAATGCCTACCTGTAATCTCAGCACAGGGGAGGCTGAGGCAGGAGGATCCCATGAGTTTGAGGCCAGCCAGAACTATATAGTGAGTGAGACCCTGCCTTAAAATAAAAACAAACAAACAAAGAGGTAGAAGTATAGCACAGTGGGTAGAATGCCTGTCTAGTATCTGAGAAGACTTGGGTACCACAAACAACAGGTTTAGAATAGGTCACTCAGCTTCTTCTGGTGACTATGTTTCCCTTATCTCAAATTTTTCCTTTTTTTTTTGGCAGTACTGCAGTTTGACCTCAAGGACTTAAACTTGTTAGTCAGTCACTCTACTACACGAGTTACACCTTCAGGCTTTTTTGTCTTAGTTATTTTTCAGATAGGATCTTTCTTTTTGCTGGGGCCAGGACTCAGACTTTGATACTCTTACCTACAACCTCCTAATGTAGCTGGAATGACAGGTGTGCACCACCCCACCAGACTTTGTTGAGATGGGCTCTTGTTGACTTTTTGCCCTGGCTGGCTTTGAACTGGGATCCTCCCAATCTCCACCTCTCAAGTAGCTAGGATTACAGCCGTGACCCTCTGCATCTGACCCTCTATTATCTTGTAAAAGGAGAAAAATTTAAAATTATAATTATTAACATTTTCTGTTATTTAATTTCCCTTTTGTAAGCACAAAGCTGCGACTTATGTGGTCCTATTCTTTACTGTAAAAACCATAAGTAACAAACGACCACTATTTGCAATATACAACCACTCTTAACTTCCTAGAAATGGTTCCATTTCTAGTCTTCTAGGCATATTGTAATAAAGTCTCCTGAAATCTTGAGGAAGGAGGGCTCCAGTTCTACAGGGGTCATGCACAATAAAGAGGTTTTTGGGTTTTTTTTAACTTTTGGCTTTGAAGCTGACATTTAGGAAGCAATTCTCTGCATTGTTCTTTGGACAGTGAGATTTGTTTTAGATTTTGTGACTGGTGCTTCTATTTTCTTCAGGGACTTTTGCTTCTTGCATCCCCTGGTCTGTTGTCCTTTCTACTAACTCACTCAGCAAGACCGATCTTTACTTACGTTGTGGTGCTGGGGATCAAGCCCAGGGCCTATGCACATGCCAGAACAGTGCTCTACCACTGAGCTACAACTGCTGCCTCACAGAATCATTTAAAGAGAACAAGTGATTTCCTGTCTAATTACTGGCTGCACATATTTCATTTCTATGAAACTCTTCAGAAACCAAAAAATTATCCCCTCAACCAAAAATCTAATCTACAATCCTCTTCAAAATGGTACAAAGAAAAGTAAATTCCAGTTAGATAAAAATTGGGGTATTTAAATTTTATTGTCCCTGAAAGAGCTTCCTTTTTGTTTTGCTCCTATGTTAGGCAGAGTGAATTATTTTTCTCAAAGTATAGCCCACCAACTAGTTGCACTGAAATTACCTGGAGTGCTTGCTCAAATTCAGATTCCAGGGTCCCACCTGAAGCATAAGGAATTAGCACTTGGAAGGGGGAGGGCCTAGTGAACTGCATTTTTACATGTATCTCAGGTCATTTGCTTGTCCACTAAAGTTTGTGAAGCACTCCTCTAAAGATCAACGAAATCCTTAATTTTGTAGAATCTCCAATATTTTTTTTTCTCCTTAACAAGCCAAAGAAAGAATTATAAACATTGAAAGTACAGGCCAAATTTTGTCATGGACTATGTACTGTACCGTACCTCTGTTCATGGACACTTAATAGCTTCTCTGTGGGACAGTTAAGCTGTAGTAATTACCTCATGGTTCTGTAATCTGTGTGTCCCTCACACGTGACATTTGCACCAACTAAGACTGTGGTTTATTTCCTGAGGGATGGAATAACTATCAGTCTTAGATGGGCTGATTCCGCTTCATGTTACATCCTTTTTCTTGGCAATTTTAAAACATTGATGAAATTTCTCACACATCTTACCCCTGAATTATAAAGCCCAACCTAAGATGAAAAACATTTTACAAGGAATCACTGAAACCAAGTCACTTGAATCATTTAATGTCTTTATGAAAAATTTCTCTTTAAATAAATTGGGGGCTGGAGGAGTAGTCCAGTGGTAGAGTACTTGCCTTGCATTCTCAAAGCCCTGGGTTCAAGTCCCAGCACTTCATTAAATAAATAAATAAAACAGGAAGGCTTTGTGATTTGTAGCACTTGTCCTCAAACCTCCTGTCAATTACATTACTGTGAGCACATTATACCACCTCTGCCATGCTTTTCTTTCTTTTTTTTTAAGAAAGAGTCTCTCACTATGATTATAGCCCAAGCTGGCTTTGAACTTGAGATCTTCCTACCTCAGCTTCCCTGGTGCTGGGATTATAGGTATGATCACCATACCTAACTTTGACATGTTTCTGTAATAGGTATAATCACCCTTAGTAATAAGTATGATACTTCCCAAAGTTTAAGAAAACAGATGGGATGAGGCCAATAGAGTGTGAAAGGTTCTTCAGTGAGGCATATTATAAGGAGTGAACATTGTTCGTATTCCTTTTACAGGCCTTTAGTGAGCTATCATCTGTCATTGATGAATCTGTGACTTGAAATAGCTCATTTCTTGTTTTATTTTAGGCTTGCTGGAGAGGCATAATCTGCTCTTACATTTTCCTAGAGCTTTTTTTTTTAGGGGGGGAACTTTAAAATTTAATAAAAAATGAAACATTATCTCACTCCCAAACACACACACACACACACACACACACACACACACACACACACACACACTTCAAGACTACAATGTGCATCTTTAGCTTCACTTCTTATTGACTAGATTGATTGAATTTACTAAACCATTTCGGTCATCAAAGCCTCAAGTGCTTTGGGTTAGATAAAGAATCACCAAGTCCACTCGCTCACTAGCAGTAACCCTAATGTAGGAAAGTGATTAGAAATAAATTATTTACTTGATGTCATCTTAGTTGTGAAATCATTCTGCTCATCTATAGTTTCAGTTGCTATTAGGCACAAACTGTTCTTTTAAAACTTTGCTCACTGAAAATTAGGGATTTTTGAGATCCCAAATAGACATTAAAGCAAACCCAAAACCTACCTACGTATTATAATCATTAAAGTCTTTACTAATAAGGACTCCTAGTTGGCTCAAGAGGATGTCTGAAGATTGTTCCAATGCTTTCAGTGGCCGAGTGGAAAAAGGAAATTTAAAATATCATTGAGTTCAATCCCCAGTACCATAAAATAAAAAATATATAAGCATCTCCTTATTTGAAGTTGATTACCACACATTATTGTCTTACTTTTGAAGTTTATTTTTATAATCAAAGAACTGGTAACTTTTATGTAAAAGAAGCTGGAAAACAACCAGAATCTGGTATATAAACAGATAAAATGAGTTGACAGACACAAAGAAAAATAAGTGAGGAATTCATGTAATGGTGTCTGAAGCTACACATCTTAGGCAGTAAGCTCATACAGAGAAAAACCTTTTGAAACTAATCAGTGCATCAGTATTGAGAAAGGATCTAGGGGTAGGTCAATTCCTTGGGTTTGGTTGGCTTCACTTCTTGAACAAATTTAACATTTAAACATTCACAAATGTTCCTAATATTTTCTGAACAAGGAAGTAGGATGTTAGCACTTTTGTTCAGAGTTGTATGTGTCATTATACCATATGTTGGCTAGCCTTAACTTTAAGCCTATAGATGAATTGGTATATTCTGATTTGAGAGTTCCTTCCACATGGTAAAAATAAAATGTGAAATTTCAGTAACTGGCATGAAAAATTTCAGTTGTACTGAGGAAGTTTTGAGAAACTAGAGCTTTTACATAATGTGGAAGTTTTAATGTTTTTGAAAGTTCAGTAAATTATGTAGGATACAGGAGTAAAGACTAAATTACTCACTCAGAGGGGCAACTCTGTAGCCCACATGGTCTACATCCATGTATGCAGATACACAGATACACTTTATTTCTCCTGGGAAGCTGGTTTCTAAAAAGCTATCACTCAGAATAGACAGTTTTATGATTGCATAAAAAGAAAAGGAAAGATGACAGAGAGTTGCTATAAAAATGAAAGGCCTTTTGGAGTATTAACAGCTGAAAACATTATGACCTAAATGAACATGTGAAACAAAAATCAGCTTAAAATTGCAAAACTGGGGGAGGGGGGAAGGAAAAACCTTGTGCAGAGAGTTGGAAGCATATGGACACCCACCCAGTTAGCAGCAAGGGCAAAGGGAGCCCCAGACTTTAGCTTATTAAAGATGACCTTTCCCCTCTCTAAAATTTCAAAGCTGACGTTTCAAGTGCTGAGCAGACTGTGTGCCATATGTAACATGACCTCAGCTCCACTCTGCCTGAGTACTGATGGCATCACTAATGAGAGGTGAAAGGTCCTTTTCTTGCAGCTTTTTTTCAGAAAGCCACCAACTCTTGCCTGTGAAGTAAGGCTCCTCCCTCCCCCTCTCTTGATTTCAAGAGAGTTGCATTTAATACACAACCTCAAAATACTTTTATTAGCAGTTGATTTGCTTACAGCCACAGCCAAATGGCAGGATGTACAATCACATGTAGAAGAAAATATTTATTTTGACTCAGAAGGCAAGGGATTAAGAGAACATTGTATTAACCTTGCCTTTCATCTATGTTTTAAAGGGAAATTCTCTGGAGGCATCCATTGAAGTTCTATTTTTTAATAAAGAGTATCAAAGCCTCTTTGGAAACCAGGTGTGTGCTTTTCAGAGGGGAGGAGCAAAAGGGAAGAAGCTATGTTAGGCAGAAAAGGCATATTTTACAAAACTGCTTCATAGACTGTAAAAAGATGTGTCTGCTGGAATCTGTTACAAGCATTTCTAACAGCAGTCCCCTCCCCCTCCCCTTTTTTCTGGGCTTGGAAACAAAATAGCTTTTTCTCCAAGCAGGTTGTTATCATATTCATGGCATGGTCAATTTCCGTTTGCCAAGAAAATATTTAGTCTGATCAAAGAAATTAGAAAATCGGATGAATAGAAACAGACGTTCCCACAAGAGAAGCGTTTCCCAATGTGAAGAGTCAGACGGATGGCGGCCCACCCAGTTACTCCGAGGAATTAGCTCTCCTGACAAAGGCGGAACTATAAGGCCACCTGGATTCTACTGGAGGGGCTACTGCCGAGTCACAAATGGAATTCTGATACTTTGGTGTTGGACCTGTGCAGAGACGATCAGTTCTAGGATCCATGCGCAAACCAGGAGGACCCTTAATCCATGGATCCAGAGGGATCTTTGAAGACAATATGGTGAGCGTGCGATCCTTCTGTTTTGCTTTGCCTGGTTTATCATACTCGTGGAAAGACACATTATCCCTTAGAAGATGGCAGAGAAGTATGCGCTTTTAGAATATAGGGGTAGCAATTTCTCTCGAATTAGTATAAATTCGGTTTTGTGATTTGTGGATTTGGATGGAGAATGGTTGATAGTAGTCTTTGGGACGTTTCTGGTCGCCGTGCGTCACGGCCAACGGTGATGGTAAATAAGAACGTTTTCCATCTCTTCGTTGTTCCAGGGCCAGGAGCGGCCAAGCCAGGTGAGACCACTTGCTGAGGCGCCTCGACGACAAAGACTGGCTGGCATCACGGTTTCCTGACGCAGGACCCATGGTACCGAGAGGCGGACTCCCCTTTACAACAGGGGTCCAAATTCTTCCGCTCGCCACTGGCAAATTGGGGCACCTCGCTCGCCAGTTTAGCGTCACGTCTTTATACTGATGCATGCCTCCTGTTTTTGGAGGGAAAAGGCGAGGAAGGGACAACCCTGAAGTATTGTGGGGAGCGCTCAGGACTAATGATCCCCTTCCCACGAGTCCCGTCCGGGGCTGTGTGGTGCTGGCGAATCTGTCCTGCCACCTAGCCCCTCCCCCGCACTCCCTCGCCCAGAGGCTCGGCGGAGCTGATTTTCTTTTTGTTTGTTTCGGTTCCGGCCGGCCAGGCGACGACTCCTTTGCCAGGAAGACAGCGCCCTCTCTCTCTCTCTCTCTTCTCTCTCTTCTCTCTCTCTCTCTCTCTCTCTCTCTCTCTCTCTCTCTCTCTCTCTCTCTCTCACCCCCCACCCCTTTCTGGCCGCGTCCGCCGCGCCTTGCGTCCCCTCCCCGCTTCGCTGACCTCCGGGCGCCTCCTTCTGGTCCCCGCCCTCTTCGGCGCAGTCCTCTCCTTCCCCAATCCCCTAAACACATGGGCCCCACAAATCTCTCGGGGGAATCAACCGGGCCCGAAGCCAGATTGGGAGTCCTGGCCCTGCATTGCTGCCCGGCCACAGCGCGCGACCCCTGGCTGCAGGACTGGGCGGAGCCGTCCCCGCGCAGCCGCGTCGCCCGAAAGCTCCAGCGCGGCCGGGGAGGGAGTTGGTGGCGCGGGCGGCCTGGTGCGGGGAAGGCCGGGCTCCTCGGAGCACGCGGGGAGGCGAGACTCCTGCCCGTGGCCGCGCGCACCTGGCGGAGCCCACGAAACCCAGACCCGGGTCTACGCGCGGGGTAGATGGGTGGGGGTGGCAGGCAAACTTGAATAGAGGCAAGGAAAAAAAACCTACTGCCTCTCCCAAGTCCTAAAAGTTGTCCCTCGCTTCCTGGTAGCCTCACCCTGCTGGCTTCCAGGAGAACTTTGCCAAGCACTGCAGAGGTGTTGGAAACCTTGTTGCAAAGTCCAAGCCCAAGGCGAATGCGCGAGACGCGCGGAGGGGCATGGGTGACTGGACGCCTTCCCACCACCCTTTACCCAGTGTGTTTTTTCCCACTGTTCAGAGAACTGGTGCTGCAGACAAATGCCACGCGACCCATTCGGGAACACAGAGGTCGAGCTCTGCCCAAGAAAATCTGGATCCTTTAGAACATAAAAAGTGTGCTCTTATGGGTACAGAAAAGCATATTGCCCACTGCGTGAATCTGCATCAGCAGAGGTACAGGCCTGAAGTGCTCCCACTCCACGGAATTCCTCCCCGCGCCCGGGAGCCACAGGGGGAGTTTGCCTCGAGATGACCTCGCTGCAGAACGCAGGCGGCTCCCAGAAATGCACTAATTGAGTCACAAACCACTGGCCATTCCTAACAAAGCGATCCATCTCTGCAGCTCAGCACCCAATTTGTCCACAGCACTTTCTTCCGCAGTTTAGAAGCATTATCTTGTTTTTAAAAAGTATCGCGGCAAAGACGTGGCAATTATCCCGGGCTCAGGTTACACTAAATGGCTTTAGGCTGAGAAGTGGAAGAATATAAATGCCGCGAACGTGCTGATCGCCCTCGCTGCGGGGCCTGGCCCCGGGCTGGGAGCTTTCGGCTGGAGAGAGAGACAACCAGCTCAAGTTCTCACTGTTGGTCCTCTCTCCTGTCCCACCAGCGAGAAAGAAGTGTTGGCTCTTTGTCCCTAGAGGTTAAGGTCTCCCAGCGACCGACCCTTGGCGCTTGGGGGAGAAAGGGTCCTCACATGACCAGGCCAAGCTTCTGGTCTGAGAGGCTGGTCTTGGGTCGCGGTAAGGAACAGAAGAGAGGTCAAGGGTCAACGGGGGAATTGAGGGAGAATCCAGTATCTCTTTGGAGCAATTCTACTAAGATCGGGGAGGAAGAAGACACTAGGAGAAAACAACTAGAAGTCCTGAGGAGCCGGCCCTAAGGGATAGGGAGCACTACTGACTCCTGAGCAAAAAGGTAGGCAGCCCGCGTGGACGCCGCCGAGGTGAGAACCCGCGAGAACTGGAGAGGCCCAGAGACCGCTAGGCCTCTGAGCATTACGGGAAGAAGTGCTCTAAGAGTTTTCATTTAGGTCCGCCAAGGTGATCTGGGTCTGGAAAATGGGGGACAAAGAGAAGAGCGAAAGGCATTTGGGTGGCGGTGCCTCGCGCGCAGACGCCTGCTCGTCCCAGCCGGCAGCCGCACGGTGCGCGTGTCTTTTTCCTTGTGTTCAAACCAGCCCCCACATCTTGAAGTAATCAGCAGCCGAGAAGGGACTCGTCCCCCTGGCATCTCAGGTTAAAGAAGGAGGTCCAGGAAAATGTGGTAGAGCCATTACAAGAAATCCGAGCCGCAGTCATCAGGGACTCCAATTGCCATCGCATTAGGATTGATTAGCGACCAGCAGTACCGTAATGACCCGGAAAGAGGGGCAGCCAGGGATTATTAATATCAGAATGGGGGTGGGGGTGGAGAGCAAACTGGGGAGGGAGAAGTTTTAAGTTACTAGGATTTATATATAAGTGCCAGGCTTACCTGAGGAAACCGGATAGTCAGTGAATCACGCAAACAATAAATCTAATTGCATCTAAAATTTCACAAAGTCTGATTTTTTTTTTAAAAGAGGGAGCAAAGCCGTTGTGAAAGCCAGGCCAACATCTTAGTGTTTGTAAATATGTAGATTTTTAAATTGATGGTAAGAATCCAAGTAAAGAGATGGTGAGGGACACAGGATATTTGCTTCTCTTACAGTTGCAACTCTTAAAAAAAAAAAAAAGATTTTGACTCCACCTACCCTGACTTTTCTCTCTTGGGAGTGCATTTGGGTCTTCTCTCCAGGGCTATGAGGCAATGAAGTGTGCATTTCTTCAGTCTGCAAAGGAGTAATAAACTAAGTTTTAATTGAAGCAAGGATACCTGGGTAGTGGTTTTGTTTTGTTTTTTGTTTCATTTGAGATATGAATGACCAGGATCCCAAAGAGAAGTGGAGAAGAGAGTGGTTTGTCTCCTTCCTTGGACTATGAGCCAAAACAAATCAGCCCCTGATGGTCTGGGCTGAAATGCAGCTCACTGGATAATTAACTCCATCTTTCCAGTCCACCCTAACTGTTTATTTAGTGTCACCCTGCATTACCATCACTAGCACTTTCCTCTGAACAGGAGGAGCTGCAGGCTTTCACCTCCCAAAAGGAAATTCTTCTTAGCTTAGACAGATGTGGTATTCAGGATGTACATTAGTTGAGAAAAAAGTTGATTGGAAATTCAATGGAAGATAAGCACTCTTGGAGAGTTTCATTTTGTAGACTTGCCCTAAGGTGATATTTAAAGAGAGAAGGGGGCCAGTGTGTCTTAACTTCTTAAAAACTGATTCTTGTAAGACCTTGCTCCACTTTCCAGAAAGGCTCTTGCCATCTGATGTTGAGTGGGATTTTTGCCTCAAACCTGGAGGTGATTGGCAAGTCCTTGGGTGGGCCTGGAGCCTCCTTAGGGCGCAGCAAAAGTCAGCCGTTTTCCCCCAGGTGACCAACCCACCTTCTCCTCTACACGAGAGTGTCCATTCAGCATAAAAGGTATGAAGGTCCCACAGACTGAGCCTGAGTCCTTCACCTGGACATCAGACTCTACTGGCTGTACACTACCTCTGTGAGCGCTATCAGCCTGCTTTGTCCTGGACAGGAAAAAATAGGCACCCAGAACAAGGGGGAAAGTAGGGGAGGAGTAGGAGGGTAGGAAGGAAGGAGAGAGATGGGGGGAGAGAGAGTGGGGGAGGAGGGGGAGAGAGAGAGAGAGAGAGAGAGAGAGAGAGAGAGAGAGAGAGAGAGAGAGAAAAGGAAGAAGAAGAAGAAGAAGAAGAAGAAGAAGAAGAAGAAGAAGAAGAAGAAGAAGAAGAAGAAAGAGGAGGAGGAGGGAGATTTAAAGAATGAAAAACAAGTTCAGGTACAGATAGAATAACAGAGTTTCCTCTTTGAGTTGGGAAAAAAAAGAATGAAATAGACACATAAGAGACAGAGCATAACACCTCAGAATACATGGAAGAAAAGAAAAGAGAAGAGAAGAGAAGAGAAGAAGAGAGGAGAGAAGAGAAGAAGAGAGGAGAAAAGAAGATGGGGGTCACAGACGGGAAAGCTCAGAATGGTGGGGAACAGAGCTGGGGTGTATGTGTTTGGAGGTGTTGTCTTCTGCCTTTCCCTCTGTGTTCCCCCGACCTCGGGACAATATGGAGATGGCATTTTCAGAGCTGCACGCGGCCGGCGGCGTTTCTAGCTCTGGGTCGCAGCTGGCCCTGTTTGTCCAGGTGTGGGAGGGGGCGGCGGTCCTACAGCGTCTTGGGCCAGGCCAGCATTTTTCGCACCAAGGAAGCTGGAGCCTCTGTTCGCGCGCTCCAACCTTCCAGGAGAACCACCCCTCCTTCCATACATAAATACATTAGGACTACAGACAAATCCTCATTGTTCAGAAATAAGCCGGGGAGGCCGGCCGGCTCCCCTCAGCCAGGCAGAGGGAGGCAGAGAGGTTGGGAGGGAGGGAGGCGGGGGCCGCGCGGATCCGGTGTCACGTTGCAGATTCCCACTAAAGATAACGAAACGTGATCTATTTTTCAGAACAGCAAGTGGATGGGAAAGAACCTTGACAACACAAAACTCATTTACTAATGGACTGGTTTTGAGTTTCTCTTCTCTGGGTCCGCAAATCGCCCTCCCTCAGACCTCGGCCTATTCAGACATCGCGGGGACCGGCGTCCCCCAGAAGGCAGGTGGGCGGCTGCTCCGGCGCCGCCGCGCTGGCCATCTGAGCCTGGGTTCCGAAGGGTCGAGGGCACCCAGAGTTTCTGACTAAGCATAAAAAAAAAAAAGAGGAATGTTGTCACTTCAACTCGGACTTGGGAATCTCCGCACTGCCCCAGAGCGATGACAGTAATTTATTGGAGAACACCTCGCGCTGCCCTTCCCTTCTAAGTGTCTGTAGGTAGAGTAGGATCCCTAGTGTTGTTCTTGATGGTGAAGGAATTCCGAAAAAGCGGGTTAGGAGCCCAAAACCAACTTGCTTCAAGTGATGGGTCCCAGCTAAAGGTTTTTGAACCAAGGCCTTAGGTTAACTCAGCCCCCATCAGCTCCTAAAGTTTTCGTATTGGCCTTTTGGGCCACCAGCGCTATGCACCCGGGCATTATCTGACCAGCGTAGGCACAGAGCAGCCGAAAGCAGACGTCGGGCGCCCGCGCTGCCCTGCGCTACTCTAGGGAACCGCGGTACTGGCAGGGCAGCCGCCGGCGGGCTGGAATTGCTCGTTCTCTTTAAATCTCCTACGCATCTCTGTTTTTCATGCGTTTTGCATTGACAGCAAAGGTTTTATGTTACAGAACGACTCAAACCTTTCTGTGCGCGATTTAAAATGGATCATTTGGTTTATGTGGTTTGTAAATTCATGTCATTTTACCTCTTTTAGTGGTTTTCAGTGAAAGGTTCCATTTTGGGAAGCTTTATATATCCGGGCCAATAATTAACATTTATAACAAATGGTTCCCTTAACCAGGGATCGAAATAGCAGGTAGGTTCCTTGGTACAAAGCACAAGCACTTTTTTTTTCTAGTTATGCGATCTATTGGATTAAATGGCATAAAAAGGTTGGCAGGTCCTGGCACTGGCCCCCAGGAAAGCACCTCTCTCATTTGCTTTGGTGTCTTCAATCACAGCACCCACACGATTGTCTTCCCAGTTATCGCCAAAGTCTAGTACGTCCTGGTTCTTTTTAGAGACAAATGGAAAGTAATGGGATGGAGAGGTCTGGAGGACTCTGGGGGTGGCAGGGAGAGGAAGGTGGTCGTCTAATTGGTGTCTAATTGTCATTTCTCTGCTCCCTGTTATCCTCTGTGAATTCATACCTTCCCTTATTTGTCCAAGCTAAGCTTTATTTCCCTATATGAAACTGTTAATTACCAAGTACTCGAGGTACTCAACATATTGTTTATCTTTTAAGGGTTGTGGCTATGCTTACAGACCCTCTCCCCCTATTTTAGTTGTGCATACTTGCTCCAGATTTTACGGTTACTAACTGATTTTTAGAGCCCTTTTAAGCCCCCATTCCGGTCCTCACACAGCTGCCATGTCAATAAGAACTGTTCCAAGCAGAGACATTCCTTTTGGCAGGACACTGCAGTTCCTTAAGACTTCATCTGAAACGCCATGAGCACTAAAATAAGACAGTGAGGGAAAATTACCAGACACATGGCCTTGGGCTCAGCAGTGCCAAGCTTCTAGTTTAGAAAGTAAGTCATTGGGTACACCATGTGGCAGGGGCGCTTTTGAAATAATACACACCCATTAAATGCATTTTAAAAGAATAAGCCTAAATGTAATGAAGTATCAACATCTGCTTCCAAGGTCTAATTGCATGGGATACACAGAGTTTCAAGGAGGCAGAAAGCATTGTGTGGAAGTTCGGCAGAGCAACAGCTTCCTGTCTATTTGGAATCTCCGGAGAGCAACCCTGAGGTGGGGACCCTTTATGAGTTTGAAAAGTACCTTGCAGGCTGCATCAGACTGGGTGCATTATTTTAAAACTATATAAGTAATAAAAGGGGAAACCCTTCTCCCACTTACATCTCAACATGCAAAAGGTTCTGTGGGATGGGCTTCTTGGCTGATGGATTCAAAACAAAGAAGACAGACAAGTTTAGAGAACTGAAGTTTGTTCTTCACAAGTCACTAAGGGGGCACATTGAAATCAAAAGCATTTTTGAAGTATACTTAAAATTCTGTTTTCAACTTATCTAATCAGAGATAAGTATAGTCATAAAGTCACTCTTCTTCCACCATTTGGCTTCCCTTATCTCTAAACATTGTTCTTATCTCCTGCCAGTCTCAGCTACTGACAATAGATTATCTTTGTTTAGAGTGGCTAATTGTTTTCAAAATCTTTTTTAATAATTGCTTTGGAACAAGGTGTGCAAATGAGGCTTAAGATAATTGCAGCTTCATTTGTGCAGTTTTACGAAGCGTTCTCCACAACAAACAAAACAATAGACGATGATACTTAAATTGCAGGACATCTCTCACCCCTAGCAGCAAAATAGGCCAGCATTGCTATTTACACACACACACACACACACACACTCACACACCTCTTTATTTAGTCTTCTTGGAACCACTGTCGTCCTAGCTTTGAGGGCAATGTCCCTCTCAGAGCAGGGCAAGGATTATGTTACAACCGGACGGTTATTGGAGCCTGGCACAGTTTTATTCAATTTACACCCCATCCAAGCGCCTTTCCTAGGAGGCTACCAGAGCATTTTTGGAATGGCAAAGTAAAGCTTCTCGGAATTCCTTAGGAACAAGAGGTGGCATTAGAAAACATAACTGTGGAGACAGGGAAACTGAGTCCAAAAAGCCTGTTGACTTAAACCATAGGAACGTTAAGATATCCAATCGCAAATGAATCCTGTGCCATTATCTGCTCAGCCACTATGCTCGAAACAGCTTTTCACCTGATCCCGCATTGTGGTGGCCCTTTGAGAATGAGGGAATTGCTGTCCAGCTCAAAGTACTTAAGCCTTTTGGAGGGTGCTGGAGGTTGGGGAGGGAGAAAGGGAGGAGGAAATTATACTGGCTCTTGAAGCTGCAGTCAACCCAGAGAGAAGTCACTCTCCCACAGCCTGCAGCCCCAGTCCTGGTCTACTCTTGTATTATTTATTGCATTCCATAAGCTATTCATCAATCTATTATTTATTCATTCCAGCATTAAGGTAATTAAATATGAGCTCACCGGGAAAGGGCAACTCTGCGAGGGGTCAGGGACAAGAGTACTGAGGGAGAGCAGGGGAACTGGAATGTCTAAAGGCATTGATTTGTGCAGAGATGCGCGTGTCTCCCCTTAAGGTGACACTTAAGAGTGGGCCAGTAGCTCACACACAACCCCTCCCCGCCTGGCACAGAGGTTGCCTCCCCTCGCCCCCACCTTGCTTCCCACCTCTCCCAGTCCTTCTCCTCCCACCTCTCCCTACCCCCAGCTCCGCAGCTTAGCCCTCCCCACGCGGGGCGGTGTGGCTTTGCTGCCGGGCCGGGCGGTGCGCGGGCTGGCCAGCCTCGGATAGGCGCCGCCCACAGCCAATCAGCGTGCTGGGGACGCTGCGCGCTTTAAGGCCGCTGCGGGGAGAACAGAAACCAAGTTCCCCGGCAACGAGCAGCATCCACCCGGCGGCCGGCCGGAGCCAGCGAGACCCGAAAGGCTGCGGAGTGCGCCGGCCGCTCGGTGCCCAGGGCGCCCCCGACTCCTCCTTCTCTTCCTTTTCCTTTGCCGCCCATCCCCAAGTTCCAACTTCCTTTTTGGCCTTACGCAAAGCCTAGGGAGGGGGTTAGGAGCAGCCGCGCCCCCCCTCCCCGCGGCTGCCGCCCTCTGCTTTTTCGGTTCTGCTCCCTGCGGTGTGCGCCCGGGCTGTGCGCCCCGGCAGGCCCCAGCCATGTCCATGCTGCCGTCGTTTGGTTTTACGCAGGAGCAAGTGGCGTGCGTGTGCGAGGTTCTGCAGCAAGGCGGGAACCTGGAACGCCTGGGCAGGTTCTTGTGGTCGCTGCCGGCCTGCGACCACCTGCACAAGAACGAGAGCGTGCTCAAGGCCAAGGCGGTGGTCGCCTTCCACCGTGGCAACTTCCGCGAGCTCTACAAGATCCTGGAAAGCCACCAGTTCTCGCCTCACAACCACCCCAAACTGCAGCAACTGTGGCTGAAAGCGCACTACGTGGAGGCCGAGAAGCTTCGCGGCCGACCCCTGGGCGCCGTGGGCAAATATCGGGTGCGCCGAAAATTCCCGCTGCCGCGCACCATCTGGGACGGCGAAGAGACCAGTTACTGTTTCAAGGAGAAGTCGCGGGGCGTGCTGCGGGAGTGGTACGCACACAACCCCTACCCCTCGCCGCGTGAGAAGCGGGAGCTGGCCGAGGCCACTGGCCTCACCACCACCCAGGTCAGCAACTGGTTTAAGAACCGGAGGCAAAGAGACCGAGCCGCCGAGGCCAAGGAAAGGTACGCGGCGTGCATCGCGAGGCTCGGGAGACCCCGGGAAGTCTTCCTTTCCCCTCCACCCCTTTCCGCCCCTGCTGGCATCCGCCACCAAGTTCTCCCCGCAGCCGGGAGCCGGTCCGCGGGGCGGCGCCCCGGCCTCCGCGGCATTGCAGCAAAAGTTCATGAACTCTGAGGTTGCCTGCTGCTAGGGATGGGGCCTCGTTTGCTCTGAGCCCCCGCGCGTGGGTTTCTTTGGGCTATGAGTGTCGGGAAATATTGGCGCTCGGTTTGTTTTTCACGTCTCCCTCGCTGGCTGCGGCGAGGAGTGGGGGTGGTGGTGGAGAGTGTTTTGTCGATGATCGGGAAGGGAAACGCTGATGGCTATCGCGACGAAAGCGGTTCGGTGGGGCTGAGGGTCGCGAAGCTCCCTCCTCTCGCTCCCGGGGAAGCTGGCCTGAGACGCCCGCTCTGTCCCCACTCCCGCCCCGTTCTTCACTCTCTGTCTCTTGGCAGTCTTTGGATGAGGGTTTGCCTGCCTCTTTCCGCACTGGCTGGACAAAAGAAGGAGTCTTAAAAAGAAATACACAGAAGAGAGAGCTTTTTTCTGGAGGGGCAGGGTGGCGCTGCCTTGACCCCGGCTCCCCAAGCCCAGAAAGGACTGCTTCCCGTCGTCTCCTAGCGCATGGCCCGCGCGCCGCAGCCTGTCCTTTTGGCTGTCTGCGCCGGCACCCTGGGCGACGAAAGGGGCTGCAGTCGCCGACTTCTTTCGCGTTGGAGCTCAGAAGCCGATTTTTTTTTTTTTAAACCCTTCTCTGCTTTCTCCCTCCTGGCGCAAACACCCTCAGCTTCCTGGCTGTGTTCCATCCGTTCGCTGTAGAGTTTTGACCGAGTTTTAGAAAAGCGCCCGGGAGGCGGCGGTGCGGAGAGAGCGCTCCACAAGCCGAGGAGTTCGGAGAAACCTGGGCGCAGCGGCCAGCTAGGTTTCCTTTGTTCGCTTCCAGCCAGGGGGCAGAAGATCGGGCTTGTTCGGTCCTCTGTGGGTAGAATATCACAGAGCCTGGAACAGATCCGCTGAAATCGGCTCTTCGGGGAGCCGGACTGTGCGGCAAGGGGAGAGAAAGGGGGAGACAGGCGGGCTCTAAGGCGTGGGAAGGACCGGGAGCGCTCAGAAGGTGGAAGCGGCTAGGGCAGCGAACTCCTGAAGTTAATGAACACCTAGAGCCGCGACTGACGTTCCGGCGCGGGGTGCGGGTTCGCAGCCTGTGCAGAGTGGCAAAGTTTTCCCTGCTGGGGAAAAGTGGGTTGGAGTGGATGTTGGCAGAAAGTTTGAGAGGGGGCCGTGAGGGGCTGAGGAATGAGCAAGTGACACTGAAACAGGGATTGTAGGTTCTCGTTAGCCTTTAGTTAAAAAATGGCCAGTCCTTATAAGCCAGGCCTGAGGGCTCACTCCCTGATGAAATTGGAGAGACTGGCTGAGCTCCCTGTGTTTACTCAGGTCACTGGGCCGCTCTGGGCACCACTTCCCATGACCTGTCCTGGGTCTCTGAAACCACAATTTCTGGGCAGGGGCAGAGAAACTCGTGGTCTGATTGTTTCCTCAGATGGAAACAGGCAATTGACTTGATTCACCCCAAACATTTGTGCATTGGGCACTATGTTTGTCCCTTGATCTCTTCTTTATCACCAACAACCATTTGTTGGAAGACTTTCAAACAGCTAACTTCGAAATATGGTGCTAGTTGATAGGCATTTGAACATAACAGCTTGAACAAAATTAAAAACATTTTTTGTTTCAAATAAACCCTGCTCTTCTGACTTTCTGAAATCTGGAAAGAGAAAGGAACTTAGCTCCCAGAGGCAGGCTGTGTCCTTAGCTTCCCATTTCTCCAGTCTGCTCACCCTTCTCACCTCCCCCATGACCCTTGGGGACGGGTGGGAGGGCAGAGCTCCTCCATTTGGGTTGGTGACAGATTGCACAATGGCCCTTTCCTCCTTCCAGCTCCCTTCCCCTCCCTTCACCTCACACTTTTTTTAACCTACTTTTTTTTTTTTTTTAACCATATGGTGTTGTCCTCTATTTCTTAGGGAGAACACTGAAAACAATAACTCCTCCTCCAACAAGCAGAATCAACTCTCTCCTCTGGAAGGGGGCAAGCCACTCATGTCCAGCTCAGAAGAGGAATTCTCACCTCCCCAAAGTCCAGACCAGAACTCCGTTCTTCTGCTGCAGGGCAATATGGCTCACGCCAGGAGCTCAAACTATTCTCTCCCAGGCCTAACTGCCTCACAGCCCAGCCATGGCCTGCAGGCCCACCAGCATCAGCTCCAGGACTCTCTCCTCGGTCCCCTCACCTCCAGTCTGGTGGACTTGGGTTCCTAAGTGGGGAAGGACTGGGTCTTGAAGGGATGGTTGGATCAGCAATCTACTGCAGCATCTAGGGACACTTGTAAATAGAAATCAGGAACAAATTTGCGGCTTGTTTCTGGGGTTCTCCTCACATAAAGGAATGGTGGACTTTCACGAATATCTTTTTAAAAATCAAAACCAACAGTGATCTCAAGCATAGTCTCCCTCTTTTCTCCAATTCTTTCCACTTTTCCATTTCCTCTCCCAATGAAGAGATCGGGGAAAAAAAAAAACCCAAACAAACAAAAGCACCGAGACTCAGCGGTTCTGGGCAACCCAGGCACCCGCTTCAAGAGCATTTTTTTTTTTTTTTTTTTTTTAGTGAATAAGAATTACCAGTCAACTGGATTTTAATTATGCTTTTTAACTTATTTATGGAGAAGAGGAAAAGGAAATGAAGAGAGAGAGAGAAAGATCAAAATAGTAGTGAAAATAAGAGCCTCCAGTCTGGGAGGAACTGGTTGCATTCTTAAAATGAGTAGGAAAAATAATCTCAAAACCTTTTTGATGGGAAAATTAAGTTTACATTTTCATATTTAGTGTTAAATAATTTTATGTAGATTAAAATAAAAGAACAGTATTAGGGAAAAAAAAAAAACAAGTGCCTAAATGTCTTAATGCTCTGTATGTGAGGCAGTTAGAAATAGAAGTGACCATTAGTAATACACTATTTTTGTCAAATTTTGTGGGGGGTTTTGGTGGTTGTTTGTTTCTTGGGTTTTTTTTTTTTTAATGACAAGCTCTAAAAATGTACTAACATGGGAAAACAAAACACCACTTTCCTGAATGCCATTACTTCTGATGTCCTCAGAGCTTTCGTCTCTGTAGGCTACTCCTTCTAAGGGGTTTCTCCTCTTAGTTTCTAGCTTGCAAAAGGATGCAGACACCTCCGGCAACCTGGTATTTGTTATTAAAACAACGTGTGTTTTCAGTTTCTTTTCTATTGTATCTAAACCAGTCTAAATTAAAACTCAGTAGAACACCAGGAGTATGATTCTGTTTCTGAGAGAGGTGAGTTGTGGATTGCTGTCATTGGGCCCTATTTTTTTTTTTTAAGTTTTCTTGCTTTCTTAATAATGGTTATGAATTGCAGGGTACTTTGAAAGCTATCACCTGAAACAAAAGTAGTGATTAGATTAATGATATAACAGAAAGAAAGGGAATTTAGCTTTGGGGTATTTATTTTTTTTATTATTTAGTGATGTAGTTTTGTTTACCATTAGCTCCTCTCCACAGCATTCATATGTTAACTCAGCTCTTTTGTTAACGTTTATGACTGTGAAAGTAAAAGTAATTTATCTGCTTGAAAAAAAAGGGAACTCGAACAAGGATTTAAACATTATGAATTAATCTGTACAAATAGAAAGCAGGCCAGCAGTACAGGAGCTCTTTTGCAATGCTGCCGGATAGTGTACAGAAATGTCTCAGTAATCATGTAGGCTCCATGTTATTTTTGCCTGAGGCAAAATGATGTATCTTCTGTATTTAGCTTTTAAAATTAGTGAAATGAATATCATTATTTATTAAAATTCTACTCAGGATAACCAGGATTGACTTGCTTGCTTGTGCTTTGTAAAATATTGTTCCCCAGGGAGAGTCTATTTATTTTCTGACATGACAGTTTCATAATTTTGATTTTTCCCCATCCATAAGTGTCACCACTAATATGTTCATTTTCTTATCTCTTCTTACTGTTTCTGTCCTGATTTAGGAGAGTGAAGTGTATATGAGAAATTAAGGCCTTCTTACACTGAAGTTTTTCTTAACTGTTCAATTGTTTTGAATTCAAGGGAGAAATGGTCACTGTACCATAAGTGTAGTCAATTTTACTTATAAAGTCATTTTTCCCCTTACTGATGGACAGATGTGCACACAGCAGCCCAGAGACCAGGATTTGGGTTGGACGCTCAGGGTCCCAATCTCCCTTGTTAGTGTTTTGGATCATTAAGTCGGTGTTTATTTAAGTCACTAGGGTGTTTATTCTCCACGTCTTGGGCCACGGAGAAATGCCACCCTCTGCAGGAGGGGATCTCACAGGGAATCTCCTCACATTCTTCACATTCACTCCCCAAAACAAACACCGTGCACAAAGATAGCTTTCAATGACCCTGACAGGCTTCAAAAGACACCGCGGAAATCTCTCGAAAATAAGGAAGGGCCAATTACTTTAATTTCTTACATGCCCTCTCTTCCTACTCCGGCGACTAACCCCCACTCTTTCAGCTCCTCTTGGCATAATTTTAGATTTGTGGAAGTTCTGTCTCCCTGGGCGCAACCGGCCCACTTTCTGCTCCATTGGCTGGTGAAATCTTGGAAACGTGTGCAGATCTGGCGAGGAGCAAAGAGGGCCGGTCCTGTAAAAGCCCCCGTGATTACTGCTTGTAAACTCGTTAAAAGGACAATTTTCTGTCACAGCCATAAACTCTTTGTAAAATCTCTGGCACTCGATCCAGAACGCGCATATTCCAGATGTGTTTAATAAGAAATTGCACAATAAGACTCTTTCCGCCATCCTTAGCTCAGTCTGGCTAAGACAGGGACAAGCAAGAGGAGGCGAGAAAGCTGGATATTGCTCTAAGTTTTCTTGGCAATCATTTTAGAGCGATCATTAGGGGGAACTAACCATATTTTTTTTTCCCTCGAGGAAATCTTCAAGAACCAGCTGTTAAGGGACCTTCAATTTACCTTTTCGGCGTCAAAGTCTAACTGAATCAAGAGCCACTTTTCGTTTCTCCTTACAGATTTATAATGATAGCCAAAAGTAATGAATAACGCCTTATAAATAAAGTTTTTTTTAGGATGAGACCTTACTGCATTTTGCCAAGGGAGATGAAAACCCAAATACTCGCGTGATTTTTTTTTTTAAATGTCTTAGGTCTCAACAGAAGATTGTCGGGTCTCGGCTGCCTGTTCGCCTTGACCTTTGGTTGAGAACGAAGGAACGAACGAAGCTTCCTAAATTCTCAGAGGCCACGGGGGCCTGGCCGGCAGTTTTCGAGTTTTTGGTTTAGCAGGTGGTGGTGGGGAATCAAGAACCCCATAAACTACGAGCAGGAAGAAAGGCACCTTCTGGCTGGGCCCGCGCACCGCCGGTCTTGAACTTATTCTCTGGGCAAGGACAGCTTGGTCTTGACCCCGAGCTGGAGTGGAAGCTTCCAGGAAGAGGCAGTGGGACTGCGCTTATGGGCGAACTCTGAGTTTGCTGAGCGTGGGCCCTAGTTCAGCCGCTTAAACCCGCGCGCTGCAGGCCAGCGCAGCGTCTGGCACCGAACCCGCGCCCAGCCGCGTTTCTTGTGCTCGGGGCGCTGTGTGCAGTCGGCAGGAGGAGCTTCGCTCGCTACCGCCTGGCCACACTCCTGGAGGTCTTTGGCAAAGCCTGCAGGCGGACTCCAGTTGGCGATCCAGAGCTCGCGCCCCGCGCTTCGGCTGCAGAGAATTGGGGGTGCGTCTGTCACTCGCACACTCCAGGCGAAGGCCGTTCTTGCCACTCTGCCTTCCGGAGGCGCTGGCAGTCTGGGTGCCACTGCTCTCTCCGTGGGCGCGGGACACAGCCTCTTCTGCACTGGTTCCGAGGGAAGCGTATACACCTCAGGTCGTGGATCACAGCGCAGTTCCACGTGCCGGGTCTGGTGGCCTGGCCTGCGGAGTCCGTGAGAGCCGAGGCTGCCAGGCTGGCCTCAAGGGAGAAGGTCATGGCCTCAGCTTGGCGGGGGCAACGCAGTTGTCGTCTTGAGCGTCCCAGGGCCATCTCCCAGACCCAAGCCTCTGTCGCCCTCTTCGAGGCAGGGAGCTAAGTTTCAAGCGAGGCGTGGGAGCCGCCCGGGACGCGCTACTGCGGGGTGGGACCAGGCGGTGAAGTGGCGGGATAAAACCTTCCTTAGCAGTGCGCGGCTCCCCGAGCCCCGCCGCAGGTGCGGTCGCACCGTGGACCTCAGCAACGAGCTTCGGGCCCAGGGCGGCCCGCTCAGCCTTGGAGTCTGGTCCCCAGGCGGCCTAGGCCCTGCCGTCCATTCGCTCGCTGCATTCTCTGCTCGGTACCGACCGTCTCCTTCACTTCCTGGGATCTCGGCTTGGGACCTGAACTCTTCACCCGCAGGTTTGGTGGAGGGCTGCCATCCCAGAAAAGCCCCCCCTTCCGAGCTATTTCTGGTACCTCCCAAGATGGGAGGAGGGATCCCAGTTTCTAAAGTCTGCAGGCAGAGTCCGAGCTCCGCTACCTTGGCTCAGCGGGGTCGGGTATTTTCCCCCTGGCCTGCGGCCCTGGGGCGAGCAATGACCTCTTCCCTATGTGTAGCCCGGGACCCCAGGGGGGAGACTTCGGCCGAACCCCGCAGTAGCACGTTTAGGGTCGGGCGCACGGTGTACCCACATTTTAAGAGGGTGATGGTGTTGACAGGAACGGGTGGGTCAGGGTCGAGGGAGGTCGCCGGTGGCCCACGCGTTCTGTCCGCGCCATCAGAAAACTGAGCTTTCCGAAGACTCTAAAACTCCCTGACTACTGCCTCCAGCTGCCCAAAGCCAGAGGAACTAATGTCTGTGCTCCCCCTCGCCCCCAGAAGCTG
Organism: Castor canadensis; assembly: GCF_047511655.1. Taxonomy (NCBI): domain Eukaryota; kingdom Metazoa; phylum Chordata; class Mammalia; order Rodentia; family Castoridae; genus Castor; species Castor canadensis. The sequence goes on from NC_133388.1 coordinate 44,865,211, forward strand.
CATGCATGCTCCGTGACCTTAGTCAGGTGGGGACTTCGGAAGTCCTCAAGGTCATAGAGACCCCTTCCGAGTCTGATTGAATCCAGAAACTCCACCTGAAGCGTCTCTAAAAGGGATGGGTTAGATAAGAAATGGGTGAGCCAGCCAGAAATAAAAACAATCAAAATTCTGGGCGAAATGTTGGCTTTTCGTCTACCCAAAAGGACTGCCTTTGGAAAGGCCGCATTTTCTCTTGTATTTTAGCCCCAGCACACACACAAACTTCGTTCCAGCTGATGAAATTGGAAACCTGTTCTCCCACTGAGGATGACAACCAGGGTTTTAGACGCTGTGGTCCTTTCAGACAGCGAGAAACAACACTGCAGTAGCATTGAAAAACAAAGAGACTGCTTGAGGCGCGTGGACGCAGTCTCTTCTCCAATCCCAGTTTCAGCTTTTCTCGTTTAACTTGTTCATGGACTCCTGAGACCCTGGCTCTCAGCAGGGAGAGTACAGTCACCTACTGCTTTGCTACCTGGGAAACGCTCCTCCCCCACACTTCTGGGGAAAGTATGCATTCTTCTTCCTTACCATAATGCTAAAATATTCTTGATATCACCTTTTTTCTGTGACCAAACATAAAAATGTAGTAAAGAAACAAAACCATAAAACTAAACATCAAAACTCAAAAATCCCATCTTTGAAGGAGAATAAGGTTAACTTTAGATTTTACATAAACTTTAGGGTAACTGAAGTGGCTGCCTAGCTGTAATTAAAGTGATGTTGGGTGATATAAAGCACTTTCTTTCTTCACTACCATTAGTGGTCACCATTAAAAATATAGGAAAATGAGTACGTAGATTCTGGACCTCTACTTTCTATAAGGAGACATGGAAACATATACCACCTTCCACCATCTTGTCCCATCTCTTCAGCCTTCTTAACTTAAAAGATAGCTATTTCATACGACTGACATAGGTAAAACCAAGTAGAAACACTTATGGATTAACACAGGCAGATTTTAATATGCTATATAACTTATTTTAATTTGGGGTTTAAAATTGATTATAGCTTTTACAATGCCACGGGTTATTCATAATAGAAACGTCCTTTTTTGGGGGAGGGCAGGGAGTGGGGAATTGGTTCAGGACCTGAACTGATGTATGTATGGAATATATACATCCTAGAATACATATTTTTACTGACACATGCCTTGAGTGTCTTAGGATTCTTAAAGAACACATTGCATCAAGGATGCGACCACAGATTCCAGGCAGCATGCTTGTAAAATCAACCTTCTAGGTGTTCTTTTTTGATACTAAGTATTTTTACAAACTCAATTACTTCCTCCCTCCACTTTTCTTTTTGCCCTCAGGCAAGGCTTTAGCTGCTGTGCTAAAAGTTCTCATTTGAGTTGCCAGTTATCCAAGTGGTCCAAATACCAGAGTAAGACAATGGGATTGAGGACCCCTGCTTCCCCAACCAAGAGCAAAACAACCCAACAAACCAAACGCAACCTGCATCACTGTGACATCTTTGGTTGGCCCTCACACAAATATATTAAACTGTAAGCATTTGTATGCAGTAATGTTCCCCTTAGCTTTTGCAGCTTTTTGTGTGTGGTAGTGGTGAGGACTGGTGTGGTTGGGGGAGGAGAGCAAATGTTTACAGTGCTTGTAGAGAAAATGCACATTGTGAGGTTGAGATGACACAGTCTACAATAATTTGCAAAAGTTAATTGTATTTCTAAGGGGGTAAAGAAAGATAGCATTAGCTTTGTGTTTATTTAGAATGCCTTAAAGATGAAAGTTGGTAACAAGCTTTTTTTTTAAAATTAAGCTAGATAGAAGGTCAACATGCCTTAGTATCTATGAAATGAAAAGAATATTTAAACAATCGAACCTTTGTCTTCAGATATGTGTGGTGAATATTTTCTATGCATTGCTGGTGCTATATAAACATAACATGCTTCCTTCTAAAGTCAAATTCTTGATTTTAATTGAAGAATAATATTGCTCAGGGCTTTACCTCTAAGTACAAATAGCTAATCTAAGAAAATCAGTTCTGGGAATCTGGAACCAATGGCTATTTTCAAAATAAACAGACAAAATCTTCATAAAGAAGGCCAATAGGATTATTTTACACACAGTGTATCTCCTGATTCCTTTCACACACACACACACACACACCAAAAAACCTTTTGTGAAAGAAATAAAAGACAGAATGACAAGATAGGCCCTTTACCATATTTCTACTTAAAAAAAAAAAAAAGTCTTCTTTAATGCTGGCAAGCTGTCCTGGCTAACTTTTCCAACATCAACATATCTTTGAAACAAATTTGGATGCATTTCTTCTTTCACTCTTTTTTCCCCCCAAGGGAGAGGAAAGAAATGTAGGAAAAGGAAAAGTAGAACAAAATAATGGTACAATTAAAAATTTTGTATTACAATGTTTAGTAGGTAGAAGTTAAACAGTATTCACAAAAGCAAGTATGCTGACCTTTCTGCTTTCTCAACTAAGGCATGAGTTAAGTTAGAGTTGAATAGGGAGAATTTGAAAGGTTTTGGATTTTCTAATACACAACTCAAGCAGAGCACCCATCATGGATGCTCAACAGATTGACAAGGAAAGAATGGGGGAGGGTGAAACACCCATTCACAGAAATCTCTTACAAACTTCTGTTAGAGTAGAACCCTTTTATGAAGAGCAAGCATTGACACCCAGGCAGGAAGGAGATGAGATGTTGGAATCTACTTGGGTTTAGGGACCAGACCGGCGACTCCTTCAGATAGGTGGGACCTGGTGACATGAAGATGCCAGTTCCCTAACTTCCAAGTCTCACCAAGATGGGAACACCACCAACTAAGAAACTGCAAAGTGGAGTGGGCTGTAAAATGTTCCCTCCAACTGTCATTCCATCATTTGGTCTGAATGCGTGCGGGTGGAGTTTTCGGAAATGTATTTTTTGTTCCCCTGGGGGACAAGAAAGAGTTAATTTGTTTTCAATAGGTTTCACACGGTGGGCAGGTCTACCAAAAAGGAGAGGAAACAGAGAACAGCCCTATGATTAATTCTACCTGTTTTTCCCATGAGCGATCACCTGCTCCAGGGGTCATGAATAGCAGGTAGCTCTCCCTCTCCAGGGCTCTGAGAGCTTCGTTTGTTTGGTGACAGCTGAGTGACAAGGCCTGAAACCCGAGCCCATCGCCCGGCCTGATGTGGGGATAAAAACGCTGGATGTTCCCTCAAACATTTCAGGAAATGAAAGTTGTAACGCGATCCCTCCTGAGCCCACATCTCCCTAGCAAACACAAAAGCTCAAAGGAGCCTTCTCGGATTGAATTCGGCCTGGAGTTGATGGAGGGAAAGCGGAGCCCGGCGCGGGCGGGGGAGGGCTGGGGCCTGGGCTGGCGGGGACGCGCGGGGAGAGGGCTGGGCGCGGGGCCCGGGCGTCCCTCGGGGCCAGTCTCGCAACTGCGCCCTAGCGCACTGCGCGTGCAGTTAGCGTATAACGCGCCTGGGGTCTGCGGGAGCGGGAAGGACCCGCGACCTCAGGCCCCGCGCAGGCCCCCACGCGGCTGGTTTGGGCCGCGTGGCCTCCGGGTCACAAGGTCCTGGAGGCCCCCGACGGCCTCGGCGCAGGCCCAGGCCTAACCTTTGCGATGCCTGGGTGAAGGTCCGGGGACCCCAGGCCAGCTTCTGGACTGAGGCGTCCCTGGCGAGCTTACCGCGCAGGTTCGTGCGCGTGTGCGCGCCCAGCTTGGACGCGCACAGCGGCCTGGATCCCGAGGCCGAGCGCCGAGGACGCGCCGAGGACGCGCGGGCCTCACTCACTCCGCGTCTTCGCGCTCGGCCGTCCCCGTCACTCAGCGGCTTCCATCTGCCTCCGGGCCGCGCAGGCACCCGCGGTGCAGCCAGGGGTGGGGGTGGGGGGAGTAATGGGAGAAGCAGAGCCCAGAAGTTGACGCTCCGACCCCCACGCGGCCCTCCACCGGTGGCTTGTAGTCGCCTGTCAATCACCGCGCCCAGGGCAGGCCCAAGCTCGGGGTAGGTAATAGGAAGTAGACCCAGGCCCCTCAAGGCGAGTTTTTCTCCTTAAACAGCTGCGACTGTTTGTTTTCTTACAGAATTTTATTTTTTTCCCTTTCCCCTTGTGTGCAGAAATCTTTCCCAGGCATCATTATCATCTCCCATCTCTCCCCAACCTAGAAGGCTGATGCGCCCCCCCCCCCCCCAACATAGAGACACATAACAGAGCGAACTGACGTGGAAAGTAGAATAGCTCAGTACCAGACATCCATCCCTTGAACACTTGCAAATGTGTGGCTTTAAGAAAGTTACCTAACTTCTCTGAGCCTTGATTTCTGTATCAGAAAAATAGGAAGTATGATAACACTATAGGGGAAACTGAAAATGAGCTGAGGGTATTGAATGTAAAGTGCTTGGTGCAATAGACATTTAGTGAATAGTAGCTATAATTATAACATCCTTGAAGCCTTCTTACATTGCCACAAAGCCGCCTGGGAAAATTCCCGTGATGCTAGAGTTTCCAGTGAGGGCAGGCAATAGCCATTCCTTCTTTTTGTCCAGAACACTGGAAGAAACACAAGTTATTCTATAGAGACCTAAGGTTTAGGATTAGTTTTTTGGGGTAGACAAAGTTGAAATATATTTCTTGAAGCTCTGAGTCAAGAGACTTAACTCCAGTAATTTAATTCTGGAAAGATATCAAAATCTATAAAGCTGGATTTTGCTATTTCTGTTCTTCATGATTTGAACTCTCAGGTAGATGGCATCATATATGGTAGAATTCCACTGATGAAAAATAAAACCCACTTCACTGTGCCTGAAAATGACAAATTACTTTGAAGGGAACTAAAGCATTCAGCTGAGTGGAGAATTTAAGGCCCCACCTAAATGTGTCAACATAAGTGTAGAATAAGAAACTACTTTGAAGATTTAATGCCTTGCTGATGTTAACACAGCGCTGGAAATAATGGCACCTGATAAATATTTTTTGAGTAAATGAATGGACTGCTGAAATGATGGAGAGTCTTTAGATAGAATACAATTCCCAGAGTTGGAATTTTGCAAGGCCCTCTTGGGTACATTTCTTCTCTGGTGACATTCTCTAATGATCACCAGGGATGAATAGCTCATTTTGACATATAACATATCTCTGATTTCAAGAACTTTCTTATTCAGGTGTTATTGAAAGCAAAATGTTGTAGCTGAAATTTGCTTGGGTAAAACGGAAAGGGAGAAAAGGACAGAGAGAGAGAGAGAGACTCACTTCACAATTATCTCTCACAATTATTTCATTGCTATTACTGTGAGAAGCATTTTCTGTTCACTTCTTTAGCACTGTTTTTCTCCAGCATCTTCATTTTCTTCAAAAGTATCCTGCTCAATTAAAAAGCATACGTTTGAAATTTTAGCTTAAAAAAACTGATCAACTTGTAGTTAGTCACAGTATATGCTCAGAAAGAAGCCGACTCTTCTTTTTTGTTTGCTTACAAAATTTTGTATTACACTCACAAATTCCTTGTGGTAGACATGTCGGGAGCACACGTTTGGATGTGCCAAAAAACCTTGTTATATATATACACTCTGCCTTATGCCTGCACAATTACTCCATCCACACAATGGCTCATTTTGTGTGAATACATGTTCCAATATTATCTCTATTTGTAAAGGTTTGAATGTAAGCAGTACACAGAAATGGAGGGCAGATAAAGTGAGATTTTAAGCCCATCACTTGTAAGAGTGTCTTGTATCAGAGAAACATTTGGTAGGAACTGTGACTATATTGCTGCTTAATCATTTGCATATTGCCAAATAATTTGCATAGTGCAAAGGCCAGAAGTTCTTAGAATTATGCTCTTCTGCCACTGCTTCTAACATGACTGAAATAAAGAAATATGTAGTATTTTTTCCTTCTAAATTGTTTCAGCAGCCACATGTTTAGAAACACAAAAATATGTCCATGTGCTCACTCAAAAAATAGGAAGAAACAAGAGAGAGCATTTTATGCTGAGGAGTAAGTTCATTTAAATTAGATTAAACTTTGCAGAGGGTACTTCATGGAGGTTTGGGTAGATTCCAAGTCTTAGCATATCATTCAAGAAATGAAAGGCCTCAGGGCATTCCAAAAGGCATGTCCGCCCTAAATCAGCTTTAGTTCATTTCAAATAAAAAATATATGACTTAACTTGAAGGCAGGATAAAGAGAGGAGTTTTATTTCAACTTTGCAGATGCATCATAGTGAAATAAAATAAATGTGGAAACGTAGGCCCCTTTTTAGAATTTCTCAGAAGAATTTATATATCACTGCCGAGGCAGTAGTTCTGTTCAATCACTTAGCCTCCTCAAAACTGAAAGACTTATTTGTCAATATGCTCAAAAGTATAGTAACTCTCTTTCTACTGGAAATTAGTTATAGCTAAAATGAAATATCCCTCATGGAGTGATTAGAAAGTCACATAGTAGATGTTTTTAGTGTATTTCATGAGTGACATCTTATGATTTTAATTATAGATCAATCTCAGAGAGTCGACTAGTCTCTCGACTGTTGGATGTATTTTTTTTTTATTCTTTTGATCCAGGCCAAAAACAATGGGAAAATATGCCAATTTCATATCAAATGTAAAAATTTCAACATTAGCTAACTGAGCAAAACTAGGAATGAAATGAATTACAAGTTTATTGTCTAAAGTTCAACTTTTCAGTGCTATATGGCAAATTTACTGTAAAAACATGCACATGTCAAAAGTTATGATTTGTGATCACCTCTCCCCTTTTTATTAGTAGATCATATATAACTTTGAGACAATGAAGATTGATTTGAATAATTACCTACATAGATAAATATAGTAAAACAGAAGCAGCAAATTTTTGTGAATAAATAAAACTCACAAAATTCAGGATCAATTCTAATCTTGCATCATGCTCTTTACGAACAACACAAATGATTAGGAAAGACCTCTTTGCTTGGCTGGTGTTCTTAACCCTACTTTCCTTGAGAAGTGTACCAAAGGAAGTATGGTAATGAGGATTAGGAGAGTCCAATACTGCTAGCCAGTGGGTGTACTGAGGATCGGATTACCTGCAGGAGTGGAGGCAAAATACCCATAAAATAGCCTTTCAGATTCAGTTTGTCTCAAGTTACATTGTGAAATTCAGTGGTTTGGTGCAGTTGTATACCCCTTGGTTCTCAAGAATTAAATAGACTTGGGATGGGCCAACCTGTGTACAGAAGGACATGCAGGTGGTACCAGAAGTGTTGGGGTTTGTGGTTTCCTGGGAAATGCTTTTGGTGATTGCCTACCCCATTGGGTAGACAGGGAAGAGGCAGAAGGTCTAGAGCCTGATCAAAGCTCCTTCTTGGTTCACAGGGCAGACTATATTGTGAAGACTAATTTGATTTTGGCTCTTACTTGTAAATTCAGCATCGGCTCGTTGTGATCCAGTACATAACTGATTAAAGGCTGAAATTATTGTCTTTCATACATTAAGAGAGTTCTAACATTCCATATTTCTTAGTCAAGAAATAAAAGCTCAAGTTCTGACCACACAATTTACCTTAATGTGCTTTAGTTCTCTTGGAAAAGGTATCAATAATTCCAGTATCCTGGCTGGAATTTAGGATTAAGTCCTCCCATGTGCTCACTTATGTTCCAGTCATGACTAGAAGTGGTATTTAGTTCTTACTTCCTATTCTACACTTTAGTGTGGGGTTTTTTGGCTGTGTGATACCTAAGAAAGCTTTGAAGGAGGGTGAATCTAATTAAAATACATTGTAAGCCCATATGTAAAAGTCACAATGAAATTGTTGGCACAACTAAATTATGCTCATAAAAAATAAATAAAAACTCCACCAAAATGTACTTATCATCATTATTATTATTTTTTCGTGGCAATGGAGTTTGAACTCAGATCCTACACACTTGCTAGGCAGGTGCTCTTGCCACTCTGCCAGCTCTTTTTTGTGTTAGGTATTTCAAGATAGGGTTATGAAGGCAATCCTCCTGAGCTCTGCCTCCTGAATAGCTAGGATTATCAGTGTGAGCTTTCAGTGCTCAGCTGTACCAAAATATTTATCAGGAAGTTCACTACTTTTTGAGTGTGTGTGTGTGTGTGTGTGTGTGTGTGTGTGTTTAAATTGAGTCAGTCTCACTATATAGCTTCAAACTCAAGATCCTCATGTGTTGACCACCATGCCTAACCAAAGTTCACCACTTTTTGGTGAAAATGGTTTGTGTGCATCATATTTGGAAAAAGAAGAATCAAAGTTATCTTAGAATTTTTGTTTGATGGAAGTAATGGAACATGTATCAAAATGATAAAAACACAATGAAGTAGTATTTTCTCAGATAAAAAAAGGAAGTTTGAAGAGTTTCTATTTTGACATATTTAATTGGTATAACTTTAAGACTGAAGAAAGGCTGTTACATTTACAAATATTCTTTATTGGAGAAAATTCATAAAATTTTCTAAATTTAGATGAATTATTGGAATTATGATACTAATGGCTATATGCATACTGTATGTTTTTGTCATGACCAAATTTATAAAAGTTTTAACAAAAAACTTTATTAAAAAAGAAATTAGTGATGAGGTGGGTACCTGTAATCCTACCTACCAGGGAGGCAGAGTTCAGGAGGATTGAGGGATGAAGCCAGCCTGGCAAAATAGTTTGAGAGACCCTATCTTGAAAAAACCTAGCACAAAAAACAGTGCTGGCAAGGTGGCTCAACTCATAGAGTGTCTGCCTAGCAAGTGTGAGGCCCTGAGTTCAAACCCCAGTAGCACCAAAAAAAAAAAAAAAATCAGTGATGGAGTATCATCTCAGACAAAGTTCATCAATGGTTCAGCTTAGTGTCAAAGAAAAATATTATCTTGGGTCAGATATTTAGAGACAGTAAACAAGACCAGAAGTGAATTCCTAATGAACATAGTTTTTGGTAACATGTGAAGTGAGAACCTGTTTATTTTCTCAGCAATTTGACTTATGTAGTCCTCTCTCAAAACTCCGTGTCCTGGGGCCTGCGCAACTCTTTTTTTGGAGGTCCTGAAGTTTGAACTCAGGCCTCACACTTGCTAGGCAGGTGCTCTACCACTTGAGCTAGGCCTCCAGCCCCTATCCTTTATTTGTTTATGTCTTCCTGTCTCACATAGTCTCATAACCATGTCAGGTAGATTTGATGCAATTGTTTTTACAAATAGAAATAAACTCCATCTTTATTGTTTGATTCATTCATCAATAGTGGGGAATTAAGGCCAGTGGGAGGTGGCATAAGAATTGGTAATGAAGTTAGATTAAAAGGGAGAAGAACAAATACTTTCTCTCTTTCTTGATATTGCTGTGCTTATAATTAGCTGAAGATTTGAAAAGGGGGAAAATGTAATGCTAGATGGGATTAGTGACTGAGTGAACTTGTGCTGCCTGGCTGAGCCGATTGCCTTAGATGTAGAAAGCAGACATGTCAGTACAGAGATCTCTGCTGAACTTCTGGATCCTTTGTTTTCACCAGATATTTAGATATGCTCTCAGTGTTACATTTAAATTAGAAATTTTGCCTAGAATGAAATTTCAAAGTGAAATTGCTGGCCATGTATGTATGTACAAGTAATGACATATAAGAAGTAAGGTTTAAAACAGTAAGCATCACGTGAGAATTTAGACTCTGTACTATATTTGTGAGGGATGCAAGGAGAAGTGGTGGAGGAATGTAACTTTAGCTTTTTTTTCCTTTCTATGGTGCTGAAGATTCAACCCTAAGCCCAGGGCCTCATTGATACTAGGTGAGTGTTCTACCACTGTTAGCTCTTACAGGAACATTTTTCTACTTTGAGAATTTGGCAATAATTAGAAAAACCACCATTGAGAGAGGCCTGTCTCTTGGTGGTATGATTTAAGCTGGTTGTCTCAGAAAGAATCTGCCCCTAGCCACTCACTAATTCATAGAGTTGAGGTTATATTTATTTTAAAGGGTTGACCAGTTAAATAGAAAAAAAACCATCCTTTTAAACAGTGAGTGGAGAATTATAGTTAAGAAAATATTATTCCAGAGCAATCCACAAAATAGTTCTTGGGTCAAAAGTAGCAACAACAGTGGGAATTTGGCCATGGACTCCAGTCGTAACTGTATATGGGGTAGCCTTATCTCCCTGCCAATCGCTCTTGATAAGATTGTGCTGGTTGAAATTGAACACTGTTCAGGTAGTCCTGGAGACAGAGTCCATGAGAAATGGGAGGCACAATTGCCCAGAAAAAGCATCATGGTAACATCACATAGTTTACAACACACATGCAGACTGGTTTCATTGAGTTGTATCTATATTATCATTTATGTTTGGGGTTGCTAAATATTTTTATTACGAAAAATCTTAAAAAGAGGATATTTGTCTTTAGACTATGACTCTACACCTCCTCAAGGCCTGGTTTTCATTAAAAAGCCCACAACAAAAATGCTGCCAGAGTGCCCCAGGAAGGTGTTAACCATAGTAAATATTCTCAAAGTAATGAGAGAAAGATTTTTATCTAACTACATTCAGGGAACTTATTGGTGTTTCACTCTATATTAAACCAAAAAAGACAAATCTAATATAAACAGCACTGCCTTTTGGGAACAAATAATTGTAGTCGTATTGGTTAACATGTATAAGCATGTGTATGAGCTTCAGTTACACTTTTGAAACCAGATTCTTCCAAGTGCTGAAGGCTGTGCCTACATAAAAGTAGCACCACAATTCCATAAAACAACAGCTACCTCAAATGCAGTGAAACTGGCCATTTGCAGAATAGAAAGCACAATACCTAGTAAACTGAACACTCCAATTTTATAAATAGTTTGTAAATGTATATCAGGCAGGCAGCTTCAGACAAACTCTTCCTCCATCCTTAGTAAATTATAGATCTGTTAAGGTACACTAAAGCTTTCAGACCATCAGGATTTCATTTCTATATTTTAATATTTTAAAATTCCTTCTTATAATTTTAATCAGAACCATATCTTCATCAGAGATCTGCCAAGGAGTACGCTAGCAGCCAGAAAGCCTTGCTGTACCCAACAACTTGATAAAGTTAATTTATTGTGAGTGTAAGTTGTACATAATAGTTTCCTTTATTGCAATCGTCTAATTTACTGTTTTTCATTTTCTTGTTAGAAATTTGGAGTGGCTGGAAAATACCCATTTGAGGTGCTATATAACTCGTGAGAACAGCCTGAGTTTCCTACTAAATTACTGCTGTTTTAAAGGCCCTGTACAGAGCCTTTGAAGCTTATTGTCACCTTTGATGCCCACTTGAAACACCACAGTAGTTATTCTTTAAAAAAAAAAATTCTGAGCCAGGTGCCAGTGGCTTACACCTCTAATCCTAACTGCTTGGGAGGCTGAGTTGGGAGGATGGTGGTTTGAGGCTAGCCCAGGAAAATAGTTTGTGAGACCCTATCATCAAAATAACCAGAGCAAAATTGGCTGGAAGTGTGGCTCAAGAGGTAGAGCATCTGCTTTGCAAGTTTGAAGGCCTGAGTTCAAACCCCAGTCCCACCAATAACAAAACAAAACAATTTCTGACATTACTTCCAAAAGCAGTTTACACTCACAATAAACTAGTGTTTTTCAGGAAGAGTTTACAGAAGTGTGGGTTTAACACATTAATTAAACATGAACCAAAGGGTCTGAGGCTCAGAGTAAAATCCAAATAATGTCTACAAATTGCCAAATAGTATCCTCAAATTGGTACAGTTCAGATGAAATCAGTATATGATGATCTGGGGACTTTGCCTTGGTCAGCTTCTGAAGATGTTAGCATAGTTTCTTTTTCTTCTTCCCCTCCACAAGTAAATCTTGATCCCAGTGATTTATAAACAATCTAGACACACAGTTTTCTTTTTCTGAGTATTCAATAAATGTCTCTGGAGTGCTCTCACATTGCCAGATGTTGTCCTCATACAGAAGCTGACTTCATTTTTTAAGGGTCAGGGAAGAGATGCAGGCACACTACCACTTGAGCCATTCCACCAGCCCTTTTTGTGATGGGTTTTTTCAAGATAGGGTTTTGTGAACTATTTGTCGGGGCTGGCTTTGAACCGTGATCCTCCTGATCTCTGCCTCCTGAGTAGCTCGGATTACAGGCATGAGCTACCAGTGCCCAGCTCCTGTTTTCTACTGAACTTGGTTTCCCTTTGTGGTCCTTCTGTTCTCCATTCATGCTAAGGTTTATGCCTGGCTGGCTGGATGGCATCTGAGGAAAGGTAAGAAAGAAGATGGGCATCTATGACATGAGAGGTGCATTTTATTTCTCTTGCTATGGAGTTCCCAGCTCAGTATCAAGCACCTGCACAGTGCTGTGCTTCATCAGGTCATAAGGGCTTTTTTTTTTTCTCCTGGTGGTTCTGGGGGTAGAAATCAGGGCCTTGAGGATGGTAGCCTCCCCTCCCTCCCCTCTCTTCCCTCCTTCCCTCCTTTCTTTCTTCCTTCCTTCATTTTTTTCTATACTGGAGTTTGAATTCAGGGCTTTGTGCTTGCTAGGCAGATGCTCTATCACTTGAGTCACATCTCCAGCAATCTTATTATTTTTTTTCTGGTGTTAGGGTTTGAACTTAGGGATTCATCATCTTTTCTTGATTATAGTGCAAGAGGAAATAGGCTGTCCTGGGAGAGATTGAGGAGACAATAGGAAGAACCAAGCAGCAGTGTGAGATGTGAGGACATTTTACCTGGGAAAGCTGGAAGCTCCTGCCTTTAAAGAATTTAAAGAGTGAGAGATGGTTACTTTTAGAAAGTGGTCTTACCCAGAGAGGCAGCGGTCTTAAGCAGCTGTTTTTGTATTGCTGTTTCATAAGTGTGTTGAACATCTACACCCAAATCTATTAGTGTGCTTACTTACATTTAAACAAAATCTACAAGGGATTCTTCTTTGAACTAAAATTTGAGAATAACTGCTGCAATTAATATTTCCATATATAGCTCAGGCCATCTTTGTAATAGCCCTATTTGGATCCCTCACTGCTGTGTGTTGCACACAGGGGCAGCCAGAGTGAACATTTTTCTCTGCTTTATATTCTTTAACGACTTCCCATTACACTTAGAATTAAGGCTAAACTTCTCACATATGCCTAAAAAGCCCTGTAGGATTTTTTTGCTAATCTCATCTATTTTAGGCTCTCCTTCAAGCACCCTTCTTCAGTGGAAGAGCTTTTAGTGCCTCAAGCAAACCAAACCATTCACTCCTAAGGACTTCACAGGTGCTCTTTCCTCTGCTCTTAAGAGTCCCCTCCCCCGCAATCCTTCCTGCCTCAGCTTGAGTGTTGCCTTCTTAGGCCTTTTTCTCTAAGTCCTACATATGACAGGGTAGAGCTGAGGTGATGTTGGCTGCAAATAGCAGAAATCTATAACTCAAACTGGCTAAAATAGGAGGGCAGGCTGTAGGCATCAGGGGCTTGCTCATGTCAGTCCTGACTAAGCCTGACTCTATGCATTGTCATAGCTAGCCACAGCAGTTCTGGCTTTGCATCCAGTTACATCTAGAGGTACAGAAGGAATGTTCTCTTCCTGGAGCTCTCAGGAAGGGGGAAGCCTTTTTCAGAAGTCCTTTCTCCCCAACAGACTTTCTTTCTTTTTTTTTTTTTCAGTACTGGGATTTGAACTCAGCACCTCACACTTGTTAGGCAGATACTCTACCACTTGAGTCATTCTACCAGCCCTGTTTTTTTGTTGGGTATTTTTGAGATAGGGTCTTGAGAACTATTTGCCTAGGCTGGCTTTGAACTGAGATCTTCTTGATCTCTGCCTCCTGAGTAGGATTACAGGCATGAGCCATTGCTGTGCACCTCCCAATAGACTTTATGTCTTCACTGCCAGAATTGAGTCATACATGAATTTGCAAACCAATTACTGGCAGGGGGACCAGGAATATTGCTATTGGTCTTGACTGCAGGTTCTTTTCCTATCTTGTACCATGTGTGCCTTGGGCAGTCTTGTGAAGTGTACAGACTTCTCAGAATAATGTTTTTAGAGGCAAACCATTGAAATTGCTGGGTGCAGGTGGCTCATGCCTATAATCCTAGCTACTCAGGAGGCAGAGATCCAGAGGATCATGGTCTGAAGCCAACCAGGGCAAATAGTTTTCGAGACCCTATCTCAAAAAAACCCATCACTAAAAAGGGCTGGTGGAATGGCTTAAAGTGTAGGCCCAAGTTCAAACCCCAGTTTGCAAAAACAAAACAAAACAAAAACCCAAATTGACTATAAAGAATTATGCTCATTTACCAAATTACTCAATTTGTGACCTAGCGATATATACTATCTTTTGTTGATTACTATTAGATACTAATAATAATAATTGGTGACTAACAATTAGTCATTTTTTAGTAGTGGCGAGTATAAATGATATTCTGAGATGTCTGCAACAATTGTAATCTGACTTGAAAACATCTGTAACTTTTAACGGTGACAGAGTCACAGGTACTATGAATACTACTTGGTTTGTTGCTTACAGTGATATTTGAAGGAAATGCCAAATTTCTTTAAAGGTTAATGAAAATATGTCTGTAATGTTTTTCCCCATTTAAAACATGGACACTATGAAGTTGATCCTCCTAGACAAAGAATGCCTGGCCTCAATGATCATTTGAAGATTAAATGATCTAATAATGCATTTAAAGGATAACATAGTGCCTAGCACATAGTTGATGTTCAAAAAATGATAGCTTAAAACACAGAGAAATCTTGGGAGTCAAAAATCCAAGATAACCCAGCGCTGGTGGCTCACACCTGTAATTCTTAGCTATTTAGGAGGCTGAGATCAGGAGATCTCTGTTCTAGGACAGCCTGGGAAAATAGTTTTCAAGACCCCATCTCCAAAATAACCAGAGTAAAATGGACTGGAGGTATGGCCCAAGCAGTAGAGCACTTGCTTTGCAAGTGCAAATTCCTGAGTTCAAATCCCAGTACCATTTTAAAAAAAGAAGCCCAAAATAAAGGATACTTTAAATCAATTTGCTTTATCCTAATAAACTAGGAATGAATGAGGCTTCAGTGCAACACATTAATAAACTACTTCAAAACACTTTCATTTATGAATTCCAAGGCAGTTAGAAGAATGGTAGATGAGTGAAATTAACTTGGTGGATGAATATAAAAAATATTCAAAATCACACCAATCTTACCAAGGCTACTCTTTGGAGAACTTCTCCCTGAATGCCATATTTCACTGTCATGTCCCTGTGACTTTTATGCCTGGACTGTAGTTCACTTTAAGTCACATCCTTGATTCTGGCTAAGCCAGGATAAAGTTTTGGCTCTGCATTCTGTGCTGTGGTCACCTTGGCTCAATGCTGAGTGGTTTGGCTTGCCCAGTCATGGTTCCACATTACATTCTAGTTCCTTTCCCTCCTCTGTTGAGAAGGATGTGATTCTGTGACCATTAGATAATATATTTTGGTCACACAGATAAAAGGTCACTTTGACCCACATGATGGGTGGGAGAGGCCTTTGTTTATGTTTGGATCTAGAAGAAGAAACTTCAGGCTTTCACTGGCCTGAAGGCCATTCCCATGTGTTTCCTCCATAAAAGGGAGCAAGCTTTCATATTTCTAGAGATGATGCTGTACTTGTAGACTCTCCCTGGTTTAGTCATTTGGTGACATCATCTCTTACTGAGTAAGCACCCAAGTTTTCAATTTAGAAGGGCCTGATTTCAAATTTTGACTCTGACACACTGTGTGACACTGAGAAAGTAACTTAACACCAATAATAATAATAATAGTTGTGGCTGGTGGAGTGGCTCAAGTGGTAGAACCTTTGCCTAGCAAATGTGAAGCCCTGAGTTCAAACCCCAGTACTGCCAATAAAACCAATAATAGACGTAATAATCATTGTAGTAATAGTAGTAGTAGTAGTGATAGTAATCATATATTCAAAACTTACACTTAACCAGTGAAGTGCTTTTTTTTTCTTTTTGCTGGTTCTGGAATTTGAACTCATGCTTGCTAGGCAGATGACCTGCCACTTGGGCCACTCCTCTGCCAGCCGAAAGTGCTTTCTAAGGACTCTTGCTTAATTCTCCTAACTTTAAGATATTTTTTACTATTATTCACACCTGAAAAATGAGGCAATGAGGCTTACATAGATTATACAACTTGCCTCTAAACTTCATTTTCCTTTCCTGCAATATGGAGTTAATTGAGGCTGCCTGCCTCAGAGGGTTGCCATAAAGATTAAATTGCTGAGCCAGGTGCTGGTGGCTTACATCTGCAATGCTAGCTACTCAGGAGGCAGTGATCAGGAGGATTGTGGTTTGAAGCTAGCCTGGCAAATAGTTTGAGAGACCCTATCTTAAAACTACCCATCACATAAAAGGGCTGGTGGAGTGGCTCAAGGTATAGGCTCTGAGTTCAAGCCCCAGTACTGCAAAAAAAAAAAAGCATGAATTCAAGGCCAGCCTGGGCTATATAGTGAGATCCTGACTCAAATAAATAAATAAATAAATAAGAAGGGCTAGGCATGGTGAAGCATGCTTGTGAGTGACTCTGGAGACAAAGATTGGGAGAATTACGGTTCAAGGCTAGCCCAGGCACAAAAAATTAACCAATAAGTTAGTCATGGTGATATGTGCCTGAAGCCTAGCTACCTGGGGGGGGCGTAGGTAGCAGGACTGAGGTCTGAGACTGGCACTGGGCAAAAATGCAAGACCTTATTTAAAAAAATGATTAAAGTAGGGGCGGGGGTGGAACTCAAGTGAAAGAATGCCTTCTTAGCAAGCATGAAGTACTGAGTTAAAATCCCAGTATCACCAAAAAAAAAACCCCACAAAAATTTTGCTGTATGTTGCAGTATTTTTTGATCAATGACATGTAAGTGCTCAGAAAATGGCAAGTGGCAGAGTTAGCTAGTATTAGTATAGCTGATCTTAAACAGTCAATAAGACCTCACCATATACTTTTCTGAAATAATAGTGACTGATCCTGCTTGTTAAAGGAAGAGATAGTATGGATTCTTAATAATAACTAGTACAGGTGACTCAAGGGTAAACAAATGCTAAGCAGAGTCTCTCCATCATGGTACATATTTTTGTGGTTGTTGTTAAGACTGGGTTTGAATCAGGGCTTTGTGCTTACAAAGCACGAGTTCTATCACTTGAGCCACACCTCCATTCTTTTTGCTGCGGTTATTTTGAAGATGGGATCTCACAAACTATTTGCCTAGGCTGGCCCCAAACCATGATTCTCCCAATCTCATTCTCCCAAGTAGCTAGGATGACAGGTGTGAGCCACCAGCACTCAGCTCAATCATATTTGTGTCCCTTTTACGAAGCAATTATGGAACCTTCATGAGCTACAGATTTGAAACTGCAGCCACCATTGTCATGTTAAGATATTCTTAGCAAGCTGTGGTGGCACAGGTCTGTAATCCCAGCACTGGAGGCTGAGGCAGGAGGATCATGAGCTCACTCCAGGCCAGCCTGAGGTATATAGTGAGACCCTGTTTCAAAACCAAACCAAAAACCCAACAGGGTTGGGATTACACCTGTAATCCCAGCTACTCAGGGGGCAGAGATAGGAGGATCAAAGTAAGAGACCAGTCCAAGCAAAATCATGAGGCTCTATTGAAAAACAAACTAAAGCAAAAAGGATTGAGAGTGTGGTTCAAGTGGTAGAGTGCCTGCCTAGCAAGAACAAGCTCAAGCATGAGGCCCTGAGATAAATCCTTAGTACCAGCAACCACACACACACACACACACACACACACACACACACACACACAAACAGAAAGCCAAAAACAGAAAAAAAAGCAAAACTAACACACAAAACCCCAAACCAAAACAAAAAACCCACCAAAAGCCAAAAACAAATTCTTTACCAAGAAATGTCTTTTTTGTTTTTTATTTTGTTTTTCTTTGTCTGATTCATTCTTATCAAAATAGTTTTAATGAGGCTACTATATATATGTATATATTATATATGCATATGTATTATATATGTATATATATGTATATATATATGTGATATATATATATATATGTATTTGTTTGCTTATTTTGAGACAGGGTGTTGCTTTGTAGCCCAACTGGACTTGGACATGAGATCTTGTCTCAGCCTTCCTAGTGTTGGGATTACAGCATGTATATGAGTTCTCAATCCTCTTCTAAACATTGCCATCTCAGGAAGGAGATGACAGAAATACCTGAGGCTGAATACCATTGTTTACAAGCCATATTTTCAATATGGAGTTTCCCCACTCTTGTATTACCTTAGGCAAAACCAACAAACCAGAAACATAAGAAGACAGGTTGCTTCTGTTTAATGTCAAAACTTGATTTCAGAAGACATGGTTTTTCACTGAGAAGGCATCTGTCTACTATTTACTAGTTGTAATGAACCAGATTTTTGGAACAAAGATTCCCCTGGCCAGCAAGAAAGCTTTCTAGCCTTAGATGTGAGTGCCACCTGCTGGACGCCATGGACAAAACCTCCCTGTACTTCAGTTCAAGAATCATTTTGTACTTTTTTTTTTTTTGTGGTACTAGGGCTTGAACTCAGGACCTATGCTTTGAGTCACTCCACCAGCCCTTTTTTTGTGATGGGCTTTTGCAAGATAGGGTCTCACGAACTGTTTGCCCAGGCTGGCTTCTAACCATGATCCTCCTGATCTCTGCCTCCTGAGTAGCTAGGATTATAGGCATGAGCCACTGGTGCCTGGCCATTTTACACTTTTTAGTAGAAAAAGTTCCAAGTGACACTCCTTGGATTTTAGGTCATAATGACAGCTGTAATGGCTAATGTGTTACGTGGTATTTGGGTGTGAAGCTTTGTATTAAAAACATACTCAGGAAGCAAACTCAATGCAAAAATATTCTACTGTGCTATTGTCCATAAGCTTGCCAGTGCCAAGAATATGGTAAGTAGCCCTCTGCTTATGTTATGGGCTCCCTGAGTTTTTTTACATTGGTGACATAGGCAGTTGGCAGGTATCTTCCTACCATAGTCTCTTACATATATGTTTATATATCTTGCAGAGGGGTAGGAAATTACTGGCCCCTTTTATGTGACCATGTGTTAGCCTTGAAGCCCAAAGTATAATCTTGTCCTAGAATTTTAGTTTTGGAGCCCCTGTGCCAGTTAGTATTGAGGAGAAATGCTCCATTTGCATCATCCCACTGTAATGAACCCTCTGGAGATGACTTTGTCATTCAGTAGACCTGGGGATCACAGACACACAGGCCAACTTAGAATTTCCATTAAGAGCAAGGAGGAAGAAATGGCTTTTTGAGAAAATAGACATAAGGCTTGATCTGTTAGGTCTCTATAAGGTTTCTGCCAGACTGGCCTTTGCGAAGGACACAAAAATTGCATAACACTATTGGTATAGGAAGAGGTATAGGGAGAGGGGTTCTGGGAAAGGGACAGTCATTTTAGTCTTCTTCTTGGGTCATTCTTGATCACTTTTACAGAAATTTTAGGAAGTGGAGATGGAGAGGATCACAGTGGTTTGAGGCCAGTCCAGGGAAAAATGTTTGCAAGACCCTGTCTCAACAAAACAAGTCAGTTGTGGTGGTGTATGTCTGTAATCCCAGCTATGAGGGAGGTGTAGTTAGGAGAATTGCAGTCTGAGGCTGGCTTAGGGCAAAAGCAAGACTCTACCTGAAAAATAAACTAACAGCAGGATGTGGCTCAAGTCATAGAGTGCTTGCCTACCAAGGCCCTGAATTACAATCCTACTACCAAAAAAAGAGAAACCTTAAAATTCCTACATTATCACTAACCTAAGAATTGTTTTTAGTACATTTTTAACATGTTGAGACCAGTTTTCTGCTTTCAGGATTTTACAGTAGCTAGTGGCATGTCTCCCTCTTCCCCTGGTTCCCTTTTTCTGTCACTGAAAAAATCATAGCTGGGTGCCAGTGGCTTACACCTGTAATCCTAGCTACTCAGGAGGCAGAGATCAGGAGGATCGTGGTTCAAAGCCAGCCCAGGCAAATAGTTAGTGAGACCCTATCTCGAAAAAAATCCATCACATTAGTCAGGCTCTGAAGGTCAAAAGCTGCATGTTCTCCCTTATACGTGGATTATAGACCTAAAACAAATGCAGAAATATTATATGGGACACAGGTTACACTAAGGGGAAGATGTGCACAGAGGGATAGGGCAAGGGAAGAAAACTAAAAACTTGAATAAGGTTGATATACTTACTGAATAGGAATGAATGTAGAACTCTTAAACTGGCTGGGGCCACCATGGGAAGTGAACTAGGGAGGAGTGAAGAGGACTGGTAGAGGATGAATTAATTGGGGTTGTAATACATATATGCATGGAAACAACACAAGGAATCTCCTTGTGTAGCTATTTTTATCTCGAACTAGCAAAAACACCATGTTTCTCTTTTTCTCTTTTTTTGTTTTTTCTTCTACAAAATCAGAGAACAGGAGGGCAGGTCCTGGAGGGGGGGGGTTGGCACCAGTGGGAGGGGGGAGGTAGCAGGGAAAGGGGTATAAGGATGAATACAGTGCAAATACTGTGTACACATGCAAAAATGATACCTGTTGAAACTGTTCCAGGAAACAGGATGAAGGAGAACAGTGGAGGGGGTGAATACAAGTATGATATATTTGATACATTGTAAGAAATTATGCAAGTGTTACAATGTACACCCTCCCAGCACACAATAAAGGAAAAAAAAAAAGAAAAAAATCCATCACAAAAAAGGGCTGATAGAATGGCTCAAGGTGTAGGCTCTGAGTTCAAGCCCCAGTACTGAAAAAAAAAAATCATGCACAATTCCCAAAAGATTCTATTGGCTAAAGCAAAAACTTGGTTTGTTCCAAGGTTGCTTAATTTTTTTTTCTGTGGTTACATTTCTAAACCTACAGAATAGGACTCAGCTTTGGAAGGGGCTCAAGGCTTATGGAACTTTCTGTTTTTTACATCTGGTTATGCCAGTTCAGGACCCTGGTAGCATAAGGGTGTTGGAACTCAGTATTTTGGGGGAAAATGATGGGTGCTTGATGAAATTTTTCCAAAGACTTTTAATTGACAACAATCTATGTGATAGGACTTCTGTTATGGTTTGGATCTTAAATGTTCCCCATAGGCCATGTATTAAAGATGTGGTTACAGTCTGTGGTGCTATTGGGAGGTGGTAGAACCTTCAGGAGGTGGGTCCTAAAGGAAGGAAGTTAGGTTACTGGGGGTGTGTCCTTACAGGGATACCTGGCTCCCAGCTCCTTCTGCTGTCTTTGCTTCCTAGGTGCCACAGGTGAGCAGCTTTGCTTTCCCACACATTCCCCACCATGATGCTCTTACTGCCTTCTACAGGCCCAAAGGAGTAGGGCCAAGCGACCATGAATTGAAGGCTCTGAAACTGTGAGCCAAAATAAATCTTTCTTATTTTAAAGTTGATTTTCTCAGGCATTTTGTTCCAGCGACAGAAAGTTGACTGACATGTCACATGGTATTTGCCACTCTTTCTTTGTCAATACCAGTTCCAGCTAGAACACAGAATGGAGATGCTGCTTCTTGTCCACATAATGGCAGAATGAGCTCCTGGGTTGGAGATACTCTGTCCTTGACAATGGTTGCACACTTCAGGTTTCATAATTAACTCAGGTTAGTGGGCTGGAAAACAGGGAGCTGTTCTACATCGGGGGTAAATCCTTGCTTACTATTTGTTTCTTAGGGTGCTGCCACTTCTATGATTCTTATAACTTTCACACTGGGGCAACATTTCTTGATTCTTGGTTTTTCTTCCTCCAGCTCCGGTATCCCATATTATCCAACACTCTGCAAGTTTTTGTTTTTTTTTTTTTTAAACTGCATCATTCAAATTATTTGAGTTGTTGCTATGCTTGGTCTAATAGAATAGTAACATCATGTAGATTTGTATTGGATCAGTGGAATCATCTTGATTTTACACTGAGTGTACTTTGTATATTCTGCATTTTCATCAGAGAGCTCTCAAAAAGTGCTGCTGGGCAGATTTTAGTTCTGAGCCTGTGTGGAACAGAAGACAAATCACAGTGCTGTTGCGTCATATGCTATAGAACTCACCAGGTTTTGCAAAAAGCACCTGAAACAAGACAGAAATGGAAGCACAAATCTCAGTGGATTCTTAGTGTTTCATCACAAAGTTTTGTGGTAAGACCAAGACGAAACCACAAGCTTCACTCTTGGCTGGAGCAGTACTGGAAGAACGATTGATTTTTAAGGTTAGCCAAGGTCAGGCGGAAACTTGGCTTGTTTTATTCTTATGTTCAAACCCCAGACCTACTGAGTTTTGCATGGTTTGGGGTTTCCAAAACAGAAAGCGTTTTAGGGCTCAGTACAAAGCTGAGGCCTGTGGAGTAAGAGTAGGGGAAATTTGTTCTGTATTGGTTTGAGCTTTAGCAATGCCAAGGTGAGGGATTTTATCTACAGTGACTGGCTGAACCTTATTTACTTAAACTGTTCTTTGAAAGTTTACAAGAACAAAGCACCTCTTTTCTCTGTCTTTCTACCTAATATGGAGTCCAGCATTCTTCTTCTAGTCTCCAGACATTTCTATACGCCAGAGGAAGATTTATTTCTTGAAGAATTTCATGGCTATGATTACCAGAACTCATAGACTATATTCAGTTTCTTTGGAACAATATCTGGGTAACTCTCTAGAGGTAAAGGTAGCAAGACTGCCTAGTCTGAAAGAATTGGACCTAGCCCAATGTTCTAAAAAGTCTTATTTCTTTTTCAGAGTAAGGATTTGAAAAAAACCAAAAGAAACAATCAAATTCAGAACCTAAGACTCGCCTGACATTGGGGTATGGGAAAAGTTCCCTTGGTAACTTGTGGTCAGCTCAAGGTCTGATTAGGGTCAGTTACTGGTATGAGACTGAGAATGACTTGTTATGCAGGACCAGCCTTCTATCTGGTGGCAAAATCCATTAAGTCCATTATATATGCTTTCAACTGCAAATGATTAAAACAAAAATTCCTTCTATAGGGACAGGGGAGGTCACTCAGTGGTAGAGTGCTTACCTACCATGTATAGGCCCTGGGTTTGATCTCCAGCACTGCAATAAACAAACAACAGGAACAATATCTTTCCTCAGAGTTTCAATCTTAGAGAGTATCATTTGTTTTTTCCAACAGGAATTCTAATCAGAAATTTAGCCTCTTTTCTTCTTTTCACGTCACCATCCTACTTTTGGTTGTCTTAGGGCCTCAAGATGACTGTTAAAATTCCAGACCTCATGTTCCAGGCAGGAAGAAAAAAGGAGTTATAGGCCAGAGGGCCAAGGCTAGGGGTACAGCTCAGAGGTAGAGCATTTGCCTAGCATGTGTGAGACCTTGACTTTGATCCCCAGCAAGGGTAGGGGGCAGAGGGCAAAGCCTTAAGAGAAAAATAGTGAAAAGTCTTATTTGATGAGGAAAATAAGAGTTTATTCAGGAGACACACCCAGGAGATTTTTACCTGTTATAATAGGAAGAGCTGTGACACATGACATCTCAGATAGAAGGTAGCTAGGGCTGGTGGCTGGATTGGGTCATCCAGTCAACAATACCCATCTCAACCAGCTCAACATTAAGAGCAGTTCCTGGAACCTCACAAATGGGTAGGCACAAAGTTTACACACTAATGCTGATCCTGCCTAAAGCCAGACCATGCGATGGCCAGAAGTGGGTATTACATCAAAGATATAGAGAACTCTCAAGGAAGATTCTCTGTGAAGGTTCACTGAGAAGTATACAGGAGCTAGCATCAGATTTCAAGAAGTGATTGTGCAATTTACAATAAGGGGACATGAGGTACTTAAAATGTAATGCTGCCAGCTGTTATTGAATTCTCAGAATGAACAAACCAGCTAAATATCACATCCATCAAGGTTCTGTTTAAGGAATCATTTTCTTCTTTTTTTTGTACTGGGGTTTGAAGTTAGGGCTTTGTGATTGCTAGGCAGGAGCTCTACTGCTTGAGTCATGCCTTCAGACCAGGAATCATTCTTTTCTTCTTCCTTTTCCTCTGTCTTTATATTTTTCATTTATTCTTTATTTTCATCTCTTTTTCCCTCTCATTCTTTTAAGTTTTTGCTTATGAAAAATCTCAGCATACAGGAATAAATGAAAGAATAATTAATGCATATAGAGTTTCCATTAAGCTTCAATAAATCATCTACCTATTTGACCTTATCTTTCTTTCATACATACATATAAATACATATTATTTGAATGCATGAATATGTGTATACACATGTACATATGCATACATATTCACCTATGTGTCTGTCTCTGAGCTATTTAAGCAGGTAGCAGATTCTTCATCTTTAAACACTTGAGCATACCTCTCTTAAAGAGACATTTCTATTGGGAATTTTAGTTGTACCATAGCAGTTTGGTAAAAATATTGAAAAAAGAAAGAAATATGATTTGTAGACAGTGAAATGAGAGGAATTCACGAAGCCACTACACTCAGAACATAACGTAAATGACAGCTTCATCCCTAAAGATGATGCCATGTTAGTATCACCTCCAAAACACATCATACTCTGCACACAAAACTTACATCCAGTAAAGTTTCTGCCTGGCAAGTGTGAAGCCCTGAGTTCAAACCCTGGTACTGCTAACCCCCCCCAACCAAAAAAAACCCTTCCATCCAAGAAAGGAATGTCTCCAGAAACATAATTTTCTAAATGGTAATTTTTCTAATTGTATCATAACTCTAAGAAAGAGGAAAAAGTCAGATTTTGGGGAAATTTTAAGTTCTTCAATAGAACCCACTTTTTCTCTTACTTTTTTTTCCTTTGCAGTGCTAGGGATTGAACCCCAGGGCCCTGTTCATATTAGGCAAGTGCTCTACCACTGAGATACATCCCAACCATTCTTTCCCGTTTTGTGTAAAAAAAATTTTCAAGTTAGCATGGTGGCAGAAATTGGGAGACTCTTGCTTCTAGGCCAGTGTGAGCAAAAAGTTAGTGAAACTCCATCTTAACCAACAAGCCAGATGTAGTGGTACACAAGTGTGGTCCTAGCTACACAGAAGGTATAGATAGGAGAATCACAGTCCAAGGCTGGCTCTGGGCAAAAACACAAGACAAAATGAAACAAAATGAAACCAGGTGCTGGAGGCTCATTCCTGTAATTCTAACTACTTGGGAGGCTGAGATCAGAAGGAGTGAGGTTTGAGGCCAGCACAGGCAAATGGTTCACAAGACCCCCCATCTCCAAAATAACCAGAGAAAAATGGACTGGAGGTGTGGCTCGAGCAGTAGAGTGCCTGCTTTGGTGAAGCCCTGAGTTCAAATCCCACCAAAAATAAATAAATAAAATGAATGGGCTGTCTCAAGTGATAGAGCACCTGCCTAGCAAGCGTGAGGCCCTGAGTTTGAGTCCCAGGGCCACAAAAAATAAAATGAAAAGCAAACAAAACCAAACCTGTGTCCTTGTCACCTAGAATTAAAAATGAAAAATTAATGGTCATTTTATAAATTCAAAAGACAACAGCAAATCTCTTCAAGCAAAAAAAAAAAAAAAAAAAGGAAGAAATAAAGGTATAAGTAAAATATTCCAGAGAAGTATTGTTTGGGGAATTAAAATAATGCAGAACAATTAAAGAAGCATAAGGGTTAGTATGATTTGTCAGGTTGAAGTCACATGAAGAGGGTGAGACCAAGCAAGATAAATTTGTCACAGATAGTCATGTCATTATTTTCCCTGAGGTTGGTATCAAAATTTCAGAAGTGTTGCTCAGCAAAGAATCCACTTCTCAGTGGGACCAGTGCTGAGGGCCAGTTCCATGCAGCTCTGGAGACCACCGAGTATAGTGGGGCTGAGCTGTTAAGGAGCCTGAGCACAGAGCTGTTAAGGAGCCTGAGCACAGAGCTGTGAGGGAGCCAGCTTGTTGGGTGGTGCCCAGGCTCATTAGTTTCCAGTAGGAACAAGTTCCTTTCAAGTGACTTGTAGCACTTAAGAAAACACAACAACAGTGGGTTTATTGAAAACTAAGGGTGAAAACTGAGATTAGGGGCTCTAGCTCAGTCAACATGAGACATTGGTGCCTCTGTGGGGTTGCCTCTTCTCCTCCAGTCACCAGGACCCCTTCTTCCGTGACTTCCATGGGTCCCATGGATCCAGGAAGTCACCACCACCTTGGTAACAAAGGCAGGGAGCTGTAAGTGGACACTCCTCCGTTCCTCAACTTCCCCATTTGCAACAATAGGTTTTAGGAAGCTTAAAGGACAAGCAAACTTATTTTATTTACTTCCTTCTTAAAGTTTACTTTGCCACCTTCTTACTTTTCCCCAGTTACTCTACTGTGTCTCTTGTCAGGTGTCACTCTCACTGACAGCACACTATTTTAGGCTGCTAAAGGAGTGAAAAGCTTTCATCACTAGAACTGATGCCCTCTGATATCCCTTTGGGGATAATATATCCATTTTACTGTTTGATTTCTCTTGATTGTGTATCTATTTTTTTAAATTTGATAAACCTATTCTGGGGACTCTATTGATGGGAAGGCTTTCCGTGGAAATATTCAGAGCGTTTCCTTGTCTGAAGGGTCAGCCAGCAAGCACCCAGCTCTTGTACTTGGCCATACGTTCTCTAAGGAATAGGACACCATTAACAGACTTTGTTGCTGGAGGCTTTTTAAAATTTTTATTCTTTCCTCTTTAGGCTTAGAAGGATGTCTAAAGTGTTTATTATTAGTCTAAACTGAGAGCAAATGAGTGTCCTTATCACTCAAAAATAAATACACCTGTCTGGCAGCAGGAACTCTGCTTGGCTTTATGAACCAGGAAAATCAACACTGTATTCAGGGCTCAGCCAGTAAATCTGAGGGGCCTGTAAAGTCATGTTGGAGAAGAGGTTCTTTGTGGAAGGAGTCAAACTTCCACAGACTTAAGAATTCCCGCTGGAAGACCAGACTTAGTAATCATCGTCTGTAAAGACTCTGTATCCTCCCTGGGCATCTAATAGTACTAAATGTGGAATATAAGAACTCTGATGAGTGGGAAATTGAAAAGTTACTAGGGAAGAAACCTAAAGGATAAAGGAAAGCCAATACCTGGTGATTGCTGTCAGGTTGACACTTCTTTCTAATGTCTCTTAAGCATCCAGCATCTCATTTCTCTTCTTAATGCTGAAAAAGGAGCTGGTTTAATTCTGGAACTTGATTATGTTATTCTGATTTTTTTTTTTTTTTGCAGTGCTGGCAATGTAACCCAAGGCTTTGCATATGCTAGGCAAGTGCTGTACCATTGAGCTTTATCCCCAGCACACAAAAAGGAATATCTTGATACAACCCAACTTCACAAGGCTGTAAGATGCAGTGTTCATTCAGTTGTCTGAATAATCCTTGAGTGCCTTTGAGGTTTAAGGCACTGTGCTCTTTGGATAAGATAAAGATGTAGTGTATTGCCGGGTGCTGGTGGCTCACTCCTGTAATCCTAGCTACTCAGGAGGCAGAAATCAGAAGGATCATGGTTCAAAGCCAGCCCAGGTTTGTAAGAATCTATCTTCAACACAAAAACAAGGTTGGTGGAGTTGCTCAAGTGGTAGAGTGCCTGCCTAGCAAGCATGAAGCCCTGAGTTCAAACTCCAGCACCACCAAAAAATTTTTAAAAAGATGCAGTATATTGGTTTCTGCCCTCTGTGAACTTATGATCTAATGGGAATATAAGGTGTATGCCCATTGAAGGTCCCCAGGACATACCAGATCTACAATCCATTGCCCCCACACTTTTATCATCAACTTCAAAGATGTTTTCATATTTGAGGTGTGTCTATCACATGCTACCCTGGACTTTTCTTACTTTACACCTCCTCATATTGGTCTAAGAGACGTTTTCTTGGTTTTTTTTTTTGTTGTTGTTTTGGTTTGGTTTTGGCAGCTTTAGAATTGCTTGAGCAGGTGTATGTGTCATTTCTTTTGCCTTAGTTGCTTAGCATGGCTTATCCATATGGGAGGGACTTGTAGGTCTTTAAGTGGGATGTTGAATTGGGTTGAGAAGGATAATTTAATTCTTTTTGGCGGTATTGGGGTTTGGACTCAGGGCCTCACACTTACTAGGCACATGGTCTACCACTTGAGTCACTCCACCAGCACTCCCTTTTTTTTTTTGTGGGATATTTTTGAGATAGAGTCTCCCTTTTTTTTGGTCAAACTGGCCTTTAACTGATTTCCTCATGATCTCTGCCTCCTGAGTAGCTAGAATTACAGGTGTGGGCCACCAGCACCTGGCAGGATAATGTTTTTCAAGGAATAAAAGCATTGAGGATTCACTTCAAGAAATTATCCAAGGACTGGTGTGCTCAGTGGTAGAGTGAGTGAATTTAGCAGGTCTTGGGTTTGATCCTCAACACCACATATATACACAAACTATCTGAAATTAATAAATAGTTGAACATATGGCTACTAGTATTAATGAGTATAATCAACCAAATTTAGAAGTCATATTTGTCACATTTTTGAAACCCAGAGTAGCCTGAAAGATAGGGTGAGTTTTCAAATTAGCAGAATTGTTTTAAAATTCTGTTCCACCGTTTTTATCTATCTAGCCTTAGAAAGTAACTTAGAAGATAGTTTTTACCCTGGAAAATGGAGATAGTAATAGCCACTTTTGGGGAGTTGTGTGAGGGTTGGCAGTATATGTAAAAGCTCTTCGTCCTGTGCTCCTTTTCTTTGGAGGATTATGCCTGTATTTTATTTTAGTCAGTCTGCCCACCCCTCCTCTTTTTTTTCCCCCTGTTCTTGGCTTTTCTCATTGTTTTTGTTCTTATTATTTCTGGCTGATCTTGTCTCTTTGGTTTCCCTCTTTCTCCTCTCTGTGGATGTTTGTTTTGCCTGTGTTTATTTTTCCATCATGAACTTTCTTTGAGTTCCTTTCTCATTTGCCTTTTTGCAGGCATCTTTTGTTTTACCTGGGGCTCTAAGCCCTTTGCACATTGATGTCAACACTGATTGCTGATTTTGGACTTTGCTGGGGAAAGGGGGTGCAGAAGGTGTGGGAAGACAGCTCTTAAGGGGCCTAGAGAAAGGGTATCGGGAAGTTGAAGTGTTTAGTTGCTTGGCCATACATATTTTGCAGACATACATTTCAGTTCCTGGCCAGAAGTCTGACACTTTTCTCACGGGCCCTCAGGGTTTTTGAATCTGCCCTGATTTCACTCTCTCTCCACCATCCTGCTTCTCTACCCTGTTGCAGTGGAGCTCAGCTTTCCCCTCCCCAACTTCCTGCTTTCTCTGAAACATGTTTTACCTATTACTGCCTTTCTCTAACATTTCACTTATGTGGAACACCCACTTGGAAAGGGAGTTGTTTTCAAGAGGAGGAGGTCACTATTGATAATAGCAATAAGAATAATAGCTACATATGAAGCACCAGTGCTCATACAAGGCCAAGAACAAGACAGCAGGAACTCATGACCCTGGTCCATTGGGCACAGATTCTAAGTGGAATCCAGAGAATCTAAAGGATAGAAATAAACTAAGGGAGTGGTGGATGGTGACAGGAAGGAGAGCCTGGGGAGTATTTCTTGCATTTTAATTTCCACAAATATTTACTTATCACCTACCCTGAGCCAAGTAGTATGCTATGCCCTGAGTATAGTTTAATGAACATATACAAAAAGCTGTCTTTAATATCCTTTGATGGTTCCAGTTGTATTCTAAAGGGTTATACTTTCCTTATAACTCATATGTAATATTTTAAAATTGGATCCAATTTTCTGTCTTTGGAAACACCATGGAGGGGAACTTGGGACTTCAGCAGCAATAATGGATCTTCTGGTGCTTATGGGCAATGGATAGAAGAATACCATAATTACTCACTGCATGTCTTTAAATTTTTTTTTTTTTGAGGCAAGTTCTCACTGTATAGCCCAGGCTGGCCTTGAACTAGTGATCCTTCTGCTTCAGCCTTCTCAGTGCTGAGACTATAGGCTTGTACCATCATGCTTAGCTAAGTGTTTTTATTATGGAAATTTTAAGCAAATGTAGTGATAATGCCAGAATAAACATTTATCACCTGTCACTCAACTTCAACAATTATGAGCATCTAATCAATCTTGTTACACCTCCTTCACCAGCCAGTATTTCCCTGAAATATATCAGTGCAGACTTCAGGTGTCATGCTCTTTCACCTTTATTTCATATGCATCTCAAGTGGGCAAACATTCTTTTTACATAGCCACCCTGCATTGTGACATGTAACAAAATTAGTAATAATTATGTAATGTCATCTAATACTGAGTCTGCATAGAGGCTCTCCAATTGTCTCCAAGATACCTTTTTATTGCTGGTCTATGTGGTTGGGATCAGAGTTAAACCTACACATTATTCTTGGTCATCCTGTCTCTTAATAATTCCCCTTCTACCTCTTCCTCTAAACCATTGCTTTTTGGAGAAGTTTTGTGAAGTGCATCCTTGGAACATATGCTGCCCAAATCACTTCTTCATGACCAGAGTACTCTTTCTTGTAGCTGTCAGGGGTGTGGACTGCTGGTGGCCCATGGCATGCATGGGTAAAAGTGCCTGGTTCTCTTGTTTCGGTTTGGGACAATTCTGAAGGACCATCCCAACTCCAGAGGTCCATGTGGGATTGCCCAGGACCTCAGATGTGGTTGCATTAGTTCAATTTCTTTCTCTTCCCAGCTCTGTTTCCCTCACTCCCTCTACATGTGTTCCTTAGGCTTCTCCCCCTAGAACTCCTGACACAAACCTCTGGGACAGAGCTTATTTTCTGGGAAATCTGGCCTGGGCTGATGCTAGGAGTGATTCTAGCAAGTAGAATCTAAACTGGGATTTGGAGATGGGTGACCTGCCTGCTGCTGGCAACACAAGCATCATCACTGACAGTGGGAAGAATACTGATAGCCCTGGCATGGTGAAGAGTGCAAATTTTAAAACTTGCACTGTGATACTGTGGAAGGGAAAGTACTGGGAAGGTCTGTATCACAGACATTTGATAGGCGTGGAAGACTATGGGAACTTGGAAGGCTTTTGCTGGGGACCATTGATGCTTGGGGAAAAGAAAGTCAAAATCTGAGGATGATTAGTCACCAGAGGACTTCCGTGGCAGCACATAAAGGGTTTCTTATCTCCTGCCGCCAGAGGGCAGAAGAAGCAGATGATCAGATCCAGCACTTAATACAGCGGGTAACATAGGTCTGGAGAAGATTGAGTTCAATACTGGCAAGCACGTGATGCCAGGGTTAGGCCCCGGTTGGGAAGAAGTGGGACCCTGAGACTGGATCAGTTCACTGGAGATATTAAATCACCAGATTCCTGTGAACCCTCTGAGCCTGCAGAAATGGTCAATTTTGTTAAAGCTTGTTTGAAAAGGTTGCTCCGCTTGCTCTGCCTTGCAAACACAATGCATAATAAAGTCCAAAGGGATATGGATCAACTGGGAATTATTCAGAACATTATACTGGCACACTTTATCAGTGATATCTTAATTGGACTGAATGAATAAGTCCTTGGAGACTTTGTTAAGATACCCGTGCTCCAGTAGATGGGAGATAATCCCTACCAATATCTAACAGTCCACCACATAAGTGAAATTTTAAAGATCCTAGTACCTGGGGAGCATGCTAAGACATTCCCTCCAAAATAAAGAACAAATGATAGTGTCTTTCTCCTTCTGCTACTAAGAAAGGAGCAAAACATTTGGTAAGCCACTTGGGTTTCTTGGGAGTAGTCTATTCTACACTTAGAAATACTGCTTGGGCCAGGCACTACTGGCTCCCATCTGTAATCCTAGCTACTCAGGAGGCAGAGATCAGGAGGATAATGGCTTGAAACCAGACTGGGCAAATAGTTTGCAAGACCCTATCATGAAAATACCAACACAAGAAAGAGCTGGTGGAGTGATAGAACACCTGTCTAGCAAGCATGAAGCTCTGAGATCAAACCTTAGTATCAACAAAAAAAATCCTGCTTGAATCTGTTTGCTGAACTACACGTAAGGTTCCTAGACTTGGTTGGGGCCCTGAGAAGGGAAGGGATCTGTAATAGGTCCAGATTGGTAAAAGGACCCCTGCCACTTGGGCCATATAACCTGAAGACTATGGTATAGGAGGTATCTGTAGTGGGAAAAGATGTCATGAGGAATGTATAGCAAACTCCAGTAGAAAATCACAACATAGATCCCAGGATTCTGGATCAAGGCCATATTCTTTGTACAGAGGTACACATCAGTCACAAACAGTCCTCTTAAGTTACTGGGCTTTGTAATGCTGGACCATCTAATGACTTTGTGTCTGGAGCTGGATTGTGTCAGAATGACCATGTCGTGAGATCAGGCAGGCCTACGGTGATCTATTGTAAATTGGAAGCTGTGAGCAAAATACTTGAGAGAACAATTTAAAGGAGAAAAGATTTATTTTGCTCAGCATTTCAGAGGTTTCAGTCATAGTCCTTGGCTCCATTGATTCTGGGCCCATGATGAGGCAGAACATCACAACTGTGGAACATATGGAGGAGGCTACTTACCTCATGGTGGAAAGGAAGCAGAGAAGAGAGGCAGGAAGGAGTCAGGGACAAGATACCCCTAAGGATCTACCTCCAATGACCTGCTTCTTCCAACCGGGCCCTACTTT
The DNA here is from genome assembly GCF_047511655.1 of Castor canadensis. Lineage (NCBI taxonomy): Eukaryota > Metazoa > Chordata > Mammalia > Rodentia > Castoridae > Castor > Castor canadensis. The sequence continues at coordinate 44,897,764 of NC_133388.1, forward strand.
CCACAGTTCTACCACCTTCCAGTAGTCTAATTCCTCAGTGGATTAGACCACACATCAGGTCAGAGCCCTCATGATTTGTTTCTGGAAACCCCTCACAATCACACCCAGAGGTGTGCTTTCCTGATCTTCTAGGTGCTTTACAATACAATCAAGTTGACAATCATGACTGACCATTGCACAGTGCTTCTGGGATTGGGAATGAGTTGGTGGGAAGGTATAATTAAGCTGCATGAGAAGGTGGCCAGACATTCCCCACTGTGGTACACTGGCCTGGCCCCTCTTTCTCACGTAGCGAGTATGAACAAGGGCAGTTTCAAGGGTTCAGAGCTGTGGTCTTCTGGTCTCTATGCAGGTTGTCTCTGAAGGGCCAGCATTTACTATGGGATTGGCCACATTCTTCATTGCAACTGTGGTGCAGTTTAACTTCTTTCTTGGCTCAGTCATGTTTGTCTCACTCTCTTAAGGGTATATTCCCTGAGATCACTCTGATACATTTTTTGCACGTAATTCTCTGTCTCAGAGTCAGTTTCCCAGAGAACCTTTACCTAAGACATTAGGGCATTCATTCTAAAGAATGTTCAGTAGCCCAGATTTGGCTGATTCTTTCCTTTGCACCATGGATTTTACAATTACATGTTTCCTGTAAAGTGGTAGTTATGGCTGGATCCAGGTGGTATCATGTACTTCCTAATTGTATCACATTCCAAGGCACAAAATGTAAGGCTATTTCAGTTTTAGTGATGATAAGATTGATTGGTATGTTCAGATGTTGTCAGTCTGATCCGTTCAGTATAAATGTCTTTTACATGCTAGATAGGGTGTCACATGCCTGAAATCCCAGCTAGTTGGTAGATTGAGGTGGGAGGATCATAAGTTTGAGACCAGCCTGTTCTACATATGGGGAGGCCCTCACTCAAAAAAAAAAATATCTTTTACAAAGCTCTACTTTTCCTTTTATATTTTTCATTTCACTTTCTCCCTTTTCTCTTTTTGCCTTCTCTTCTCTACCTGTCCCAAATCTCCTAGTGGTACCCATGGTTCTTTGGTTTGGGAGAACCTAGGGTTCTGGTCATTGCTGGCAACAACCTTGGCCTCTTTAGAAAGAAGAAAGGTGACTGACCAGACAGAAAGAAAACAAATAGTTTTCATGTTCAAGTCTTTGAATACTTATACTTCAACTCCATGAAAATCAGTTTATGTTTGGCCTGGAAGAGAATTAGAAGGGTGAGTTTGTATTGGATATGGACAACCATTTTGTACGTAACTCTGTCACCAAAAAAATAGCCCCCTCATCTTTCTGTCCTTTAGCATGTCAAGGAATAATTATTGGCCTGGCCACTCCCTCTCATCTTTTAAGAAATGTGATAGCAATTTTCTAAATTGATAAATTATTCTGGTATGTCAAATAAAAGGAAGTAGGAAAGATCTAACACCCTCCTTCTAGGCTCCCCTTCCCCTGTATGGTAATGCATAGCTGCCAGCTAAGGACAATGCTTTGATTTTGGTAGTGGTGGCCTTGAGTGTGGTAATCATCACTTGATGGGTGGCAGCTCACTCCATTGACATTCAGGGCTGGCCCAAAGGCTCAGGTCCAAAGGCATTAAGAAAAGCCTCATTTTATTAATGTATGCTAATGCAAAAATAAGATAAAATTAAAACAAAGAAAGTCTGAAGAGGAAGAAATTATTTGACAATGACATATGACCTCTGTCACACACTGGCTTATGGTCAGTGTGGGAATTAAAGTTCTTTTGTTTGCCAGTGACAGAAAAAAACTGGGAAAAGAGAAGAAAGAAATAGGAATGGGTTGTGAAATCCATGCAGAAGTCAAACATTAAATAGCCCTCAGGAAAGGAAAGAACTGCTATAGCTGGGTATGGTGACACATGCCTATAATCCCAGGGTTTGGGAGTAGAGCAGAAAGATTGTGAGTTTGAAGTCAGCCTGAGCTACATAGTTCCAGCTAGCTTGCGCTGCATAGTGAAATCCTGTCTCAAAAAATTCAAAAAAGGGGATAGAACCAGAAGGTAGAAGGTAGTCAGAATTGAGACCACTCCACTAGTGGGGTGTGTCTGTTCAGTTTTTTTTTTTTTCCAGTACTGGAGTTTTAACTCAGGTCTTTAGGTACGCTCTTGCTTGAGTCACACCTCCAACCCTGTTCAGTCTTAAGAGACAGAGAGTCATGATTGATTATCTTGGATTAAGTGTCCATTCCCAGGCCAATCAGTTATAGTAAAGTGGTTTTATTTTTATTTGTTTATTTATTATTATTGTTATTGTTATTATTACATTTGTGGTGCTGGGGATCAAACCCGGGCTGTTACACATGCTAGGCAAGTAGCTATATCACTGAGCTATATCCCAGTAGTTACAAAGTTTTAATACAAATGTGGGAGGAGGTGAGTTCTCACTGAAGGGGATTTGGATTATGGTTTGGTCAAATATGATCCAAACCAGTGAACATCTAAGAAGTGTGAGGGATGGATGAAGAATGTGTGTGCTCACACACGGATGGAAATATAAAATTTTATATGCATATTTATTCAAATATAAAATTCATATTAAACAATGAACACTAACATTAAAAAGAGTCTGTAGAGCAACCATTAAAATGATAATAAAATCATAACATATAAAAGCTATGCAAAGGTACAAGCTTGCTACCTCGTTTTCTTCTTTATGCAAAGAACCTGGAAGTGTACCTGGCTTGTAGTAGGTATTTGGCAATTTTTTGTTGAGTTTATGAAGCTTCATAAATAACGATTTAAAAAGTAATACTAATTATTAAAAGTGGGGCAATGAGTGCTGTGAGCTTCCTTTCTTTTTCTTTTATTTCCCCCTGTACTGAGGATCAAATCCAGGGCCTTGCACATGCTAGGCAAGCTACATCCCTGGCCATTCCTATGAGCTTCTTGATAAGATGCAATTTAAAGTACATAGCGCTACCTTTAAGATGTTCTTGCTGTAACAGCTGATTCCCAGTCAAACCAAGGTTCTAGAACTGACTTCCATTTTACAATAAACAGAGGGAAATAGGAACAAATTAAATGATACTTCAGTAAGCAAAAAGAAAAATCAAGAATTTCAGAAGTTCTATTGGACAGTTGACCTGGTTTTGCAACAAATTGATGACATAGGAAAAAAAAGAAAGAGAGAGAAAGCCGGACATAGTGGCGTGTGTCTATGATCCCAGCTATTCAGGAGTTGGAGATTGAGAGGATCATGTGTTGAGGCTAGCCCAGGCAAAAAGTTAGCAAGAGACTGGTAGGTGCTGGAGGCTCATGTCTGACATCCTAGCTACTCAGGAGGCAGACATCAGGAGGATCACAGTTCAGAGCCAGCCCAGGAAAATATTTGTGAGACCCTATCTTGAAAAATCCCATCACACAAAAGGACTGGTGGAGTGACTCAAGGTATAGGCCCTGGGTTTAAATCCCAGCACTGCAAAAAAAAAAAAAAAAAAAGTTAACAAGATCTCCACCTTAACAAACAAGCTAGACATGGTAGCACATGCCTGTCATCCCAGTTACAAGGCAGGCATAGGCAGGAGGATCACCGTCCAAGGCCAGCTCTGGTCAAAAATTTCTAGATCCTATCTGAAAAATAACCAAAGCAAAAAAGGACTGGGAATGTGGCTCAAGCTCTTAATTTTGTTAAGTATGATAATGGCCTTATGGTTACATAAAAAAGTATGCAAATTTTAGCTGGGTGCCAGTGGTTCACGTCTTTAAACCTACTACTTGGGAGGCTGAGACCAGGAGGATTGTGGTTTGAGGCCAGTCCAGGCAAAAAGTTTATGAGACCCCCATCTCAATCAATAGCTGGTTGAGGTGGCATCTGTCTGTCATCCTGCTACCTGTTAGGCTGAGATCAGGAGGATCATGATTCCATTCCAGCCTGGTCAAAAAAGTTAGCAAGACCCATCTCAATGAAAAAAAGGCTGGGTGTGGTGGTGTGCACCTGTCATCACAGCTATGGCAGGAAGCATAAAATAAGAGGATCATGATCCAGATAAGCCTGGGCAAAACGCAAAACTCTGTTTCAAAAGTAACCAGAGCAAAGAGGACTGGATGTATGGCTGAAGTGATTGAGCACCTGCCTTAATAAGTGTGAAGCCCTGAGCTCAAACCCCAGTACTAACAACAACAACAAAAGTATCCATATTTTTAAATATGCTTATTGAAGCATGTGGGAATAAAATTGTATGTTGTCTTAGATTTGATTTAAAAATGCCTCAGCAAAGAAAAACCAAAAGAAAAATGAATAGGCTGAATGGCAAAATGTTTGGTAATTGAGGTAGGTGATGTGTACATGGAAATACATTGTCTATTCTCTTTATTTTTGTGTGTGTTTGAATTTTTTCATAGAAAAAGGGAATAGGAAATAGAATATGTTTTAATTTTCTTAAAATTCTGAGTCTGAACTGTGTTTAAGATGTGCCATAATAATGTTTAAGTTTACACAGGGAAATGCTTCCTGTGGGACAGGATGAAGTTGTGGAAAGAGCACTGTGTTGGAAGCCACACAAACGTGGTTTGAATCCTTGTTTTACACCCCCTTTTGCCTTTCCCCCCTTGGCTAAGGAAGGAGAGGGCAGGACTGAAACAAAGACAGTAAGGACAGAGAGGTATGCTGGTGGCTAACATCTGTTTGTGGGAGTTGCTGTGTCAAGGTTGGAGCAAGCATAAACTATTTGTCCATTGGTCTACTTTTATACTGTTTGTTCCAACCTTGTTTCATCAATCATAATGACTTTTTAGTCAACGGATTATCTTAAAAGATTTTTGGAAAGTTGTCACTTTTGGAGGTTATGCCTAGAAGCATGGCTTTCACTCTTCTCTCCAAGCAAGGAGGAGTAAGTCATGGATTGAGAATGGAGAGTTGGGTAGGAACCAGATCACCCAGAGTACTGTGGATCATGCCACATGACTGTGTATATGCCAAGGGGTTTGTCCTGATCCCCAAAGCTAAGGCAAGACAGCAAAAAGGGTTTTATTAGTGGATTAAAAGTGTGGCTCAAGCAGTAGAGCACCTGCTTTGCAAGTGCGAAGCCCTGAGTTCACACTCCAGTCCACCAAAAGAAAAACAAAGCTGGCAGAGTAGTTCAAGTGGTAGAGTGCTTGCCTAACTAGTGTAAGGTCCTGAGTTCAAGCCTAGGATGACAAAAAAGTTTTACTAGTGTAAATTAATTGTATAAAGGTCAAAGAGTTTAAAATAGGGTATGTGTGTGACACAGTTGGCTTTGTGCTCTGAAATGATTACTCTGGTTAAAGTGTGGAGAATAAATTAGAAGGGGCCAGAATGGGTTTATTCAGCTTTGTTTAGAGGCCAGTGTTGTGGTCCATGTGAGAGAAAATGGGTTAGGGTGGCAGTAAGGGTAGAGACAGGGGGAGTAGGTGATTTGGAGACACTGAAGAGGTACAATGAACAGGAGCTGATAGTTGATAGAGTAAGGAGGTGAGGCTAAACATGATAGTGCTGAATAGATGGTGGATGCATTCACTCAGGTTGTTGGAGGAGAACCAAGTTTCAAAGAGTGAAAAAAACAATGACTTTGGCTTGGGGAATGTCTACTTTTAGTATAAGGTAACTAAGAAGTGGTGTCATCAGTGAAGTTCAACATGAAAGTCTCGAGCTCAGATGAGAGAATAGTGTAGGTTATTTGTTTGATAGAAAAAGGTCATTCACTATTGGGTTGTCCCATGTATTGGGTTACTTCAATAGCAGATACAAACGTTTTGCAGCTATAATACCTGTGAGAGCATGGACTCTTATAAACCCACGTAAGCTTTGTTTTATTTGTTTCACAAATGAGCAGGTTCATTTTTATGGGGAAGCAGTTACCTTTCTCCAACTTTTTGTTTTTTATTGCAAATGTGGGAGAATTCTGGCAGTAGCTGAGACTCACTTGAGCCAAGTATGCTTTTTTCTTCTTTTATCATTAGTTTCTGTTTTTCATGATGTGAACTTGCCAGCTACGAGTTAGATTAATTTACCATTGAAGGCGATTGCTTTGGAATGAATTGCAGTTTAGCAACTTCTAGCTAGGAATGCCCTCCTCACCTCCTTAGAGTGAGCCACTAGGGAACTTGCTAACATTATCTTTACAACCCAAGTATATTCAGGGATAGAACTGAATGAGGGATGCTGGGCTGAAGTGGACAGTAATCCATGAAGTGCACTTATATAAATGATTCCCTTTCTCTCTCTCTCTCCCTCCTTCCCTCCCTCCTTTCCTCTCTGGTGGTAATTGGGGTTAAACTTGTGCACTTTACCACTTGAGCCATGCCCACAACCGTTTTTGCTTTAGTTATTTTTGGAATAGGATCTCAAGTCTTTGCCTGAGCTGATCTGGACCAAGATCCTCCGATTTATGCTTCCCAAGTGGCTAGGATGACAGACCACACCCAGCTAATGGTTGAGATGGGGTCTCGCTAACTTTTTGCCTAGCCTGGCTTCAAACCAAGATCATTACCTCTCAAGTAACTGGGATTATAGATGCCAGCCACCATGCCCATGCTCAGCTTGATTGTCTCTTAAAAAGCTATAACTCCTTTACAACCTCTGAGAATAGATTAATTCTGTGATTAGTTGCTCAATTCTGCTTTAGTTTTGCTTAATTTCCCAGAGAAGCATTTGAGTAAAGCTGTACTTTTAACTGGGCAAGGAAGGCAAGTTGGTGGTGTATTAACTGCTCCTTTGTTGCATTTTTGAGCATTCGCCACCATTCCCTTGCTTCACTATTTATTCACTTGTAGGTTTTCCTAATTGTTTCTTAGCTTTGTGGACCAGTCTATGGTTGTCAGTATATATAAGTGATCAGAGTACTACCTTTGGCTTATCTAATTCCTTTCTTGTGAAGCCCTCAGCATAATTTGTACAGTGTGAGTTCTTTAGAATGTACACACATTCTCACTAGGCAGATTCTCTACCACTTGAGGCCCACCTCCAGCCCAGAATGAGTATAATATTTCTGTCTGTAAGTGTTAGTCAGTGACAAAAATACCTGAGATAAACAACTTAGAAGGAGAAATATTCATTGTGACTCACGATTTCAGAGAGAGCAGTTCATGGCTAGTTGGCTCTGACCAGGGCTTGTGAGGAGGCAGAGTATCATGGTGAGGAGCAATGGCTCACCTGTGGCAGTCAAGAAGCAAAGATATGACAGGGGCTGGATCCCAATACTCCTTCAAGAGAATGCCCCCAAACCACCTACCTTCCTTTCACTAGGCCCCACTTCCTAAAGTCTCCCTCCTCCCAACAGTCCCATGGGCTGCTGATCAAGTCTTTAACAGAGGGGACTTGGGGGAACATTTAAGATCCAAACCCTAATAGTGAGTAAAGGAAGGGCAGGTGCTATTATTTCTATTCTTCTTTCTTTTTCTTTTCTAGTTCTGGGATTTGAACTCAGGGCCTCATGCTTGCTAGACAAGTGCTCCACCACTTACACTGTCTCCCAGCCCTTATCATTTCCACTGGGTAAAGAGTGACCCACATAGTTAGTGGATATCACAAGCAGGGTTGGAACGTGGGTGTTTTGACTTCTCTCCTATCAAGGGAAAAAGAAAAAAAAAGAGGGAGATGAATGATAAAGGAATGGATAGGAGAAAGAACAGGAAAGAAGTAAAATGACCTTGTTTATTTAGTCCTTCCAGACACTTTTTTTGGGCTGGTGATATAGCTCAGTGGTAGAGTGCTTGCCTAGTGTGCAAGGCCCTGGCTTTGATCTCCAACATTGTAAAAAATAAATAAAGAAAAAAGAACCTTTCTGTTTCTTTCCTCCTCAGTGTTCTCATTTGAGACTACAACAATGAATAATGCATGCTTATATGCTGGGAGCTAACACTCCAGTGGAAGAGACAACCCCATAAATATTACAACATAATGGAAGAATTAAGGAAATGCCATGGGAGAAATAGTGGGTAAAATAAATTATAACACAAAATAATTTTTGTCAATGATCTCAGTTTCTCTGTTCCAAATATCTGAGACCTTCTCATTTCTTTTAAAGTGGATAACTATGTATTATCTGATACTATTATTTTCATTCAGGCATCTTTGTCTCTTATTATTTTGCCCGTATTTTGACATAAGAGTCCTTGATTTTCTTCAAATGTGTATAATCTCTTATCCACAATTTTCCCACTGAAATTATCACTAATTCCCAAGTTTTCAACTTCATGGGTAGAGCAGGGTTGGCCTGCAGAAGATCCTCCAACACCATCCTCTGGACTCTACTTATGTTACTATGGCAACTCTTGGTGGAATGAATGCCATTGCTATACCAATGGACTTCCAGAGCTGTCCATTTATCTCATTACAGCCCCACTGATCAAGGGTTAATGAATGAGCCAGATACCCTACCTAATACTTACCTGGTTATTAAAAATATGTTTTAAGGGCTCAGGATGTAGCTCAGTGGTGGAGCATCTGTGCCTAATAAATATGAGGCCCTGGCTTCAATCCCAAGCATTGCTAACTGTCTGTATCTCCTCATATGTATCTATTTATCTATCTATCTATCTATCATCTATCTATCTAGTCCAGAAGACCTTTTTATTGGGTTAAAAAGTAGAATTGATTGAGTTTGAGTGAAGAACAAGTATAATAACTATATGACTATTTAGTAAAATATAATTAATCCTTTTTTACCTGATTTATCATACTACTTTATGTGTGTGAATAACAAGCCACTGCTACTAATTTATTTATTTTGGCTGTACTGGGGTTTGAACACTTGCTAGGTAAATGCTCTATCATTTGAGCCACACCCACAGCCTTTTTTTTTTTAGCTTTAGTTTATTTTTTATATAGGGTCTTGAGTTTTTTGTCTGGTCTGGCTTTGGACTTGGATCTTCCTACTTCTGCCTTCCAAGCAGCTGGATTATAGGCATGTACCTCAACACCTGGCCCACTGCTACTTCTTTGCTTTTGAGATGTGATAACCAACCTATTCTCGTGGTCAATTTGAGAAGGAACATTCACCTACATACACATTTAGTCAGAAGTATTTTACTGAGTGCTTACTGTAGTCCAGGCACCTTTAGATACATGGGACACACAGAGGTACCCACCTCCAAGGGAGATGGCTAAGTACAAATGAACTAATAAGACAATGTGTTTATATGAAGGCTGCCTTATAAACTATGAACTGTAAACATGTATTGTAATATTGCTACACAAAGTCAATTTATCTTGTCTTATCTTTTCCATTTTGCACTTTTACAATTCCTGGGCATGTGTAACAGCAGTAAATCTGACTTGGATTTGGTTTAAAGTCTTAGATCTCAGAAACTGCAGGAACTATGGTTGTGACAATACCACTTACCTTGTCATCTGCGAAGTTATAACTTCACTCAGATTTGGGTAAAAAGAGATAGCCGAGACTAGTTTTGCCTTTTAAGTCATGCAGACATTGAGTGACTTGGATTTTCATCTTCACTGATTTCTTTTGCAAAATGCCCTGGCACATCAGGTGTGGGCAGAGAAACCACGGTGGACTCCCTTCTGCAAAGCCAGGGGAGGGTGGAGTTACTATCACAACACACGCACCTTTTCTTTTCCTCTAGTTTTCATAAATGCCCAGGTGCATAAGCAAATGTTCTAGGACTATCTATGGCTTGTTCAAGGTTGTAAAAATTTCTATACTTTTTATTTTGAGATCTCTTTATCTTTTTCCCCTAAATTATCTACTTAGGAAAGATGCTTATTCTCAAAATATAGGTCCAGAAAAAAATAAGGCTCCATATATGGAAATCAATGGCAATGTAATCAGTTTGGGCTTTGTTCACAATGTAAAAATTTCATACCTTGGTTATGATCTATGAGTTGCCCTAAACTCCGCTGTGCTACAGGTTAGTGTTGACCTTACTTGTACTTGGCATGGCAAAGAATAGAGAATAACACACACTTTCTTCTCAAGAGTAGTTCCGTGATGCAAAATGGAGCAGTCAGACTTGTAAACAGTGTTAATTGCAAGGTCATCTTACATCATTGCCTCATTGTTCAAAGGTGATTGTCAATTTGCTTTTAAATGTTATGTAGAAGTATTGGCTTAGTTGTGAAAACTTCATGTGGAGAATTTGATTCTTATAGACATGAATAATTATTGTCCTGTGAGGTCACATACCTGTAAAAGAATTCTAAAGTTCATCAGGACCATTCTTTCTTGGAAGTGTATTTAAAATTACTAGAAACCACTCTAAGTTAAAAAAAGAAACAAAAATGTGAAAGAAAACATGCTGAGAAAGTGCTAACAGAAAATATGACAGATAAAAGGCTACTTTTGATATATAAAAGACATATGTACATTGATAAGAAAACCATTATGAATGAATTAGGTAAATGGAGAATGGATATGCATAAATATTCCACAAAAGAGAGTTCAAGTGGAGGTATGGCTTAAATGGTAGAATGCCTACCTAGCAAGCATGAAGTCCTGAGTTCAAATCCCAGTACCAAAAAAAAAAAAAGTTCAATTGGTCAGTCTCACAAATATGATGGGCATAAAAAAAAATCTGATGCTCATTTTTTTTAATGATCAAATTAGCTAAGCTAGAGAAGATTATAATACTAGTGAGGGCATGGTGAAATAGATTCTGTTTATATCGCTTGTGTATGCATAAATTGATAAGATTCTTTTGCAAAGCAAGTTGGAAAACTGTATCAACATTTCAAGATCTTTTTTTCACTACTGGGGATCAAACCCAGGGCCTCACACATGTTAGGCAAATGGTAACTAATCTCCACACCCAGCAAGATTATGAATATTTTTAAGAATCTTGAGTGGGAAATGACAGAGAACAAGGGCTTCTGTTTGTTGAAATAAACCTTGGTAAACGATTTGACTTGGGGTCAGCTGAGGTAGGATTGAGAGTTTGAGGCCAGCCTTGGGGATACTGTAAGACTTAAAAAAAAAAAAGATGACTCTTTAAGCCATATCCATATTTAACTTTTCAAATATAAAATGAATTGAAAACAAAGAGAATGTGTTACTAGTGTGGCTTCATGGATATGTTAGCATAGGCAACAGGTAGATCTGAGCTACAAGACTCCCTCTTTGTGGAGGTGGAATTGTAAGAGGTGCTCAAATTGCTTTTGCTGAAAAGCAGTGACTTCTTCCTTGGGCACACGAATTAACTAAAAACAGGAGAAGTTTGGCATCCCTTCCTCCATTTTGTGTCTGTCTTTGCTGTAAGCCATTGTCTTTGTAGTCACTTTGCAATCACCTTAGATTTCAGAAAGGAGAGAACTGATATCTTTATGACAAGGGACTGAAACTTCCCATAAGGAACAGTGAGACTTGCAGGACAGGCCACCCCTCTAAGTGAAGACAATTACCTATAATGATGAGACTGAACCCTGGAGCAGGAACAGTCAAGTCATCTCATGAGAACTCGAATGCTCCTCTCAAGTGATGATAGTGATAACATCTTCTCTGGAACTCCTCTGGGAACCCTTGGACCAAGATAATTGTTAACCAAAACGTCTATGACTGGGACTGTTTAGCTATGCTTACCTTTGTCCCCTGCCCCCACTTCTTTGTCTACTTAAACCTATAGCTCATGTCTATACCCCAAAGATGGCTGAAGATGGGCTGAGTTCTTGCTCTGCTTCTTCCTACAGCAGGTCCAGAACCATGTAATAAACCTTTTTCTGCCTTCACCATGCCTATTTATTCGGCATTTAGAGGCAGGTGGCCAGACCTGGGATATGGAATCTCAGGAGTTTGGGCCTTGGGTTCAAAACTCCAGTTTCAGAATCAGAAAACCCAAGATGGTCCCACCTTGGACCAACAACTAAGATAACGGCCCTATGTCCTTATCTAGCACACTTCCCATATCAAGGCTCAGTGTGTGCCCTGAGGGGTGTCATACTGCTATATGACCTTCTACTTGGCAGTGCTCAACAGGGAAGGACAAAAAGGATCAAATGTGCAAGTGCCTGCCCTCTCGTTCTTTTTTCTTTCTTTTTTTATTCATTTATTCACATGTACATACATTGTTTGGGTCATTTCTCCCTCCTGCCCCCAGCCCCCATATCACTTTCTTAAAAGCATAGGTGAATGACTTCTTGGGCCTCCCTTGCACAGTCACCAAACCATTTGGGAAAAGCCACAAAGGGACAGTCCTAATTTCTTGCCACCTAATAACCCTGCCCTATTTGATAATAAGCCCCAGGCCTGGACGACTTAGCCATGCTGCCCACCTCACATTGACTCCTTCCTACACTTTGCTGCTCTCTTGCTGCGCCAGGCCAGTGTCTTAATCTTAGACAGTGAACGTGAGGAACATTCCGGCCATCCACCATAACAAAGAGAGCTCTGGTCTGGAAACAGACAATCTGTAGTTTAATCTTGACTTACCAAAGGTTTGATATCCATTTAATCCTGGACAAGTCATCTGCACTTTTGAAGTATTTGTCCTTACTTGATAAAGAAATGTTTTTAGAACCTTCCTAGTGCCAAATTATTTTTATAATAAAATACTTATTGAATATATGATATATGTATACTAAATTGAAGAAATAAATATTTTATAAATGATGGCATAAGCATTTATCAGACTTAAGTTTAATACATCTGTATTACATGTAAATTTTTTTTGTACTAATGCTTATTTTTTTTTTATTGTTTTACTATTCATATGTGCATACAAGGCTTGGGTCATTTCTCCCCCCTGCCCCCACCCCCTCCCTTACCACCCACTCCGCCCCCTCCCTCTCCCCCCTACCCCCTCAATACCCAGCAGAAACTATTTTGCCCTTATTTCTAATTTTGTTGTAGAGAGAGTATAAGCAATAATAGGAAGGAACAAGGGTTTTTGCTGGTTGAGATAAGGATAGCTATACAGGGAGTTGACTCACTTTAATTTCCTGTGTGTGTGTGTTACCTTCTAGGTTAATTCTTTTTTTTTTTTTTTTTCATTTTTCTTTTATTAGGTTAATTCTTTTTGATCTAATCTTTTCTCTAGTTCCTGGTCCCCTTTTCCTATTGGCCTCAGTTGCTTTTAAGGTATCTGCTTTAGTTTCTCTGCGTTAAAGGGCAACAAATGCTAGCTAGTTTTTTAGGTGTCTTCCCTATCCTCACTCCTCCCTTGTGTGCTCTCGCTTTTATCATGTGCTCAAAGTCCAATCCCCTTGTTGTGTTTGCCCTTGATCTCATGTCCACATATGAGGGAGAACATACGATTTTTGGTCTTTTGGGCCAGGCTAACCTCACTCAGAATGATGTTCTCCAATTCCATCCATTTACCAGCGAATGATAACATTTCGTTCTTCTTCATGGCTGCATAAAATTCCATTGTGTATAGATACCACATTTTCTTAATCCATTCGTCAGTGGTGGGGCATGTTGGCTGTTTCCATAACTTGGCTATTGTGAATAGTGCCGCAATAAATATGGGTGTGCAGGTGCCTCTGGAGTAACCTGTGTCACAGTCTTTTGGGTATATCCCTAAGAGTGGTATTGCTGGATCAAATGGTAGATCAATGTCTAGCTTTTTAAGTAGCCTCCAAATTTTTTTCCAGAGTGGTTGTACTAGTTTACATTCCCACCAACAGTGTAAGAGGGTTCCTTTTTCCCCACATCCTTGCCAACACCTGTTGTTGGTGGTGTTGCTAATGATGGCTACTCCAACAGGGGTGAGGTGGAATCTTAGCGTGGTTTTAATTTGCATTTTCTTTATTGCTAGAGATGGTGAGCATTTTTTCATGTATTTTCTAGCCATTTGAATTTCTTCTTTTGAGAAAGTTCTGTTTAGTTCACTTGCCCATTTCTTTATTGGTTCATTAGTTTTGGGAGAATTTAGTTTTTTAAGTTCCCTATATATTCTGGTTATCAGTCCTTTGTCTGATGTATAGTTGGCAAATATTTTCTCCCACTCTGTGGGTGTTCTCTTCAGTTTAGAGACCATTTCTTTTGATGAACAGAAGCTTTTTAGTTTTATGAGGTCCCATTTATCTATGCTATCTCTTAGTTGCTGTGCTGCTGGGGTTTCATTGAGAAAGTTCTTACCTATACCTACTAATGCTTATTTTAATGAATTAATACAAATATCTTCTAATGAAAGAGACTGCTATTGTGACCCCTCCCCCAAATTCATAATCCCCATTGTGATGATATTTGGGGTCAGCATCTTAGGAGATAATTAGGTTCGGATGAGGCCAGGACTGTGGAGTCCCATGATGAAATTAATTTTTTTGGTGGTACTGGGACTTGAACTCAGGGTCTCATGCCTGCTGGGCTAGGTAGGCAGGTGCCCTATCACCTGAGCCACTCTACCGGTCCCTAAATTAATTTCTGTATGAGAAAAGGAGGAGAGACTAGAGCTTGCTGTGTGCATGCACACCAAGTAGAGGACATGTGAGGTCACAGTAAGATGGTGGCTGCCCTCAAGCTGAGGAGAGGCCTCAGAATGAAACAAACCTTGCTGGCACCTTACATTTGGACTTCCCAGCCTCCAGAGCCAGGAGAAATAACTCTGTTTTCTAGGCCACCCCACCTATGGTATTTTGTTATAGTAGATTGAGCAGACTAACACAAAGACTTCGAATTTTGATCTTCCCTCAAATCTTCTGTTGTTGCTGATAGAATTTCTAGTTTAGCCTATCATATCATGTCAATACCAAGGAATTCCTGTCTCAGAATTAATTTTTAAATTGTGGTTTTTATTAAAAAGTAAGCAACTACCCAATGACTTTGTGTAAATGTTCTTTTATTTATTTATTTTTGGTGATCCTGGGGCTTGAACTCAGGGCTTCACACTTGCTACACAGATGCTCTACCAGCCCCAAAATATTCTTTTTGAAAGAAGAATTTTGATGATTTTTGAAAGACAATTTTGACCATAAATTAATTTATAACTTTAATTATGGAAGAGAATCTTAAAAGAATCACTTTAAAGTAAAAAATTATTTTGTGGGCTGAAGGTATGGCTCAAGCAGTAGAGAGTGCCTGCCTGTAATATGTTGTTAAAAGCTGCTTTTGCTGAGGAGCACTGACTTCTTCCTTGAGCTCATGAATTAACTGAAGGCAGGAAACAATGTGACACCTCTTTTCCATAGAGATGGAAGGAACAATTTGACAGTGGGAAAATGTAACTAGGACTACAAAAGGGAAAAACTTTTGGTGTAGCCAGCTTGCATGCTGCCCAGTTTAATCTGCTTTTTAATCAAGCTGACATTTTTTTCCCTTTTTGTCTACATACTGGAAAGCCCAAGATTAACACCCTTGGGCTGGCAGAATGACTCATGTGGTAGAGTGCCTGCCCAGCAAGTGTGAGGTCTTGAGTTCAAACTCTAGTACTGCAAAAAAAAAAAAAAAAAGATTAGCACCCTTTACTCTTCAATTAAACCAGGAAGACTTCTACCCCTTATCTCTCTGACCATCAGAAAAGTGAACCTGCCAGCCAAGACATACAGCTTCAGAGATATTTTGCCCGTAAACTTGGAGAACCAAGGCCAGCCTATTCTGGGACATGTATTTTGTCATATATTCAAACTGAGTCCCTGAACTCCTCTTTAAAAAGTGGACACTTTCTCTTAGAAGGGGGATGACAGAGCTTTGAGCGGTTGACTCTCCCTGGCTTTCTCTTTGTCTGACAAATAATAAACTTTATTTCCTTTTCCTCAAAGACTGCTCTGTTATTTGTGAATTGGTGTTGAGGTCAGGGACTGGCTTTCTGACAACATGCCTAGCAAGTGTGAAGCCCTGAGTTCAAACCCTAATGCGGCCAAAAACCCAAAAAGAATTATTTCATAACTTTAAACCATCTTTTGCCAGACATTGTGCCACACACCTGTAATCTCAGCACTTGGGATGCTGAGGCAGGGGTTTGAGAGTTTGAGGCCAGCCTGGCTACATAGCTAGACCCTGTTTCAAAAACAAAATAAAACCAAAATATCAAAAAAAGACCCCCAAACCCCACAAGTCTCCACACTGGAACTAAATCCATTAATAAATGTTTCTATTAAAAAATTCTAGGGCTGGAGCTATGGCTCAAGTGGTGGAATGCCTGGCCAGCAAGCACAAAGCCCTGGATTCAAACTCTGGTAATCACCAAAATAAAGAAAATTCTAAACATGAATTTTGAAGAACCAACTGAGAAGCTTTGACAATTTTTCTACATGATGCTAATAAAACTGTAGGTTCTTTGATTTCAGAACAATGAGCACATCTTTATTAAAGCTGAGAGGCAGAAATGAATGAATTCGGAGTGCTTAGGTTTGGCTATAATTGTTTTGAGTCATTCTGCAACATTTAAAAAATTTTTTGTGGTCAGAGATGTGGTGTATTATATAGTTTTAAAAGGCAAAACATTCTTAAAAGGAGAACTGTAGATCAGTAAGTGGAGGCAGAATTTCTTTTTAGCACTTGGTTTGAAAGAAGTCTGAAGTTATATATGTGAATAACAATACACAGCTGAAAGTCTATGTGCAAATACAAAACACTTAGGGGCCAGAAGTGGGAAGAGAAAGACTGCTGTGCCAACACGTAGATGGATTATTTATGATTATGATTGCTTTACACTGTGGCTTGGCCATAGTTTTTAAAATTTCTAATTTGAGATTTTTGCTGAATTTAGGATCAGGTAGGACTGAACTGCCCTAAAGGGCGTGCAGCAAGAACCATGGGAACCTGAGGGGGATGCTGACATTTTGTACTTCTTGGTTTGTTGTGGCCAGCCATCTAATTCTGGCATTAGTACAACAGAAACAAAATGTTGTATTTTAACATTTTCTTCTGAGTTGAGATAACAAGCCAAAAATCTGTTGACCCTCCCAGTTGCCTTGGGATGCTGTGTCTGTCCACAGTTCTGCACAGGTTTGAGATCACATTCATTTTCTTGATATTTCACAAGTTAAGGAAGGAAAGAAGGAAGGAAGGAAGAAAGGGAAAAATGAAGGAAGGAAGGAAGGAAGGGAGGGAGACAGCAGCAATGTGAAATGAACAGATGAAGCATCAGCAGGGGAAGAAGTGCCAGGACTGCTCCTGAAGGAAAGACTTCATTGCCTACCAGAAAACGCACACTAAAGACAAAGACAAAAGGTCTGTACACAGGGCTTATGGGAGAACCTCCAGTTGTGAATTGGAGTTTTACTCATGTCAGGATCATGAAGAACATGGAATGGTCTTGGTAAGACTTGCCTCTTTATTAGATTTTCAGAGCCAAAGGGAGGGGCTGGAAAGAGACCTCATAAAAGACCATAAATTACCAGATTCTGTGAATATTTAGCTCTACAAACACAATCAGTACATATTTCAGAATTGTGAAGTCAGAAAAATGCTTTGGGGGATGTGGGGATGGAGTAAATCTTTTTAAATTAAATAATATATCTATATAATTATGCAGATGATAGGAAACAGCTTGATGAACTTTTTACAAAGTAAACACATCCCAGCAACTACTGCCAGGATCAAGATATAAAACCTTACTAGCATCCTACAATGCCTTCTTTTCTTTTTTTTTCGATACTGGGGTTTGAACTCGGTGTCTACACTTTGAGCCATCCCACCAGCCCTGTTTTTAATGTTGGGTTTTCTCAAGATATGGTCTCGAGAACTATTTGCCCGGGCTGGCTTTGAACCGAGATCCTCCTGAGTAGCTAGCCTGGCTCCTTTAGCCCATTTCAGTCATTACTCTTCCCTAAAAGGTAGCCACTGTTGTGACTTCTCTCACCATAGCTGAAATGCAATGGTGCAGTATGCATTCTATTATACTCTCATTTACTCATTCTTATAGAATCTTCCATACTTTTTTGCATGTGTAGCTGTAGTTTTCTCTTCTTGTTTATTGTATCACATTCTATTATTCCTTTGCGTATACTACAATTTGTTTATTATTATTTTCTGTTACTGATGAACGTTTGGGTTGTTTCTAATTTGGGGTTGCATGAGTAGTATTCCTACCAACCTTCTTGTGCATGTCTTTTGGTGCACGGAGTGTGAGTTGCTAGAAAGTAGAGTATGAGACTGTTCTGACAGTCTTCTAAAATGGTTGTACTATTTACACTCCTGCCTGCAAGATATGAAGGTTCGTGTTGCTCCATACCTTCTCCAACACTCAGAATTCTCAGTTTTTAACAGATTCGGTGATTCTAGGAAGTGTGCAGTGATAGCTCATAGAGGTTTGATTTTGTATTTGGTAAGTAACATTAAGCACTTTGTCATATGTCTGTTGGTCATTTTGAGTTTTTTTGAAATGAGACCTTACTGTATTGCTTTGGCTGGCTGGTCTCAAACTCTTGGGCTGAAGTGACCCTCCTGCATTAGCCTCCTGAGTACAGGTGTGTAGTATACCACTGGGCTGGACATCCTCTTTCATGACATGCTTGTACAAATCTTTGCTCTGCTTTTGATTTTATTTGTCTTGCTCTTATTTATAGGAGTGACCATGTGCCCTCAGTTAGATACATGTATTGCAAATATATCCTCCCACTCTGTGGCTTGCCTTTTTAGTCTTTTAATTTTTTTTTATACACTGAAATCTAAATTCTAACAAATCTGGGCCAGGCACAATGATTTGTACCTATAATCCCAGCTATTTGGGGGCAGAGGTAAGAAGGACTGTGGTTCCAGGCCAGCCCAGGCAAAATGTTGGTGAGATTCCATCTCAACAAACAGGCTGGGTGTGGTGGTACATGCCTATAATTCAGGCTACATGGGAGATGTAGGTAGGAAGATTCTGGTGCAAGGCTGGCCCCAGAAAAAATGGGAGACCCTACCTGAAAAATAACTAGAGCAGAAAGGGCTGGGGGCATGCTTCAAATGATAGAGCACCTGTAAATCAAGTGTGAGGCTGAGTTCAAACCTCAGTATCACTAAATAGAAAAAAAATGTAATTCATCAGTGTTTTCCTCTATTGTTGGTCCTTTCTGTGCGCAGTTTAAGAAATCTTTATCTCTGAATATGGAATTTCTCTCCAACGTTATTGTCTGGATCTAGAAGCTTGACTGTTGGGGTTCCCATTTGAGCTGCAATGTATAAAGAGCTTGGAAGTCATCATTCCTGTTCTTACAACAAGAGTAGAAGCTGTGGTTGAGTGCTTGACTAGCCTGCATGAGGACCTGGGGGGAAAAAATGAAAAGAAAAGAAAAAGGAACATACTGAAAATCAGTGACTTTTCTTGGCCTTAATAGAGAATTGGGGCCACAGGGAAAAGCACCATCCCAAAATCTGGAGCAAAGGGGCTGATGGCATGGCTCAAGTGGTAGAGTGCTTCCTAGCAAGCGTGAGGCCCTGAGTTCAAACCCCAGTACCAAAACAACAACAAAAATAAATAAATACAGTCCTTCGTCTCACTAAAATCTGGAGCAAAGGTGAATACAGGAAATTATAGTTGAGATCAGCTTACTAGCACCAAACACTGCTGGAGCCATGCATTGGTTAAGAATGCTTGAATGGTTAGTAACTTTAATGAACTATTGGTAAATAAATTTAGATAGCTGAGAAGTGAGAGACTTCTGAGCATCGCAGTCTTAGAGAGTCCCCTTTTGGGAGTTTTACTTCTAAGAATTCCACTAGATTCGCCTGGTGAAAAGCCAACCAACAATCTTCATGCTTCTGTCAAGAGAAGGAAAAAGCAGTCATTTTTGAATACATGCAGAGCATTCTCAATAATGAAGGACTACTCAGAAACAGAAAGTATTACCAGAACTGTATCTGATATAAAGGATGGGGAATTGCCCAATTCTAACCATCATGACTCACCTGACGGCAGAAAAGAGATCACAGCCCAGAGATGGGCCCACTAAAAGACTAAGACTGAATCACCAGGCTATACAGTATTTTCCCTCTGCTATTATATTGGGAAACTTTAATACCTCTTTTAGTAATTGATAGATAAAGCAGGCAGAAAATCAGTAAGGATACAGGTGAACTAAACAGCACCATTAATTAACTTGATCTAAAATTGACATTTATATAGTACTTCATTTAACAATAACAGAAGACACATTCTTCTCATGCTCAATAGAGCAGCCATCAAGACTAACCATGAAACACTTGAATAAACTGAAAGGAATAAAATTACACACAATATGTGAGTATGATCTCAGAGCATAATAGAACTGAACAATAAATCCAAAACAGAAAGCTAGCTAGAAAATTCCAAAATTGTAAACAATACACTACTAAGTAACACATGGATCAAAGAAGTCTTGAGAAATTAGAGGCTTTATTATTTTATCTTTCATGTTTAGCTGTATAATCCAGTGTGAATTGACTACATGTGTGGTGTGAAGCAGGGATCAATTTTTGTTTTTTTTCTTATGAATTTCTGTCATGTATAGACAAGACAAGGCAAGGGCAAGAACTGATTGATTCAGTGATATAGAATCTAACTATTTCTAGATTCTGGTAGTTTATTGCTTATATAGATAGTGAAAGGATGAAAACTCCTCTATGGTCCTGTCTCACACACCAAAATGGACACTACCAAAAGAAAAACAGCCAGATAAAACACTGAGACTTGTTGATCCTCCATTATGGAGAAGACAAATCTATATTGCAGTTAAGTGGCCTTATATTCTGTGGTTCGATTCTGAAGAGGGTAGAGCAGAAAGCATGAAGCATCACCAGAAAGAAATAAGCAAGTCTCAGCACAACCTCTTAGAGGAGGTCGGTAACTAAGGAGAGGGTGCTGGACCACCCTCACAAGCCTCCCATCCTCTTGTGCTCAGGGAAGATGGCGGGTGTTCAGCCAAAACTCACAGTGGCTGTGGGTCCAGCTTTTTCCTGTCTTGATTATATAAATACATAGGTCACATAGGTCACCAGGTTGCCTTGGAGTTGCAGTTTTTCAACAATATCCAATTTATGTAGCATTTTTATTAAAATGACCAACATTTCCCCACTGCATTGGAGTGTCAATAAATGATTTTATTTTTAATTTATTTAACTTCTTTTTGGTGAGATTGGGGTTGGAACTCAGGGCCTTTTGCTCATAAAGCAAGCACTCTACTGCTTGAGTCACACCTCTGGTCCATTTTTGCTCTGGTTATTTTGGAGAGGGGATCTTATGAACATTTGCTCAGGCTGGCCTTGAATTGCAATCCTCGCAATCTCAGCCTCCCAAGTAGCTAGGATTATAGGTGTGAGACACCAGTTCCCTGCCTTCATTTTATTTTTATTAAGCACTGCATAACACCCTGCTTGGTATATACTGCATAACATTCTAGCAAGGAGTAGAGAAAATAACTGTGTTATTTTCTCCTCATTCAGTAAAATGCTTCCTTAATCAATGTTCTCTGAGCTCTTGGACACATAATAACAATTGACTCCAGAGGTGTGCATTTCTCTTTCCATTAAACTCTACTGACATGGAAAACGGGCAACCCTTTTTTGCTTGCCCCTGTTAGTGAACTTGCGATATAACACAGATCTTTCAGTTACAGCATATAGGTACACAATGAGCAGTCACTCTGTGATAACCAAGCAAATAAATGCCCTGATGCTGAGTCCTGGGGTAATCTCAAACCACATTTCACCATGGTTACCTAGATCAAAACCCTATCCTTAGACTCCTTTAAGATAATAAATAATTTTTTGTTCGCTGATTGTAGTGACAAATTTAAAAGTTAAAGTTAGGATTAAGGTAACACCTAAATGTGTAAGAACTATATCAGATGTTTGCTTTTTGAAAGAAAGTATACTGGTTTATAAAAGGGCAGAGAGCCTGATCTTTGGAGTCACATGGCTTTGTTTTCAGCAAATCAAGCAGTGAGATTTTATTACTGGTGAGTCATATGATCATCAGTGTGAGAGTGTCTCAGGACATTAGTGTCTTAATCTGTTTGGGCTGCTATCACAAATATAAACTGGGAGGTAGA